>NC_026005.2:74627997-74995680 GCF_000442705.2 Elaeis guineensis | reverse complement strand
GCTTCACCAAAACTCAAGGGAAGAGAGGGAGATGAATGGGGGTCCGATCTCGGGGATGAGACGTCGAAATTGACAGCGCCGGTGGCTGAAAAAGAGAGAAACGTGGCCGTCGAACAGGGGTTTCATGCTTCATGGGTTTTCTGGTGATCCCGATGGCCGGCGAGGGGTCTAAAATCATTGAGAGAAAGAAAAGAGGGAGAGAAGAAGATTGAACCTTACCTGAACTCCGGTGGCCTCTTCGACCTTCGATTTCGACGAACACAAGAAAAGGGTACTGCGACTTTCAAGGAAAAAAGAGAAGAATTGGAGCTCCTCGACCGCTGGTGGAGGCTCGAGAGGAGAGGGGAGGCTTATTTATAGAGGGTCCTAGAGTTTCAAGAGTCTTAGAATCTTCTCCGATCGGGATTCATCGAAGAAGAAGGCTCCCTTCTTCTTCCGTTTCCGTTTTTTTTTTTTCCAATTAGGCTTGGGTTTAGTGGGCTTTAGGCTTGGGTTATAACACAACTTCACCCCCAAAAAGCTGCATGAGACCGTTCAGGTTGTAGCCAAAAATCCTAGTTCTATGTGTCATGTCTTCATCGCTGCAACAATGGCCATGCATCTGAGCAGTTCCGTCTCTTTCTATTTGCCCGAAGTGGTTAGTTGGCTTTCTTGATGGAGGATTAGCCCACATTGTTTGCCCAACTTCTCAAGGTCAGCAGGAGTGAGTGAATTGATGAAGAAAATTTTCGCCCTCGTTAAGCGAGTTTTCAATGAGTCCCAATGATTTTATCTTCTTGGATCTAAGCCTGGCACTACACTTAGTGGATGGGGAGGGGTACAAACTGATTGCTCAACATGTTTGCAGTGGATGCAAGAGAGAGAGAACGGGGTGATGAGGGTGTTAGGTCGTAGCTAATTGCCCGAAGGATTTTTTAGAATACCTAATTAGGCCTCCTCGTGATGCACGGACAGTAATACTTTAGCCCGAGCTCAGTTTTGACTATATAGATTTCATACTGGAGTTTGATCAGCCACATGAAGCAGACTATTTCATAAGGTCTATCAAGATTTCTATTACTAAAATTTATATTTTCCTACATGATAACTACCAGAAGAAGCACCCTCTTGATAAACAAATAAATAAATAAATAAACAAAGGCAAACTTTGAGCATAGATGAAAAATTATCGCGCATCATGGGAATGTGATTGGTGGGCATTAACGAAGTGTGGTTTAGGTATTTTGCAAATTAAAAACCGGGACTTGTTTGGCATTCACCATTATTTCTAATTTTTTATTTTTAAAAAATAAAAAATGAGGTAAAAATGTTAAGTAATTACTATTTTTATTTTTAAATTATTTTATTATTTTGTAAAAATAATACTAAAATTTTTATAACATTTTTTAAAATAATAAATCTATATCTTTTATTACTATTGATAATATCTTCACTGTTGTTGCTATTACCGTCATGATCTCCAACACTATTTTTCTCACCACCACCATCATTGTCTTCTCTATTACCCTCGTTGCCACTATCATTGCTGTTATTTTAAAAGCCACCATTTTGTGTAATAAATGATACTTTTTTTTGATAAGAAATGTAATAAATGTCACTTGATCATGATCTATGGTCTATGGCACCAAGCCAACTTAAGTAATTAAATTTTACAAATGAACTTTTGCTAGATTGACTTAGCATGTTATGTTCGATCTTGTATACAATTCTATTTGCACCACATACACTTATATAAATTTCTATACAAAATTAAACGACAATATATAATATATATGCGGTCGCATAATGTTGCCGCTGCTCCAGTGGGGATGAGGTTTGGATTGCCATTTCAGTCAGCCCTTAAGAGGATAGCTGGTACAAGGATAGGATAAAAGGGAGCTGAGTTGTATCCTTCCTATGAAAGAAGGTTATCCTTGCTCTCTCTCTCTCTCTCTCTCTCTCTCTATATATATATATATATATATATAGTTTCTCTTTTTGATCTATTATTTATATTTTATTTTATTATATTTATTTTAATTTCTATATATATTGATGTAACTATACATACAAATTAGCTATCTTAAAATTTTATTATACTATAATTTATTAATTTTTAATATTAAATCAGTTAATTAATTTTAATTATTATTTTGTTTAGCTTTAACAAAATATATAATTTTTTTTTCATATACTTTTTTTTTTTTGTTATCCTGCGGGTGTTTTACTGGTATATATTAGAACGGAGATCTTTGCGTTGATGGGGCCTTTATCTGCCTGCATGGCTCCAACACAGAGGCCTCCGTTTGCCACGCCGCGGGAGCCTGCGGAGACTTCTGAGAGGCGCCCGCCACGTCGCAGCGCTCGCGGGAGGAGCCTCCGCGAGCGGCGTCGGCCGAAGGAGCCTGCGGGTGTAAGAAGAGGAGGCTTAGGGGCCGCGGGGCGGACGAAATCGGAGTAGGAGAAGACGACGACAAAGCCATGGGAGAGGCCAAGGGAGGAGAAGGAGGTGGAGGGGTCGGAGAGGCAGGGGATAGCAGAGGCGGTGGCGGCGGAGGAGAGCAGGAGGTTGGGGTCGAGGGAGATGGTCTGGGCGGCGACCGGGACACCGAGCTAAGACTTAACGAGTATGTCGCCTCCATCGTCACGGCCAGACCCCACAAAGTACTCCCATGCGAACGTCGGACTCCACCGCGCGACGACCTGCATGGATCCATCCGCCATGTCCCTAGGCTAACCGTCCCTGCCGCCATCGATGTCGACGGCCAAGCACCACGAGGCGTTGCGCATCCGGCGGAGGATCGCGAAAAATTCCTCCACCTCCTCGTCCGTCACCATCCAATCGCCCTTAATACCCCAGGATCTCGATGGGAAGATGGAATAGAAGGGGGAGGTGGGAGAAGAGGAAGCGGCGTCTGAGGTGGAAGCCCTAGCGTCATCCATCCCCTTCCGTTTTTCTCTTTGATCCAACCCTCTCCTCCCATCTCTCTCTCTCCTCTCCTCCATTCCTCCACTGTTTTTCCTCTGTTCCTCTCTCCCCGCTCTATTTCCCTGTAAAATCTTCAATCGAGAGAGAGGACACATTCTACAATGGAATGGCAAGGCTATCAGAGCAGGGCTTGACAGCACCTTAACAATAACGCCGGCTAAAATATCCTTTTTAAGTATAATTTCTTTAAAAAAATTTTATCTTAATTTTTTTTTTTTTGAATATCATAATGTCAATTCATGGATGTCATCTGTCGCGAAGAGCACCTAGCCATGGCAAAGATCAGACAACACGAGCAACTCCAGATCCCGATCACTTGCGAAGATCCGTGGAGGATGGCGAAAGGCGGAGCATTGTCGGAGTAGACGGACGCCTGCGATATCGAGAGGAAGAAAATGATAAGCGTTTTAAAAATAGTTAAAATTAAAAATAGCGAAAAATGATGGATTGAAAAAAAAAAATTATGAAATTAAGCTTCACAAGATTTATTTAATATCTTATAATACATTCTATGCACAAATATAGTTATGTTAATTATTTTTAATATATATATAAAATAGATATAATAAAATAGATAAATAAAATTAAATATTATTTAAAAAAATCACAGCTCATGCATAGTATGAAGTTATAAGCTAGTAGAGATTATTGAGATTAAACTTAATTTTTTTAGAAAGCCCTACGAATATAGAAGAAAGATTTTCTAGAAGGCTCTGCGAATATAGTAAGAAGATTTTTCTAGAAGGCTCTACAAAAGTCAAAGATTTTTATCATGAAATTTTAAAATAGCTAGTATATAGAAGGTTCGATGAAGTCCTATAAATATCTCTTATAATCATTTTCTTGCAACCAATGAAGTTTTTAAAATTCAAGTTTTTCTTATTTATCTATCCTCTATTCTTACTCTTTCTCTATAATAGAATTTTTTCCTCCCTCCTAAGTCCATCAAATTTGGTATCAGAGCCTCAAAAGATCTATGGCCTCCATGAACTTTGTTTAATCCCAAATACCCAAACTCACTAAAGATAATTAAATATAATAATTGGTGTATCCAAATGAAGGCTTCGCTCAGATCCTTTAACATTTGGGATCTTATAGAAGATGGCTATACGGAGCAGACCGAAAATAAAGCAACACTCACACAAGAGCCAAGAAAACAAAATAAGGAGTTAAAAAAGAAAGACAAGAAGGCTCTCTACATTCAAGATCATTGTCGGAGCCATAACATCAAAGGAAGCATGGAACTTACTACAAAAGATACATAAAGGAGTAAAAAATGATAACTGGAGAATCAATTTCTGATTATTTTTTAAGAATGATGTCTATAGTCAATCAATTATAAAGAAATAGTGAATAAATTACTGTTGTTTTGTCTTGGAGAAAATTTTGCACTCTTTAAATGCAAAATTTGACTTCATTATTGTAGCGATTGAAGAATCAAAGAAACTGAAGAAGGTGACTATAAAGTAACTCATGGGCTCTTTACAAGCACATGAACAAAAGCTTTTCAAGAGGATGGAGAAAAGTCCGTCGAACAAGTACTTCAAACAAACCGAACACTGCAAGAAAAAGGTGATCCAAAAGACAAAACAAGTTTTTACGATCGAGATCGTAAAAGAAGAGGAAGAGATGGAAGATTCCATCAAGATCAACTACAAAGAAGTCTAGGAGACAAGAGACTTCCATTCCCGAGGATGTGGAAGAGGAAGATTTTCTAATCCTAAAGGAAGAGAAAGGTATGCACAACAAGCACCATATTATTTTGTTTGCAAAAAATATGGGCATTATGCTAAAGATTGTTGGTACAAAGATAATGCTAATTATGTCAATAAAAAATTTATTTTACAAAAGAACAAGGAGCAATCCTACTCTTAGCCTACAACAGTACTACTGGTATTGTCAAAAGAAGTACTTGGTATCTTGACACAGGTGCTAGCAATCATATGTGTGATATGAAGGACATGTTTTTGAAATGGATGAAAGCTTCAAAGGCTTAGTAACTTTTGATGACTTATCTACAAGGCCAGTTGAAGGAAAAGATAAAATCCTCATCAAACTTAAAGATGGTACACAAAATTTTATTTCAAATATCTATTATGTTCGAGGCATGAAAAGCAACATTCTTAGTTTGGGTCAATTGCTTGAAAAGAGCTATGACATTCACATGAAAGAATTGAATCTTTCTATTAGAAACAATAACAACACTCTTATTGCACATGTTTCTATATCAAAAAATAAAATATTTGAGTTGAGTTTGCATGTTGATGATTCTTCCTACATAATGGCACAAATTTTTGATGATTCTACTCTATGGCATCTTAGATATGGACACTTAAACTTTAAAAGACTAAAACTTTTGTCCCGCAAGAATATGATGACAGGGATGCCTTGGCTAAAAATATCTAAGAAAAAATGTGAAACTTGCATGTTGAAAAGCAATAAAGGAGAAGTTTCATTTCAGAAAGATCAAAAAGAGCAACAAAACCATTGGAGTTGATACATTCAGATGTTTGCACCCCGATCAAACCAACATCTATGGGAGGTAACAAATATTATCACTCCTTCATTGATGATTATTTTGGAAAGATATGGGTTTATTTGCTGAAAAAAAGATTGAAGTATTTCAAAAATTTAAACAATTCAAGTTTCTTGTTGAGAAACAAAGTGGTTTCAAATTAAAATTTTGAGATCGGATCACGACTGCGAGTATTTGCCTAATGAGTTTTCAAATTTTTTTAAAGAACATGAAATTTTTCATCAAGTTACCATGCCTTATTCACCTCAACAAAATAAAATTTTGGAAAGAAAGAATAAAACTATTTTAAATATGGTTCAATATATGTTGAAAGATAAAAATAGACCTAAAGAATTTTGAAGAGAAGCACTGAGGTATTTTGGTTATGAGAAAATAAAAAATTAGGTCATATAATAGGATTGCATCTAAGATTTTTGATTTGAGTTATATGGGTCTAATTCGATTAAGTAATTGATCGAACCGAGTCAAGTATTGATTAGGATTGGATCAATCAAGTTTAATGATCATGCAATTATTATTGATCAAATCGATTGAGTCCCATATGTAGATCGATTAATCTAAGAACCTAATTTGACTCGATGGTTTGAGCTCGATTCGCTTGAGTTAACCTATTTTTATCAATTGACCTATTGATGTCTAAGGCAAGTAATTGAGATGTAGTTATTTAATTAGTTCTGTTCACTTACCTGGCCAATTTATTGGTATTTAAAGAAAGCAACGGGGAGAACCCCACCGATCTCTACTTACCTGATCAATTTGGAAGATTGAATCTTGAATAAGGTTGCTTAGCGGTTTGGTTTAGCCCATGCCAATTAGATCGATCATATGATAATTGATTGGATGAGACCTAAACCTAAACCTCCCCACATGAATTAGAGACCAAGTCGCTGCAACATACTTAGAGAAGCATCTGAGCAAAAAGTTACCTATGCATCGGTGTATATGTTACCAATAACTGTTAAGTGAGGTGCATGGCATCGATGGGACCGCAGCATCCATTAGGAATCTTTTATCGCGTTAGAATTTTTGTTTTCTTTTCGAAGAGTGGAGGGATTTGAAAAATTAATGAGAGTCATTGTTTGCATCTTAAAATCCCTAGAAATCAATATAACATTCAGTACAAAAGTCTAACTTGAATCTCTACTCTCGTAGTTAAATCATGTCAGCCTGAAACCCTCTAGTCCACATCCTTAAAATCAATCATTTGACCAGTATAAATTATAAAGACTGACTCAAAAATCTCAGAATTATCCTGATCTCAGAAAAATCAGGGCATGTACTCGATCAGAAACTCAGTGTTACCAAACTATCCTACTGCTAAGCAAAGGGTTGCTTATAAAAAGTAGACGGATGAAGACAGTCAGGTCAAGTGCTATGAGCTGGTATCTATGTCAAATGAGTTGCAAAGCCAGCATGAGCATATGCCCACTGTCAGGGCTATAATCACTCACCTGCAAGAGTTGTATGGTGAGCAAAGCTATACTGCGCACTTTGAAGTGTCTAAGAGACTCTTCAACTTGAAGATACGTGAAGAGCAGTCTATCCATGAGCACTGTATGACAGTGATCAAGGATATTGAGGAGCTTGAGAAGCTCGGGCTAGAAATACAAAAGGAAAAGCCGATGGATCTGATCCTTCAATCCCTTACGAGTTCATATAGTCAATTTATCGTAAATTTTCATATGAACAAGCTCGATTGCACTATACCCGAACTGATCAACATGTTGGTTACTACAGAGAAAACTTTGAAGAGTTCAAGGAGTACTATTTTCACTATGGAGCAGACTTCTTTCAAGAAAAAATCTATTGAAAAGAAGAAGGCTAAATCCATTAAGAAGCAGAAGAAGGAGAACAGGCCAAAGAAAAAAGATCCTAATAAGGCCGAAGCAAAGGAAAAGTATTTTCATCGTCATACTAAAGGCCATTGGAGGAAGAACTATCCAACATACCTGAAGAGCCTAAAGACCAAAAAGAATGATAAATCTTTTTAAGATATGCTCGTAATTGAATCTAACCTTATAATTTATTCTACTTCTAGTTGGGTATTAGACTCTGGCTCGAGTGCTCATATATGTACTTCAATGCAGGGTTTAATAGAAAGTAAGAGGTTGAGAGAAAATGACATGATCCTTCGGGTCGATAATGGGGTAAAAGTTACTGCAAAGGCCGTTGGCACTTATTCTCTTCGATTACCGTCTGATTTTAGATTAGATTTGAAAGACTTATTATATTCCTGTAGCTAATCAGAATTTGATTTTCATCTCTGTGTTAGCACAGTAAGATTTTGAAATTAGTTTCAATAAAAATTTTATAATATTTATTTATGAAATAAATTAGTTACACGAAGTCTTTTAATTGACAGTCTTTATCACTTGTATGTTGATACAAATATGAACTTAAACGAGTAAATAGTGAGTGCCGTAAGCCAAAAGAGATCTAGAGATAAAATTAACCAGAAATACTTATGGCACCATAACTAAGCCATATTGGAGAGAATAGGATAAACAATCTAAAAAAAGATAAGATTCATGGCTCTTTTAACCCAGAGTCGTATCCAGTTTGTGAATCTTGTCTTCGAGAAAAAATGATCAAGTTACCCTTTCTAGGATATGGGGAAAGGGCCATTGAGTTACTTGCCCTAATACACACCGATGTGTGTGGGTCATTTGATATGCAAGCCAGAGATGGTTATACCTACTTCATTATCTTTACCGATGATCTATCTAGGTATGGATATGTGTATCTGATGAAATACAAGTCTGAGACCTTTGAAAGGTTCAAAGAATTTAGACATGAGGTAGAAAAATAAATTGGTGAACCCATTAAGGTTCTTCGATCTGATCGAAGAGGTGAATATCTTAGTTAAAAATTTTTGAGATATCTTAAGAACAATGGCATAGTCTCTCAATAGACTCCTCCCGAAATACCTCAGCTCAACGGGATATCTGAAAGGAGGAACAGGACCCTATTGGATATAGTCAGGTCCATGATGAGTTTCATTGATCTACCCTTATATCCTTGGAGATATATCTTATTAATTGATATTCATCTGTTGATTAGAGTTCTATCAAAGTCCGTTCCTATCACACCATATGAGATATGATTTGGTAAGAAGTCGAGTCTAGGTTATCTTAAGATTTGAGGATATCCAGCCTATGTCAAGAGACAGATGGTAGATAAATTAGAGGATAGATCTGTAATAGCTCGTTTCATAGGGTATCCAAAAGAATCCATCGGATACTATTTCTATTTTTCATAAAACCACAATGTGATTATGAGTCGGAACGTCATATTCCTAGAAAAATAGTTTATCTAGGATGATGGCAGTGGAAGATTAGTTGAGCTCGAAAAGAAAATCTCTGAAGAGCAAAGAGCTATAGATCCTCAGGAACTCATTATTCATAAGCCAGTAGTTGATGTTCCTCTACCACCTCGTAGATTTAGCAGGATCTTCTGATCTTCTGAAAGGTACATGGGTATGATTACGGAGAAAATAAAGAAAATATTTCTTATGAAAGATAGGGGTCATAGTGATGATCCTAATATTTTTGATGAGGTAATGTCTAATATCGATTTTGAGAAATGGTTAGATGTGATGAAGTCAGAAATTGACTCGATGTACTTGAATCAAGTATGGACCTTAGTGGATCCATTTGAGGGTATTATACCCATTGGGTGTAAATAAATCTACAAAAAAAAAATAGGTGCTGATGGTAAGGTAGAAACCTATAAAGCTAGACTTGTGGTTAAAGGTTATAGTCAGCGTAAGGACATTGACCATCAGAAAATCTTCTCATTCATAGTCATGCTGAAATCTATCCACACTCTGCTTACTGTTGCAGCTTACTATGACTATGAAATCTGATAGATGGATGTAAAAAATACTTTCCTGAATGGATATCTTGAAGAAGATATCTATATGGAGCAATCTATGGGTTTCACATTTGGTGATGGTGATCACAGAGTCTGCAAGCTGCAAAGATCCATATACAGATTAAAGCAAGCTTCTCAGAGTTTGAATTATCATTTTGATAAGGTAACTGTTGGTGCAAAAATCCGCCTGCGCCGGAGAAGCTGGAGTTGAGGAGGCCGCGGTCGCCGCCGGGACCTGCAAGGGAAGTCTAAACCAGAGGTGGGGTTGCTCCGGCAAGACCCTCCGACGCTCAAGTCAGTTCTCTGCCTCAACAAGAATGGAGTGCTCAAACGGAGAATTTAGCAGAGTTACGAGATAAGAGAAATGAGCTTAAAAAATAACGTATCTGAGTCCCCCCTTTTTATAGGCGGAGGAGGCAGCGGACTGATGGCGACGTATGTAACCGTCTGGTAGTGGGCCGCCCACGGTCAGGAAAATTAATTGTGGAGAGTGGTGGGGTAGACTCGTGGCTGTTGTCACAGTCTGCCACGTATGGCCTGTTGCGGATAGTGGGGCGGCGTCCGTTGCCGCTAGCTGTCAGTGAGTAGTGGGATCGTGCAGCACCTGCCGCAGGGAGTGGGACAGAATCGTGGCCGTTTGCTACAGCCTGTCAGGGAGTAATGGGTCCGTTGCTGGAGTCGCGTAGAATCCGCTGTAGGACCTGGAACAGGATCATGATTGTTGTCGCGATCTGCCGAGGGGGTGCGGATCTGTCGATTGAGGTTCGGCCGCGGTTGAAGTCCGGCCTCCGTAGGAGCCCGGGTGGAACCGCTCTGATGTCGAAGGTGGAGCCCGGCTCCCGTAGGAGTCCGGGCGGAGCCGTTCTGGTGTCGGAGGTGGAGCCCGGCTCCCGTAGGAGTTCGGACGGAGCCGTTCTGATGTCGGAGGTGGAGCCCGGCTCCCGTAGGAGTCCGGGCGAAGCCGGGCTCCCGTAGGAGTCCGGGCGGAGCCGTTCTGATGTCGGAGGTGGAGCCCGGCTCCCGTAGGAGTCCGGACGGAGCCGTTCTGGTGTCGGAGGTGGAGTCCGGCTCCCGTAGGAGTCCGGGCGGAGCCGTTCTGATGTCGGAGGTGGAGCCCGGCTCCCGTAGGAGTCCGGGCGGAGCCGTTCTGGTGTCGGAGGTGGAGCCCGGCTCCCGTAGGAGTCCGGGCGGAGCCGTTCTGATGTCGGAGGTGGAGCCCGGCTCCCGTAGGAGTCCGGGCGGAGCCGTTCTGGTGTCGGAGGTGGAGCCCGGCTCCCGTAGGAGTCCGGGCGGAGCCGTTCTGATGTCGGAGGTGGAGCCCGGCTCCCGTAGGAGTCCGGGAGGTGCTGCTGCAAACAAAGTCAAGGGTGAAGTCCGGCTCTGATAGGAGTCCGGATTGAGCTTACCAGCGATTGATATTGAGAGCGGAGCCCGGCTCCCGTAAGAGTCCGGGCGGAGCTGTTTTGATGTCGGCGGCGGAGCCCGGCTCCCGTAGGAGTCCGGGCGGAGCAGCGCTTGCTGATGACGGTGGAGCCCGGCTCCCGTAGGAGTCCGGGCGGAGCTGTGCTGATGTCGAAGATGGAGCCCGGCTCCCGTAGGAGTCCGGGCGGAGCTGCACTTGCTGATGGTGGTGGAGCCCGGCTCCCGTAGGAGTCCGGGCGGAGCCGTTCTGGTGGGAATTTCGACCGCGGGTATTCTATACCCAACACCAGTCCCCCTACTTCCAAGTTTGAATTTCAAGCGAAGGAAGTACACAGAGAGAGATGCGCAGCCAAAATTGCCTCCTCGATCCCTGTGCGCAGCTGCCCCCACTTAATGTGCGCGTGTCAGAATTCGTTTTTTGGCAAAGGCGACTTGAAAAGTCTTTTCGAAACCCCCGTTGAAACGCGATCCCAGGCGTCGCCCTGTGGGAATCTGTGAGCGGTCAACCCTCGATAGCAACGAAGCGGATAAGCGCGACACGCGGCACACACCATCTGGCCCAGGAATTCTCGCCGTCATAACTACGCCAGGATCCGCCGGCTATTTAAACCCTTCGATCCATTCACGGTCTCATCCCGGCGTTCTTCTTTTCCCCTGAGAGTCTTGCACCCCTCGTGCCAATTCTCGCCGCCTTTTGCCCATCAATCCTTCTCGTAGGGTTTCCACACCATGTCCTCAACTCTGGAGGCTGTTCTTGAGGGGATTGTTAGGGCTTGGAGGAAGGTGAGGAGGAGGACGACGGTCGGTGAGAATCTCTGTCATCTCAGAGGGGGCCCAAGGAAGAATTCCTTCAACAACAGGGGTTTAATATCGGGGGCTGTTGTAGAAGCTATTCTGCCCGCAAATTTCGGAGCAGTAAGGCGGGGCAATACCGGTCAAGAGGGCAGAATAGACGTCACAAGTCATGACGGGATCCTTGACGCCGTCGGGGCCAAGGGACCAGAGACGGTCGACGGCGGGGCGGTAGAACTTGTTGCGGAGACGGTGGAAGTAGCGCATGCCGACCTTGCCGGAGCGTCTCAGGTGGCGGCCGTCATGGCTACGGCTCTTCTTGAAACAGGTCTTCGTTACTGCCGTTGTTACCCCCGCCGCCTTCGGAGATCAATCCCACCCCTTTCTCGCTAAGGTCGGAGCTTTGGGGACAGAATGAGGAGAGGTGGGGCGAGAGATGTTACACGCACTGGAGAATGCGACTGAGAAGAACAGAGACGGGAAGAGGAATTTGCAGCTTGGATCGGCCTCCGGTTCATCCTGCCTGAACCATGCTTTGCGAGACATGTATTTTCTTTTTCTCTCTTTCCTGACCCGCCGGGTCCTGTAACGTGTGCTTCTATCAAATAAAATAGTGATTTCAGTACCTTGTTTACCTCTCGTGTCAAATAATTGTCTGCCGAACTTCTTTCCTTCTCTTTGCCTGTGTCATGCCGTTCCAAGACCGTCGGCGACCTTTTCAGTTTATGTGGGGTCGTCTTTCGCCGGGCTTCTTTTCGATTTTTCCTCCTGTTGGGAGATGTCCACTTGTCGGGTTTGCTGGGATCTTTCTCCGCTGGAGTTGGGGCTAGGTTCGAAGAAGCTCCTGTAAGTTGAAGCAGCATAGTTTTCATAAGAAGTAGGGCAGAGTTTTTCTGTAATCAAAGTCATAAGTAAAGTCTAGCTTCCGTAGAAGTCCGGGCGGAGCCGCTCTAATGTCGAAGGTGGAGCCCGGCTCCCGTAGGAGTCCGGGCGAAGCCTTTTCGTGGCGGAGCCCGGCTCCCGTAGGAGTCCGGTCGAAACCTTTTGGTGACGGAACCCGGCTCCCGTAGGAGTCCGGGCGAAACCTTTTGGTGGCAGAACCCGGCTCCCGTAGGAGTCCGGACGAAACCTTTTGGTGGCGGAACCCGGCTCCCGTAGGAGTCCGGGCGAAACCTTTTGGTGGCGGAACCCGGCTCCCGTAGGAGTCCGGGCCTTACTCTCCGCTCATGTCAGGACGAGGTTCTCCTCCTGTTCTTGACAGGGCTGCGGGGGCACGTATGGGCGCTGCGAGGCCTCTCCCCCCGTCTGGTCTAAAGGAACCGGGCCTTCGACTTTGCTCAAGTTAGGGCGAGGTTCTCCTCCTGTCCCTAACAGGGCTGTGGGGGCACATATGGGCGTTGTGAGGCCTCTCCCCCATCCGGTCTAAAGGAATCGGGCCTTCGACTTTGCTCAAGTTAGGGCGAGGTTCTCCTCCTGTCCCTAACAGGGCTGTGGGGGCACATATGGGCGTTGTGAGGCCTCTCCCCCCATCCGGTCTAAAGGAACCGGGCCTTCGACTTTGCTCAAGTTAGGGCGAGGTTCTCCTCCTGTCCCTAACAGGGCTGTGGGGGCACATATGGGCGTTGTGAGGCCTCTCCCCCCATCCGGTCTAAAGGAACCGGGCCTTCGACTTTGCTCAAGTTAGGGCGAGGTTCTCCTCCTGTCCCTAACAGGGCTGTGGGGGCACATATGGGCGTTGTGAGGCCTCTCCCCCCATCCGGTCTAAAGGAACCGGGCCTTCGACTTTTGTAAGATTGCATTCTCGTTTTTGATACCGTCTGCTTGAATTGTCCCTAGACAAGTGGGCATACATTTTTCGATTAGGATGAAATCACTGGTAGTATATCCGTAAGTTTTCTGAGTTCCATGGTCGCGGGAGGTCGGCCCCTCCGAGCTCCTTAAGATAATAAGTCCCAGGTCGGACTACTTCTTTGATCTCATAAGGTCCTTCCCAATTTGGGGCTAGCTTCCCCTGGGCCTGCGGCTGTGAAACAGCAGCTCGTCGGAGTACAAGATCCCCCGCTCTAAATGTCCTATTCTTGACTCGGGCGTTATAATATCGGGCAACTTTCTGTCTGTAGGCCGCCACTCAGACCTGAGCGATCTCCCGCCTTTCTTCCAGTAGGTCGAGGTTGGCCCTGAGATCTTGTGCATTCTGAGGTTCGTCGAACGCCACGACTCGTGCCGATGGGAGTTTAAGTTCGATCGGGATGACGGCTTCTGTACCAAAGGCTAGAGCAAACGGAGTCTCTCCCGTAGGCAACCTCCGGGTAGTTCGGTACGCCCATAGCACATGGTAAAGCTCGTCCGCCCAAGTTCCTTTCGCTTTTTCAAGCCTTGTCTTGATTCCCTGCAAAAGGGTTCTGTTCGTTACCTCGGCTTCACCGTTTGCCTGGGGATGGGCCACTGATGTGAACTTGTGGGAGATGTTTAGGTCTTCACAGAATTCAGCAAATCTGGCTCCCGCGAATTGCCGTCCATTATCAGTGATCAGTGTTCGAGGTAAACCGAACCTGCACACTATTGATTTCCAGACGAAATCCTGCACTTTCGCTTCTGTGATTTTGGCTAGTGGTTCGGCCTCGACCCATTTGGTGAAGTAGTCGATTGCCACAAGGAGGAATTTCCTTTGACCAGATGCCATGGGAAAGGGGCCAAGAATATCCATCCCCCATTGCGCAAAAGGCCATGGGGCACTCAGGGGTGTGAGCTCGGTAGCAGGTTGTCTCTGGACGTTGGCGCACCTTTGGCATCGATCGCATTTTTTGACATATTCGATTGAATCATGATGCATTGTGGGCCAGTAGTACCCTTGGCGGAGTAGTTTGTGGGATAGAGATCTGGCACCCAAATGGCTTCCGCAAACTCCCTCGTGCACTTCCCATAAAGCGTAGTCGGCTTCTGAGAGTCGGAGACATCTCAAGAGAGGCAAGAAGTACGATCTCTTATACAATTTGCCCTCATAGAGGATGTACCGGGATGCATGATTTCGGAGTTTCCGGGCCTCTTTCGCGTCTTGGGGGAGAATCCCATCTCTAAGATAGGTTATCAGCGGGTCGACCCAGCTGGGCTCGTGGTCAATATCCATTACGAGCTGCGGTTCTTCCGTACTTGGGTGCTTTAAAACTTCAAAGAGGACGCCTTTGGGCAATTCGGTCGGAGCCGATGTTGCTAGCTTGGAAAGAAAATCGGCTCTGGCATTCTTCGATCTTGGAATTTGCTTGATGTCGAAATTGTTGAAGGCGGGGGTGAATTCCTTCACCTTCTCAAGATATTTGGCCATACTGTCCTCCCGCGCTTCAAAGCTCCCGCCGACTTGTCCCACTATAAGTTGGGAATCGCTGTGCACCCGGAGTTGTTTTATTCCAAGCTCCTTAGCGACCCTCAATCCTGCGATTAGAGCTTCATATTCTGCTCCATTGTTTGTTGCGGGGAATCCGAAATGTAGAGCGTACTCCGCGACGACTCCCTCCGGGCTGGTCAAGATCAGGCCTGCACCAGCGCCCGCCATGTTGGAAGATCCGTCCACGTGGAGGGTCCAAAAGCCATCGAAGGAACTGGCTTCTTCATCGGAGGAGTCCGGTTGAGTCTTCAGGTCGTCAATTTTGCTTTGCTCAGGTTCGGCCTCCTCAGGGACGGTGCATTCTACTATGAAATCCGCCAATACCTGGGCCTTTATTACCGGCCTAGGCTGGTAGTTGATGTCGAATTCTGTGAGCTCGATTGCCCATTTCGCCATTCTTCCAGAAATATCAGCTCGGTGCAAAACCGCTTTGATCGGTTGGTCGGTGAGCAACGTCACCGTGTGCCCTTGAAAGTAAGGTCGGAGTCTCCGAGCTGCAATCAACAAAGCGTAGGTCAGTTTCTCTAATTTAGTGTACCTGGTCTCGGCGTCCCTTAGCACGCGGCTAATATAGTAGACCGGCCGCTGTATTTTTATTTCTTCCTTGACAAGGACTGCCGCGAGGGATGTGGGAGAGACTGTCAGGTACAAAAATAACTCCTCTCCAGGTTCGGGCTTTGCCAGTAGTGGAGGTGAGCTAAGGTAGCTCTTTAATTCCTCGAATGCCTGTTGACATTCAGGGGTCCAACAGAAGTTCTTCGGTTGTTTGAGGGTTTGGAAGAAGGGCAAACATCGCTCAGCCGACCTCGCGACAAAGCGATTAAGAGCTGCGATCCTCCCAGTGAGGCACTGAACCTCCTTGATCGACCGCGGGGCGGCCATCTCCTGGATGGCGCGAATTTTCTCCGGATTGGCCTCAATCCCATGCCCCGACACCATGAAGCCCAGGAACTTTCCTGAGGTTACCCCAAAAGCACATTTGGTCGGGTTCAGCTTCATTCTGCATTTTCGAAGAGCGCCAAAAGCTTCCTCGAGGTCGGCAACATGATTTTCGGAAGATCTACTTTTCACGAGCATATCGTCCACGTACACCTCCATGTTTCGGCCGATTTGTTCTTTGAAGATTTTGTTTACCAACCGCTGATAGGTTGCGCCTGCGTTCTTGAGGCCGAACAGCATAACCCTGTAGCAGTAAAGGCCGCGACTAGTGATAAAAGCAATCTTTTCTTCATCTTCCGATGCCATCCTAATCTGGTTATAGCCGGAGAATGCGTCCATAAAAGTGAGAAGCTCGTGGCCCGAGGTAGCGTCCACCAGTTGGTCGATCCTGGGCAGGGGGTAGCTGTCCTTTGGGCAAGCTTTATTCAGCTTTTTGAAGTCGATACACATCCTCCACTTGCCGTTTGCCTTCTTGACCAAGACAACATTGGAGATCCACTCTGGATAATTGACCTCCTTGATGAATCCGGCCTTGAGAAGTTTATCCACTTCCTCGGCTATCGCCTTCTGCCTCTCTGGGGCATGACTCCGGATTTTTTCTTTTGTTGGCCGATGTTTAGGGTCGACCGCCAGATGATGTTCCATGACCTCTGTTTCGATCTCCGGCATGTCCGTCGGGACCCATGCGAAAACGTCCGCATTTCTTCGGAGAAAGTCCACGAGATGCGTCCGCACCTCCTCCTTCAGGTTGGAGACAATCAACACCACGTGCTCCGCGTTCCCATCATTCAAAGGAATTGGTATCAGGTCCTCGATCGGGCCGCCCCTCTCTTCAGTGAGGTCATCGCGCGCATCCAACCCGTCGACTGGACAAAGATCCGCTTGATCGCTTCTTTGCAGGGCAATATTGTAGCAGTGCCTGGCCAGCGCCTGGTCTCCCCGAACTTCTCCAATCCCCTTGTCAGTGGGAAACTTCAACTTCAAATGATAGGTTGAAACAACGGCTCTGAGGGCATTGAGGCCGGGACGGCCAAGAATTGCATTGTAGGCAGATGGCGCTTTTACCATCAGGAAATTCACCAGAGCCCTGGACTGCTTTGGATGCTGACCCGCGGTCACAGTTAGAGCTATCGTTCCTTCCGTAGGAACGGCGTCACCAGTAAACCCTATCAAGGGGGAGCACATCGGCCTTAGATGACCGCCAAGAGTGGTCATTCTTGAAAAGGCGTTGTAGAACAAGATGTCAGCCGAACTTTCGTTGTCGACGAGAACGCGACGGACATCATAATTTGCTATGTTCAAGGAAACTACGACCGCGTCGTTGTGAGGGAATTGGACTCCCTGGGCATCTTCTTCAGTGAAGGCTATGGGTTCCTCGACTTTTTGCTGCTTGGGGGGTGCAGCTGAATCACCGATCGCCTCTTGCTGGGATTCCCCCGAGACGACATTAACGGAATCCCGTGGAGACTGGTCGCCCGACCACCTTTTATCAGCGGTCATAGCCAGAGGTAGTTGTGTAGAAACCCCGCGAGAAGGCATCGGACAGGGAAAGGAGGCTTGGGTGCCGGAAAGGATGGCCGGAAGCGGATCCGTTGAGCGCTCCTTTAAGAACAAGGGTGCTGCGAAGGTTCACCCCTTCCTCTAGCGCCAATCCTGTTGGTGCAAAAATCCGCCTGCGCCGGAGAAGCTGGAGTTGAGGAGGCCGCGGTCGCCGCCGGGACCTGCAAGGGAAGTCTAAACCGGAGATGGGGTTGCTCCGGCAAGACCCTCCGACGCTCAAGTCAGTTCTCTGCCTCAACAAGAATGGAGTGCTCAAACGGAGAATTTAGCAGAGTTACGAGATAAGAGAAATGAGCTTAAAAAATAACGTATCTGAGTCCCCCCTTTTTATAGGCGGAGGAGGCAGCGGACTGATGGCGACGTATGTAACCGTCTGGTAGTGGGCCGCCCACGGTCAGGGAAATTAATTGTGGAGAGTGGTGGGGTAGACTCGTGGCTGTTGTCATAGTCTGCCACGTATGGCCTGTTGCGGATAGTGGGGCGGCGTCCGTTGCCGCTAGCTGTCAGTGAGTAGTGGGATCGTGCAGCACCTGCCGCAGGGAGTGGGACAGAATCGTGGCCGTTTGCTACAGCCTGTCAGGGAGTAATGGGTCCGTTGCTGGAGCCGCGTAGAATCCGCTGTAGGACCTGGAACAGGATCATGATTGTTGTCGTGATCTGCCGAGGGGGTGCGGATCTGTCGATTGAGGTTCGGCCGCAGTTGAAGTCCGGCCTCCGTAGGAGCCCGGGTGGAACCGCTCTGATGTCGAAGGTGGAGCCCGGCTCCCGTAGGAGTCCGGGCGGAGCCGTTCTGGTGTCGGAGGTGGAGCCCGGCTCCCGTAGGAGTTCGGGCGGAGCCGTTCTGATGTCGGAGGTGGAGCCCGGCTCCCGTAAGAGTCCGGGCGGAGCCGTTCTGGTGTCGGAGGTGGAGCCCAGCTCCCGTAGGAGTCCGGGCGGAGCCGTTCTGGTGTCGGAGGTGGAGCCCGGCTCCCGTAGGAGTCCGGGCGGAGCCGTTCGGATGTCGGAGGTGGAGCCCGGCTCCCGTAGGAGTCCGGGCGGAGCCGTTCTGGTGTCGGAGGTGGAGCCCGGCTCCCGTAGGAGTCCGGGCGGAGCCGTTCTGATGTCGGAGGTGGAGCCCGGCTCCCGTAGGAGTCCGGGCGGAGCCATTCTGGTGTCGGAGGTGGAGTCCGGCTCCCGTAGGAGTCCGGGCGGAGCCGTTCTGATGTCGGAGGTGGAGCCCGGCTCCCGTAGGAGTCCGGGAGGTGCTGCTGCAAACAAAGTCAAGGGTGAAGTCCGGCTCTGATAGGAGTCCGGATTGAGCTTACCAGCGATTGATATTGAGAGCGGAGCCCGGCTCCCGTAAGAGTCCGGGCGGAGCTGTTTTGATGTCGGTGGCGGAGCCCGGCTCCCGTAGGAGTCCGGGCGGAGCAGCGCTTGCTGATGGCGGTGGAGCCCGGCTCCCGTAGGAGTCCGGGCGGAGCTGTGCTGATGTCGAAGATGGAGCTCGGCTCCCGTAGGAGTCCGGACGGAGCTGCACTTGCTGATGGCGGTGGAGCCCGGCTCCCGTAGGAGTCCGGGCGGAGCCGTTCTGGTGGGAATTTCGGCCGCGGGTATTCTATACCCAACAGTAACCAAGTTGTTTGATTTCATCGAAAACGAAGAGGAACTATATGTATATAAAAGGATCAATGGGAGTGCGATAACATTCTTCGTATTGTACGTGAATGATATTCTTCTCATTGAGAATGATATTCCCATGCTAAACACGATCAAAAGATGTTTGTCCAAAAAATTCTTCATGAAAGACTTAGGGGAAGCATTCTATATTTTTAGAATAAAGGTCTATAGGGATAGACCTAAATGGATACTAGGCCTGTCACAAAAACTGTACAGCATGAAAAACTTCAAAAGAAGACTCTTACCTCTTAGGCATGGTATTAATCTTTTTAAGACCATGTGTCCGACCACATCTGAAGAAGTACAGTGCATGAGTAGGATTCCTTATGCCTCGATCATAGAAAATCTCATGTATGCCATACTATATACTCGATCTGATATTGCACTTACTGTGAGTGTCACGAGCAAGTATCAGTCGAATCCAAACAAGGAGCACTGGATACCTGTGAAGAACATCCTTAAGTACTTAAAAAGGACTAAGAATTTATTCTTGATCTTTGGAAGAGATTTTGAGTTGCGAGTTGAGAGATATACTGACTCAGACTTTATGTCTGATCCTAATGATAGAAAGTCTACGCTAGAATATGTGTTCGTTTGCAATGATGGCGCAATTAGCTGGAAGAGTTTCAAACAACCCATCATAGCGGATTCGACCACAGAAGTTGAGTATGTCGTTACTTCGGATGCTATAAAGGAAGGTTTTTAATTCAAGAAGTTCATCGCGAAACTTGAGATTATGACATCGGATGCCATACCACTCTACTACGATAATAATAGAGTCATAGCACTTGCTAAGGAGCCGAGGTCTCATGAGAAATCAAAGCACATCGAGCGGGGTATCATATCATATGCAATTACCTCGAAAAGAAACATATCGAGGTATGAAAAGTAGACTCCACAGACAACGTGGTAGACCCACTGACAAAGCAATTGATCCAATCGAAAATGAAAGTCCACCTTGAGAAGATAAGGCTTAGATTAGTGGCCAATTGATTTTGGTCCAAGTGAGAGATTGTTAGATGTATGTCCTAGAAGCCAATATGGCTGACATATTGTAATAAATCTAGGATATAATTTAATACTTAATATATTGATATGATCAATAAAAAGATAAGTTTATCTTTCATTCAAGTGTGATATGTCTTTGTGTCGTCCATGAAATTAACTTTCGATATATATTCTCAAAGAGTTGAGAATTAGAGATATGTATTTAATTCCTAAATGCTCTTGATCATAGGATCATCACGAGGATGGTGATCAACTGGATAGACTGACGCACATATCATTTTCTTCAGGATAGATGGATTTCTAGTCTACAATATAGAGACACTGGACGACGAGTGCGGATAGTTGTTAGAGAATAACTAGTACTGAACGTGACCATACGAGAGATCACTTGATCATCATAAGGACAGTGATCGATCCGGATAGACTGACGCACAGATCATTTTCTTCAAGATAGATAGATTTCTAGTCTACAGTGTAGAGACACTAGACGACGAGTGCGGATAGTTGTTAGAGAATAACTAGTACTGAACGTGACCATATGAGAGATCACTTGCATTTCTATTCAATCGTCAGTGATTATCTTGATACTGTAGTTGTGTGAATGGTCTTTTAACCTGAGATTGTACTACTACTCGCAGTATGACTGCTGGAGTTTGATCGACACATAAACATGGATCTCAATAAGCCCTTATAGTGGATGTTGGTGATAGTTGATCCGCTGTAGGAGTAGGATGCGCTTCAAGATGGGATCTATCAATCTTGATAGAGAGGAGTAGTCTTATGAGATTTGAGAGGCTAAGTCCGAGAATCTGTAGCCACAGTAGTGTGATTGATGAAAAAAAATTTTCATAAAAGTTATAACTGAACTTGAGCTAATTGAATCTATCATATGACTGATGTTGAGGTTTGACGATTTATCCATAACCTACCATTTAGTCGGAACTCATGATAAAGAGACTGAATAACACGTTAACTATATCTAGAGGTTCATTTCAGTTCTACTAGGTTGCCACTATATACTGCTAGATGTCACTGGTAGATTGTGAGAGTACACTAGGATTGTTCTGGATCGACAATCTTTGATGAGTTAGAGTGGAATTATTCTGATCTATTAAAAAGAGTTTCAATGATACTTTGATAGAGATCATTGTATATCTCACTATCAGATATAATTGAACCTATGGGATCACACAACAAAAAAATTATATCTGAAATTAGTAATTGAACTTATAAAGTGTCAATTAGGTTTAGAGAAATTCGATTGGATTCCAAATAGCCTTGCTAGCACATGGTTGGACCCAATTTTTTTCTTTCCGTTTGAATTTTTTATTTGATAAGATAATTCAAACTTAATTATCTACTAATAATCTAATGAATTAATTCATTAGACTCCAATTGTTGGGTGTCTAAGATTTTGGATTAATTGAATTAGGGTGTAAATCTCTAATCAATATTTCTTGATAGTTATTATGGAGCGCCACCTTGATTAGATCAAGTTGGGTATGTCCCATGATTAGAGAACACTTTGATTTCATATAGGACATCCCTTGGGTGTAAAAGAGGGTGTGAAATAATAGGTATAAGGGCTCCAAGAGTTGGCACCTAATAGAATTTTCAATATAAGTTGAATAACTTAAGTTATTAGGAAATCCAATGCAAGTATGTAGGACTTGTATTATGAGATTGAATAGAATTCAATCCTCATATCTATTTAAAAGGACATCTCCTAAGATCTCTAGAGCATCCAACCAGCAAGCCCCACGCCATAAAGAGATCCCCCCACGCCCTCTCTTCCTTTCCCTTCTCCTTCTCCCTTGGCATCCCACACGCCCCCATACCTTGGGCATCCCACTTCTCCTCCACGCCAAGGGCACTTGGGTGTCCACCTTGTGCTGGTTTCCACCTGCTGATAGCAACATAATTCAAGAGGAGAAAGGTAAAAGAAGAAGAAGATCAAAAAAAAATCAAGAGTTGATCGTGATCCAGACTTCGTTCAGTTTAGTAGGTTGAATTTTCTTAAAAAAGAAAATTTAACTTGAAGAGGGCTGATCCAGGCAGATTCTGAGTAGATATCCATAGAGACTGGATACTTGTGTAGTTAGAAAAAAAATCTCTTCTCTTTCAAATTCAGATTTGAAGAAAAGAATTGCAAAACAGGTATGTAATTTGATCACAATCTGAATTTCAGCATATGTCAATTTCAGCACATAAACTAGATCCTTGTGGTTTTATATTTTTATGCATGCATAATTTAGATTAAAAATATTTTAAATCTTGTATTCTACTACAGTGTTTAGAAAATAAAGTTTTGAAACACACATGCATGCCCCAAACCTTGAATTCCAACAGCAGTTGCTTGTGCAGTTTATTTATTGAACAGGTTTTCCTCAAAAAGGCTTTATAATATACCACCTAAGGAAGCATGGAGTTCATACAAGCCTAAAGTTGATCATCTTCGCATCTTTAGAAGTGTTGCTTATGTCAAAGTGCTCGAAGAGAAAATGACCAAACTTAATGACAAAGGAGAAAAGTGTATTCTTTTAGGCTATGTTGAAAATTCAAGCGGCTATAAGTTGTATAATCCTATTATAAAGAAAGTGATCTTCTCAAGAGATATTGATTTTGATGAAAAATAAATGTGGAGTTGGCAAGATAATAGCAAAATACAAAAAAATAAGATATATATTAAAGAAGAAGAAGAGCCAAAGTATCAAGAAGAAATTTCATCAACCCCACAACAAAGTCCAAGATATCCATCTCCACAAAAAAGTTCAAGTAGCTCATTCTCAAGAAGAACATACAAAAGTCCGAGTATCCAAGAATTGCTTGACGTCACAAGGCATCTTGATGCTAATGATTATACTATATTTTGTCTTTTTGCAAGTTGTAATCCAATTGAGTTCCATGAAGAGTAAATAAAGAAGAAAAATAAAAAAATGCTATGTATGAAGAAATTTCATCAATCGAGAAGAACGACACTTGAGAACTCACAAATCTTTCCCAAGGTCATCAAGCCATTGGAGTCAAATGAGTGTACAAGATAAAAATAAATACAAGAGGAGAAATTAAAAAGCACAAAGCTCTCTTGGTGGTGAAAGGCTACAAACAACGATATGGTATTGACTATGATGAAGTTTTTTCTTCCGTTGTTCGAATGGAGATGGTACATCTTCTTATTTCTTTAGTGGCTCAAATGAAATAAAAAAATTTTTAAATGGACGTGAAATCAGCTTTCTTGAATGGCTATTTGGATGAAGAAGTCTATGTAGAACAATCTTTAGGTTTTGTTCAAAAAGGACAAGAAGACAAAATCTACAAACTCAAAAGAGCTCTCTATGCATTGAAACGAGCTCCGCGAGCTTGGAATACAAGAATTGATAAATATTTTACTGAAAATAATTTTTAAAAATATTTTTTTGAACATTCTCTTTATATAAAGACTAACAATATTGATGGTATTCTATTTGTCTGCCTATATATGGATGATTTGATATTCATAGGAAATAGTTTTGTAATAATTAAAGATTTCAAGACTTCAATGATCAAAAAATTTTGAGATGATGGATCTTGACTTAATATCTTACTTTTTAGGCATTGAAGCCAACCAATCAAATGAAGACATATTTATTTTACAAAGTAAATATGCAAAGAAGATTTTGAAGAAATTCAACATAGAGAAGTGCAATTCTAGCAACACTCTAATCGAATATAACACCAAATTGAGCAAAGATGAAGAAGAAGATCTTGTCAATCCAACATATTACAAAAGTTTGATTGGAAGCTTAAGATATTTCACAAGCACAAGATCGGATATTGCCTATAGTATTGGAGTTGTAAGTCGTTACATGGAGAAGCTAAGAATGAATTACTTAATTGCCGCAAAAAAAAATTTCGATATATCAAAGGTACACAAAATTATGGTATCTTTTATTCATCTACTAATCCAATAAAGCTAGAATTAGATTTTGTGATAGCAATTGAGCTGGAGATATTGATGATAAAAAAAGCACAAGTAAATTTATTTTTTATATTGAAGGTACAGTATTCATATGGTCTTCAAAGAAGCAACAAATTATTACACTTTCATCTTATAAAGCGAGTATGTTGCAGTAGCAAATTGTGTTTGTCATGCACTATGGCTTCAAAGACTTCTACAAGAAATGAGGATTTCACAAGAAGAGCCAATAAACATTTTTATTGACAACAAATCAGCGATACAACTTGTCAAAAATTCAGTCTTCCAAAATCGAAACAAGCATATCGACACAAAGTTTCATTTTATTCAAGATTGTATCAAAGACAAAGAGATATAATTTCTCCATATTCTAACAAAAGATCAAGTAGCCGACATCTTCACAAAACCTCTCAAGATGGTGGATTTCAAAAAGCTAAGAAGCATGCTTGGAGTTATGAAGGTTCAAGTTTAAGAGGGGGTGTTGGAATTAAATTTGATTTCTCTAGAAAGTTCTATGAATATAGAAGAAAATTTTTTTTGAAGGCCTACGAATATAGTGGAAAAATTTCTCTAGAAGGCTCTACAAAAATCAAAGATTTTTGTAATGAAATTTTAAAATAACTAATATGTAGAAGGTTCCATGAAGTTCTATAAATATCTCTTGTAATTTTTTTTTATAATCAAATAAAATTTTTAAAATTTAATTTTTTTTTATTTATCTATCTCCTATCCTTTATCTTTTTCTGTAATAAAATTTCTTTCTACTTCCTTTCATCAAAGATTTAAGCTGAACTCATGGCTAATTTAAGGGCGGACCTCCTAATATGTTATGAGTTTGTCGTTACCGGTTATCTAATATCTATTGAACGGGCCAGCTTCGTACACTCCGGTGATCGAATATTTTGGATCAATAAGTTGACCACAGGATTTTAAAGCATGTGATCTCCCAAGACCTAGAATGCTGAGTCTCTAGTCCCCCCAGTCACCCATCTCTCTCTGCCTCTCTCCCCGTTCCTGGTCCATCAGCCATGGGAACCGAAGCTCGAGATCCATTAAAGATATTCTTCTTCCCTTTGATGTCCCCGGGCCACATGATCCCCATGCTCGACATCGCCAAGCTCTTCTGCCGGCGTGGCGTCTCCGCCACTATCGTCACCACCCCCGGCAACGAGCCCCTCCTCCGGCCTTCCATTGACCGCGCCAACGCCACTTACCACCACCCTCTAATCCACCTCCTCCTCCTCCCCTTCCCCCCCTCCGTCCACCACCTCCTACCCTCCGGCAGCGAGAACCTCGGCTCCATGTCCACCTCCGACCACGTTGACTTCTTCATCGCCATCGACGCCCTCCGCCGCCCCTTAGCCGAACTCCTCAGCGCCCACCGCCCCGACTGCCTCGTCTCCGACTCCATCTTCCCCTGGACCGCCGACGCTGCTTTCGCCCTCGGCATCCCCCGCCTCGTCTTCCACGGCCACGGCGCCTTCCCCCTCTGCGTCCACCGCAGCCTCGAGCTCCACAACCCCCACGCCGGCGTGTCCTCCGACTTCGAACCCTTCGCCGTCGAGGGCCTCCCAGACCACATCCAAATGACCCGCTCCGAGATCTCCCCCATCTTTTTCCACCCCGACTTCCTTCGAATTGTAGCAGAGGCCCAGGAGAAGAGTTTCGGCGTCGTCGTCAACACCTTCTACGAGCTCGAGCCGGCCTACGCCGAGCTCTACCGGAAGCCACCCGGTCCGCGAGCGTGGTTCGTGGGCCCGGTCTCCCTCTCCGACAAGGACGACGCCGATCGGGGTGGCCGGCCCCCCCGGACCACCGCCGATGGCTCAGCTGGTTGGACTCCAAGGCCGAGAACTCCGTCGTCTATGTGTGCTTCGGGAGCCTCTGCGAGTTCACCGGCGAGCAGCTCCGAGAGATCGCGCTGGGCCTCGCGGCTTCCGGACACCCGTTCTTCTGGGTGGTGAGGGAGAAGGGTGACGTGGCTGGCGCGGATTGGCTGCCAGAGGGGATCGAGGAGAGTGGGATGGTGGTGAGGGGGTGGGCCCCGCAGGTGGTGGTGCTGAACCACGCAGCCGTGGGGGGTTTCGTGACGCACTGCGGGTGGAACTCGACGCTGGAGGGGGTGGGGGCGGGATTGCCCATGGTGACGTGGCCGCTATCGTACGAGCAGTTCGTCAACGAGAAGCTGTTGACCGAGGTGGTGGAGATCGGTGTGAGGGTGAGGAGGGGAGGGGGCGGAAGAAGTGGGGTGGTGAGGAGGGAGGAGGTGGCGGCGGCGGTGGCGGCGGTGATGGGCGGCGGAGAGGTGGCGGAGGGGAGGAGGAGGAGGGCGAGGGAGTACGCGGCGGCAGCGAGGGCGGCGGTGGAGGAGGGAGGCTCGTCGTACCAGGACATCGGCCGGTTGGTGGCGGAGCTGGCAGCCGCCCGCGCGGCGAGGGGCGGGGAGAAGTGACCGTGAAAGGAGACGAGTGATGCCGTGGCGGTACCGTCGTAAGATGGGAAAGCTTTGTCGTTTACTTGAATAAAAAATAAGATGGGAAAGCCTTGTAGGATTTACGCTTGATTTTTGTTTTTTTAAAGAACTTTTTTTTTTTTTTGTTTGGGGTGGGTAAACGCTTATTGTTCAAACCAGCAACTGATTCGCCAGACTTGTTTATTAACCTCCCGCCCTGCGTCATCATTGCTGCGCTGTGTTTCTTTGTCGCCGTTGGACTCTATGAAAGTCCATGTAAAAAGGACCGGCGCCTAAAAATACAAAAGCCAGCACTCTCACCTAAAAAGGACCTGTATCTAAAATATCCAATCCCGTAGAACGTTGGTGCGTGGAACGAGTATTTGATGAATAAATATGATATAAATATTTATATCGCGTGTAAGCAATCCCGACGCATCGCAAGTCATTTCAAATAGAATTAAATTTGAAATGAAGAACAAAAAAGAGATAATGACTGATTTGAATTTCTAGGTAATGGAGAGGCTATGGCAATTGCTTAATTTCCTTCAAAGAAGATTATGGTAACCTCTCAAGGGATTCTCGGGAGAATAAATTTTAAAAGAGAAATTTTTATAGCTCTAAATTTTCATGATAAGAAATTTTTAAGTCCTCGTTCATTATTCCAGGAGATTTTTAAATTTTTATTTATTATTCTACTTCTCTTTCTTGTAAATCAGTAGGACTATGAGCTATCATGAAATTGAGATAAAGATGAAGGCTGAGGACAAATGGAATCCAAGACCAAGATGGAAGCCAAGATCAAGATCAAAATAAAGGCTAAGATCAAGATGAAGATTAAGGCTAAAGTAAAAGCCAAGGATGTGGTAATGAGCGAGGTCGAAATGAAAGCTAAAATCAAAGAGAAGACCGAGCTCTTTGTTGAACGTAGAGAAAGGAGTAAAAGAGAGATTATTTTTTATTATATTCAAATGGGGTAGAGTAGTCCTATTATATACAATATTTAGTCTTTTTACAAGGAAATAGTACAATCCATTGTCATCTTGATTTTTTCTAATTAAAGAATCTAATTAGAAAATATATTATAATCCAGAGTTACCACTATCCCTAATTAGAATATCTAATTAGGGTAATACAGCTCATTTTCCAACACTCCCCCTCAAGATGGGCGAAGATATCATGCAGTCCCATCTTGTTACAGATATATGAAAAGATTGGAGTACTAAGCCCTTTTGTATAAATATCAGCTAGTTGTTCGGAGGATTTGATAAATGTAAGGCAAATAACACGCTGATCTAATTTTTCTTTAATAAAATATCGATCAATCTCAATATGTTTTGTCCGATCATGTTGAACAGGATTATTAGTAATATTAATGGCTGCCTTATTATCACAGAAGAGAGTCATAGGAGAGGTTCGAGAAAGACGTAATTCAGTCATGAGTTGCTTTAACCATATGACTTCACAGACCCCTTGAGCTAAGGCCCGATATTCAGCCTCAGCACTGGAACGAGCGACCACATTCTGCTTCTTACTTCGTCATGTCACAAGATTACCATCCAAGAAAGTACAATAATCTGAGATAGACTTTCTATCATCCAAGGCTCCAGCCCAGTCAGCATCAGTATATCCCTCAATCTTAAGGTGTCCATGACGAGAAAACATAAGTCCACGTCCAGGACATCCTTTAAGATATCGTATAATTCGATAGACAGCTTTCTGATATCTTTTACGAGGATCATGTATATATTGGCTTACAACACTGACAGCAAAAGTGATATCAGGACGAGTATGAGAAAGATAAATCAGTTGTCCTACTAAGCGTTGATACCTTTCTCGATCAACTGGAGTACCACCGTCAGCCATAAGACGATGATTCTGCTCAATCAGAGTAGCTGCAAGTCTACAACCCAACATGCCTGTTTCTGTTAGTAAGTCAAGTACATACTTTCGTTGGGAAAGAAAAATATCATGAGATGATCTAGCAACTTCAATCCCAAGAAAGTATCTTAAAGGTCCAAGATCTTTGACTTCAAATGACTGAGCTAAATGAATCTTTAGACGATTAATTTCTGAAAGATTATCGTCTGTCAGAATTATGTCATCAACATACACTATCAGAATTGAAACCTTTCCACTGTTATGTTGAAAAAATATGGTATGATCAGCATTACTTTGTTGGTAACCCATTTCTAGTACTGCACGTCGGAATCGATCAAACCAAGCCCGAGGTGACTGTTTCAAGCCATAAAGTGATCGACGTAGCCGACACACCTTTCCAGCAGTTCAGTATTAGAGAAGCCTGGAGAAATTTTTATGCACACCTCCCCCTGAAGATCTCCATGTAAAAAGGTATTTTTGACTTCCAGTTGAGAAAGACTCCAGCCAAGATTAGCAGCACAAGAAATAAGAGTCCTCACAGAGTTAATTTTTGCAACTGGAGCAAAGGTTTCATCATAGTCTATTTCATATGTCTGAGTATAACCTTTTGCTACCAATCATGCTTTATAGCGATCAACAGTCCCATCTGGAGTTTGTTTCACCGTAAAAATCCATTTGCAGCCAACGACTTATTTTCCAGCAGGTAGTGGAACAATCTCCCATGTATTATTCTTGATCAAGGCCTTCATCTCTTCAAGCATTGCCTCCTTCTATTTTGGATCTGCTATAGCATTCTTCCAGTGCGAGGGAACAGAGATAGAAGCTAGAGATGCAATAAAAGTTCTATATGAAGGTGAAAGAGACTTATAGGAAACAAAGTTAGCAATATCATAACGATAATGAGAAGAAATAACATATGGACGAGAGGCTTTTCTATGAGCAAAAAGATGTAAATCAGTTAAAGAAATATTACCATCATTATTGTGGGAGGAAGAAGATACCGGAGCCGACTCTGAAGGAGACTGTTAGGTAGTAGGAGAATGCATATCAGGCTCAATGACAAGTGAAGGAGACTGTTGGATAGTAGGAGAATGCATATCAGACTCAGTGACAAGTGGAGAAGACTGCTGCTCTCCCTGTCGATTACTATTTGATTGCTCATGCTCTCCATACTCTGAGCCATACTCTTGGTCAGACTCTCTCTCACGATTGGTGTAATCAGATGAAACACGAGGAGAGAAGAGAAAGTCGGATAGAATATTAGGTTGATTGGTGGACATATCCATGGTATCACTACTAAAAAATATCTCAGATTCTCGAAATTTCACATCCATACTGATCAATATACGCCGTTCGGAAGGATAATAGCATTTGTATCCTTTCTGAGTAGCAGAATAGCCAACAAAAATATATTTGAGAGCCCAAGGATCAAGTTTACCAATAGTAGATCGATGATCTCGGACAAAGCATACACACCCAAATATTCGAGGAGGTACAACAAAAGAAGATACTCCTTGTAGGCACTCAAGTGGTGTGCAATAGTTCAAAGCTCGAAGAGGTATCCGATTAATAAGAAAACTGCAATAAGAACTGCCTCACCCCACAGGTACTTAGAAACTTTCATAGTGAAGGACAAAGATCGAGCTACTTCCAATAAATGTCGATTCTTACATTCAGCCACTCCATTCTGAGCAGGCGTATCAACACATGTAGTCTGATGGACAATCCCATGAGTAGCTAAATACTCACAAATTCTCTATTAATATACTCAGTGCCATTATCAGATCTCAGAGTTTTGATTGTTGTATTAAACTGAGTATTTACAAATTTATGAAATTCTTGAAACACCTGAAAACCTCATCCTTTGTCTTTAGTAGGTAAACCCAGGTTACTCTACTATGACAGTTAATAAATGTCACAAAGTATCAGTGTCCAGAAAAAGAAATAGTGCTACACAGCCCCCACACATCCAAATGAACAATATCAAAGATTTTACTACTTCGAGTGCCAGAAATAGGATAAGTAGTTCGTGTGTGTTTAGCAAACTCACATGCATCACAAACCAATGTATGCTTATCACAAATATTATATAAATTAGGAAAGAGTCTTGCTAACACAGAGAAAGATAAATGCCCACGCCTACGATGTTGTAACTGAAGTTCATGCACAGCATTCTTAGAAGAACAAGATACAACCAAGCCAGTTTTCAGATTACCTTTCTGTCCTCTTTCAGTCAGATAGTACAGCCCATCATACATTCTACCATACCCAATCATCTTCCCCGTTGTCAGCTCCTGGAGAACACAATAGGTAGGAAAAAAAATTACTTTACAATTTAAAGCAGCTGTAATGGAGCTTATAGAGAGAAGATTAGTGGAAAAACTAGGAACATGTAAAATTGAGGACAGTGTTATGGTTGGTGTACAGTTGACAGTTCTTTTTTCTGATACAGTAGAGAAGGATCCATCAGCTATACGTACTTTATCCTGACCAGAGCAAGGTAAATATGACACAAAAATTTGGATTGTCCTGTCATGTGACTAGTAACTCCTGAGTCTAGGATCCAATATTCGGAAGTATCTAAAGCAGTAAGTGCACTACTATTATTGGAAGTATAAGAACTAATTTGTGCAAAATTGGAAGAAGAATTGCTAAGCAAATCCGTAGCAGATGAAGAGGTAGTGCTAGAAGTGTTCAGCTTGGTCAAAATTTGATGTAGATTCTGAAGTTCCTCCACAGACAAAGAACCTCCAACAGTAGTAGATGGAGTAGCAGAAGTAGACGAAGTCGTAGTAGACAGAGATGCTGAAATAGATGAAGTAGTATCGAGGACTTTAGAAAAATTGGCTTGACCATGGCTATTTGTTCCTCCAGAGCGCCCACCTCCTCGTCGACCTCCTTTACCACGACCTTGGATAGATGAAGGACGACCATGTAACTATCAGTATGTATCATGGATGTGCCCAGTTTTGTTGCAATAAGAGCATACCCACGTATCTCAATCACTTCTATTGCATGGTTGTGATTGGGGCTGAGCGATCATCGCAGAACGGACTGTTTCATTAAAGGAGACAATCATCACACGTCGACGGATTTTCTCACTTAAAATTAATGAGAAGACTTGATTGAGAGAAGGCAGATCAGAATTTTGACCCAAAATTTGAACTTTAATTGGATCAAATTCTTCATTGAAGCCAGCAAAAAAATCAAAGATTCGCTCCTCATCTGTAAATTTTTTGAACTCAGCAGCATCACTAGCGTAACTAGCTTTGAAGGACGATAAAAATCCAGCTCTGACCATAAACGTTGAAATTCAGCCATGTAATCGATGACAGAAAAATTATCCTGTTTGAGTGCACGTATCTTGCGTTTGAGCTCAAAAGCTTGGGTTGTGTTGCCATATTATGAATAAGTTCAAGCAGCAGCCTCCCAAATTTTTTGAGCGGTTTCGAAGAATAACATGCCCTGAGCAACTGAGGGCACCATAGAGTTGATTAACCAGGCCATCACGAGTGAGTTCTCTAACTCCCACTGTACAAAAGCAGTGTCTCTTGTTGGTGGCTGTGGTTTAGCTTCGGTAAGAAAACCCTCCAAACCATGGGCTTTAATGAACAACCGCACATTTCTAGCCCATAAAAGATAAGTGAGGGATCCATCCAATCGAACAGAACTGATCTGAAGAGAAGGATTATCCATCCCAGATCGAGAAATAGAGGAACGAGTCACCACCTCACTTATTATCTTCTCCAACTCCTCCTTAGTGAAACCGCCTAATATTTTTCTCACAAAAAAATCAAGGAAGCATAATCATCCTCACTTTTATTTTTGAAAGGAAAAAAAGAAATCAAGTGGAAAGGATGGAAAGGAATCTTGATACCATGGCAAAAATTTTGATACCACGGCAGAGGGGTTTCCCCCGTTCACTGGAATTCATGGCGTCGCACGATGAGTTTGCACAGCGAGATGGCATGGCGGGGCGGCGACGTTGATGGAACCGTGGTGGCTCTGAGGCGGTTGCAGCAGCGAAGAAGAAGTAGAAGACGTCCGGTAACAAAGAAGAAGAAGAAGAAGAAGGAGGAGGAGGAGGCGGCGATGGCGACAGAAGGCACGATGACGGCGTCGGAAGGCGCGACGGCAAGGCGACGGCATCAGCAATGAGATGGCGACAGTGAAGAAGAAGAATACGGTGGTGGATCGATGAGATCGGAGAAGAAGAAGATGGTGTTGGTGGTGGCAGCAAGACGATGCGGTGGTTACAGGATTGGACGGAGACGGCAGCAAGACGGCAGTGGTGGCGGGATTGGTCGGTGGAGATGAGGGGATAGGGTGGTGCCGGGATAGAGATGAGGGGATGGAGATGAGGGCAGGGTGATGCCTGGGTGGTGGAGTTGAGGAATAAGTGGGAAAGGATTAGAACGAGTGGGAAGGAGATGAGGGAAAGGATTAGAAGAAGGAGGGATTAGGAATCAAAAAATTCATGGATTAGGACCTGGTGCTCTGATACCATGTTGAACGTGGAGGAAAGGAGTAAAAGAGAGATTACTTTTTATTATATTCAAATGGGGTAGAGTAGTCCTCATTATATACAATATTTAGTCTTTTTACAAGGAAATAGCACAACCCATTGCCACCTTGATTTTTCCTAATTAAAGAATCTAATTAGAGAATATATTATAATCCAGAGTCACCACTATCCCTAATTAAATATCTAATTAGGATAATACAGCTCATTTTCCAACACTCTTAAATGCAAAACTCCCGAAGATCGAACTCTTAAAGGTCGAGCTCTTAAGGCCAACCTAAGAAGATTGAGGTAAAAAAGCTGAGCTCCTAAGCCAACATAACAAGTCGAGATAAGAAGATCAAGCGTTAGCTATCCAAAACCTCATCAACAGAAGATCCGACGAGCCAAATGCCCACCTTTTCAGTTGAGGCGAATCAAGTATCGAGATAAAGAGTTGAAAACCCAGCCAAATAATTCATCTTTTCAAATAAGGGATAGAACCAAGCAAAGAGATAAAAAGCTGAAGACCCGATGAGCCAAACGACTCATCTTCTCAAATGAGAGTAACCAGGCACCAGCATAAAAAGTTGAAAAACTGAAGAGCCAAATGACCAATATTTTCAGACAAGATAACCCGATACTGGGATAAAAAGCTGAAGATCTGAAGAGCCAAATGATCTACCTTTTCAAATTAGGGGAACAAGGCAATAGGATGAGAAACCAGCCATAACGTTAATGAGACAACAAACCCAATAAGGTATGAGCTAAATCAGCAAGCCCAACTACGACGGTAACGAGCAAAACTAGCTGATAAATGAGGGGCAAGCACCTCATAGCTAATCTTAGGCCACATTAGCTCTTAAGCTAATCTTAGAGAATAACAATCTCAATAAGCTAACCTCTGATCACCTATTTGCACAACTATAAGTATATAGCTTTTGATTGAATTTTTGCTTACCAGGAGTACATGGATCCATCTAGGTAAGATGAGCTAATCTCTTGCAGGAAGAAAGGTCAACCTATAATAGGCCGACGAACCTACATTGCACGGATCAATGAATATAACCTCATGCAGGTTGTAAAGTCAATGTAAAATAGCTATTAGCATAAAAAGTGGACCCCAGTAGCCCTTAAAATAAAAAGGATTCAACGGTCTATTGCCCAGATGTAAACAACCCAAAAGGAGAGGGGTGAATTGAATTTTTCAAAAACTTTTATAATCTTCAAATAAGCATGTGCTTAATTAAGGTAGATTAAAAGAGTATGCAATGGAAGTAATGAATCAAAACAAGAAATATGCTGAAGTAAATAACAGCAAGACAGAAATAAATAAGAGCATACATAAATATAAAGTTTATAGTAGTTTAGTGTGCCAAATCCAGTACTTACGTCCACTCCTTAAGTCTCCCTACTTGATAATTCCATTATAATTTTTTTGATTACATCATGACTATTTTAACTACATCACAATCAACTCATTCGATTATTTTAGTAAACTCACAATCAATCCAGTTGATTTTGCATAAGAGATCAACTAACATCTTTCTAACAAGTCATCCTTAGATTTAGTCAATACAATATCTAATTATAGGCTTGGACAAGCTTATCCTATAAGTTTCTATCCCAAAAAACTTATAAAGAAATAAATAAGTATAATAGAATAAATATAAAAAGAGCCAAAGCTTAAGAAATAATAAACTCATTGAAGCGCAATGAAGTCGATGATGGTTGTTTTTTGAAACTTGGACTTCTTCACTTGAATGAATGAGAGGTTTTCTTTTGATTGTTGAGAATATTCTTTTAGAAGCTCCTCAATTAATTGTATTTGATTTTTCTCTTTTTGACTTGCTCAAAGATATTTAATGCCCTCATAAAAAATTTAGATTTTTTTTCTTTTCTTCCCTCTTAGATCTACTTTTCAAGTAACTTCATATCTTAAATATACTTAAATTTAGTTAAACGAGGTATATTAATTGTTTGAGAGGTCAAATTAGTACTAGCCGTTGGAAGTCAAATTTGTTGATTAAAAATTTATAGAAAAACTAGCCCTTAGGTTATCTTTACAGTCGAGTCGACTCAAGTAGATCTACAGTCGACTCAAACTATCTTCAAGTCAACTCTAGATCTACTCAAGTCAACTCGAGCTGTCTATAAGTTGACTTGAATAGATCTGAAATCGACTCAAACTATCTTCGAGTCAACTCGAAGTGATCTTTAAGGATCGACTTGAGGATTAAACTCAAAAAATCTGCTCTCTGTCTTTCTTGAGAGAGTCAACTCAAACTTTTTAGAAGTTGATTCGAGGTCCGTGTCCCTTAAAAAATACTTTCAAAATATTTTCAATGCTTCTTTGAACGTTCAAGCTCATCCCAAACATATATAATTCATCTTAAAAAATTTTTGGCTTGATTTTTTTGATAGAATTTTTTTTTTGACTTCATATATCTTTTTGAGTACCTAAGAAATCTTACCATTCTTGAAATACGCAATTGATACCATTTGTACTCGATATTTTGTTATCATCAAAAATAATCCTTAAGTCAATAATTTTTTTCCTTTTTGATGATGATAAAATCTCAAGTATATGCACAACAAAATATAACATGTTTCTAAAAATTATTCATCATTGATCTGCATGAAGTAAAAAATAGATACACTAAGAACATACTCATGAATAAATTATAAAATATTCAGATTAGCTCAAATATATACTCAAATTATTTTCTACTCAACTTTTTTCTTTTTTGATAATGTTAAAAAGTTATATTTGAATATTCTGAGTGCGTCAAGAAATTTACAACAAATCATGTTTATGCAAATCAAATTTTAGATACAAGCATGAAGAATCAAATTTAGAGCATCTAATTATTTCAATATTAATGTATTGAAGCATTTTGGGCTCAAGAGCAAATTTTCTTCAAAAATTCAGATTTATCTACTACAGATATGGTTTGCCCCATTTTCATTAGAATTAATTCAAGATGAGTTGTATTGGCCCTAAGAACATCAATATAAGAGTTTTAATTTGATTTATAATATGATCAAAGAAAAGATCATAGCAACTATTGACAAGCATTAAAATACATAATATATCAAGCAAATAGCAAGTTTCAAGTTTTACAAAGTATATCAAAGCAAATTTTAATTTGCATATGACTTGATATATAAAGTACCAATTATACATCAAGATATAGTTAGTTTAATACCAATGAGTTTTATGATCTTGACTCTTTTAATTTGACATTCTTGCAATATAACACTATGAATATTATTTTATATTTTATATAAATAAAATTTTTAATTACTCTCTTTTTGTCTTTACAATTAATACTCTCCCTTATATGTGTTACTTATATATTCTTTTCCTCCTACTATGATCTCATTTTTTATTGCAAATTGAGTCATGATATATTAAAGTAGTAAGACATGGAAATATATATTTCAAAGTACAAGAGCATATTTATTTCAAAATATATCAAAAATTTTATCAAAATAAAGTTGAAATCTAATATAAGGATAATATTGATAAGTTTTAACAAGTATCTTAGTATTACAACATGTATTAAAACATTAAGTATTAGAAGCATATAATGTATTACAAAGAGATTCAGCAAAATCAATCTATTGTAATATGTAAGATCACTAAGTATTTTTAGTTCTAATTAACTTATTCATTTTGAGAATTCATTTTGTTCCAATTTAGATTAAATTATATTCTAAACTTCTAGAAGCATAATATTTTCAGCAAATATAGAAGAAAAGATTCTAATATTACAATACCAATAATTTTTTCTTTACTATTGTCACCAAATATTACTGTCCCTTCATCTTTAGCTTCAAAGATGATGAATTAAATTTCATCTCTCATTATGTACCTCGAGCATCCATTATCTAAGTACCATCACCTCTTTAACGCATAGAATACTAAGCACACCTATAAAATAATTATTTTTCTAATTTTAATATCTAAGTTTTTTTTGGATCTTTTGGGGTTATATGGAGATGTATCAGGGAGATGATGGAGTATTCATTTGTCAAAAAAAGCATATCGAAAAGATTCTCAAGAAGTTCAGTATGTTCCTATATGTACTCCACTTGTCACCAGTGAGAAGTTTAAGAAGGATGATGAAGGAAAAAAAATTGATGCTGCTCTTTATAGAAGCATGGTTGGAAACCTATTATATCTCATAACTACAATATCAGATATTATGTTTGCTGCAAGTCTACTTTCCAAATTCATGAACAATTCATATCACCTTCATCTTGGAGCTGCAAAGAGAGTCTATCAGATATCTTCAAGGTACACTGAATTATGGAATCAAATATAATAGTAACTTAAGTATCAAATTGATAGGGTTTTGTGATAGTGATTGGAGTAGTGGATGTGTTGATGATATGAAGAGTACCTCAAGATATGCATTTTCTTTTGGAAATAGTATATTTTCATAGAGTTCAAAGAAGCAACAATCCATTGCATAGTCCTAAGCTGAAGCTGAATATGTTTCAGCAACAATGGCAACTTCACAACCAATATGGCTAAGAAGAATATTGGAAGATATTGGTGAAAGACAAGAGGATGCTACTGAAATTTTTTGTGACAGCAAATCAACAATCTCAATAGTGAAAAACCCAGTCTTTCACAATCGGACTCAACATATAGCAATCAAACATCATTTCATAAGAGATGCCGAAATGGAAGTTCAACTCAAGTTTTGCAACTCAAAAGATCAGGTGGCTGATATATTCACAAAAATACTACTAAAGGATAAATTTCAGCAATTCAGAGAAAAATTAGGAGTTCAAAGTAGCACATTAAGGGAGAGAATGTTGAGAGTTAATGTGTTGGGGTTCCAAAGCACAAATTTAATTTTTTATGTAATTAATTAGTGTGTGTTTTACTAAGAAGCATGCCCTATTTTCTAAGAGATGAATTGGGAAGTGGATGAGTCATATTAATGAAGAAATTATAGTTGGGAGTTGAAAAGACATTTGGTGAACTATAAATAGAGGAGAATTGCAGAATGGAAGGCAATATATGAAGTTGTGAAGAATAAAAATAGTCTCGTTAATATGGCTTAAATTTTAGATATTTTTTATGGGCTCGAACTATGATTCGATCCGAAAATCGTTTGCGATCTGAATGAAATTTTTTGGGAGGTCTGTGGTAGTAGCGGAGGGCACGGATCAATATAAAATTGTATTTCTGCCAATCTCGACAGTTTTATGAGAGAGGTTTGGGAAATCAAATTGCGGCTAGGATTTGGAGAGTTCTGAGTGATTGTATCTCTCTTTTCATCACAGTAGAATTTTTCTCTCGTATCTTATTCGTAGACGTAGGCTTTTCAGTCGAACTACGTAAATCCTGTATTATTTTTTTTTTCTTCTTTATTTTATATGTTTGTACGAATCTGTGTATATCTTATTTTTGTGCTTGCTCTAACCGTCTCTTTCTCTCGGGCCTTTTCCACCAAAAATTTTAGATTTAAGCTCTTACCATATCCTTCTGCAAATCAAATTCTTCCAACAGGGTGGAACACGGTGATGGAGGGGGTGTGCAGCGGGGTGGCCTTGGCCACTTGGCCCCTCCACTCGAAACAGTTCGTGTTAGAGAAGTTATTGGTGGATGTGCTCAAGACAACGAAGCCGGTGTGGGACGGGTTCAAGAGCGTGGCTGACGGCGAGCGAAGGCGCTCGCGACGGCGGTGGCGCGGCTCGTCGGCAGCGGGGAGGAAGTGGCGGCCTTGAGGAGAAGAGTGCGAGAGCTGGCGGAGTTGGGCACGAGGGCGGTGGCGGAGGGGTGCTCGTAGGAGGATATGAGCCTTCTGATGGAGGGGCTCATGGCTTGCCGAGAGGAGCGTGAGAAGTCAAAGTTCTAACATTGCTCGTGCGATGCCGTGGTATTTTTAGTATGCTGTATTCGTCGGCCGATATGTACAACGAATTAATGCTACTATTGAGATCGGCCATGACATTTCCAGATTTGATGTAATAAAATGGAGTTTTGGAATATATTTCCTTTTTCCTTGAGATCTAATCCTTATCTCTTACTTTGCTTATTTTACTGCAGAGAGGTGACAATGAAAAAATGGAACATATGGATGTGCGGTGGGGTGCAGCGGTGGGTCGGAGGGTGGAGGTGGACTAATTCCTATCTTTTATCCTGTACCTATTTCATGCTGGATTTACGTATTTCTCGGATTAATTCTCACCTTCTATCATAAGCTATCCTGTGGATAGGTAGAAGTAGAAATCAGATCAACTTGGACCATATATGAATCCAGTTACATATATGCAGGGCTGGCTTAAGGATAAAGCCATCAAAGTCCTTGCTTTAGGTCTCCACTTATTTTAGACCCTCAGGCCCCTTGCTATCTGTCTCCACCGCATCTAGCCATCCACCCGCAAGAAGATGAACGATGCCGGAGATGGGAGACCGCGAGATGAGAGATGACGAGATGGGAGCCAGGAGATGGTGAGACGGAGCCGTCCACCCCTAACATCTATCAGGGCCGTCTTATCGTCGGAGACAGTGAGATGGAAGTCACGCCTCACGGGACTCGAGAGTGGTTCTTGGTGAGAAAACGGATAGCATCGGTGGCAGAGAAGAACGGGTGCCCATCGAGGCCGCAGGTGAAGAAGTCAGCAATCTGGATGGTGAGGTCATCAGAAAGCTTGTAGAGGAAGATCTCGAAGTGGATGAGGGCGACACCGACAAGGAAGCCATTGAAGATACCAACAGCACCACCATCGATGGAGAGGATATGGACCCGTCCGACGGCAGCGGTCTGACTTGAGCAGTGTCTCTTGATCTCCAGTGCGGACATTCCAGACTTGAGGGGCATCTTCGATGGCAGCGGAGTTCCAGGCTTCGACGGCGGGGGGGTTCCAGGCTTCTAGCGATTGGATGGTGGCAAGGAAGACAGAAGGGCGCGACGGTCAGTTTTTAGCTTTAGGCCACCCTATGTGTTGAGCCGTCCCTACATATATATTTATGATAAAATAAAATTTACAAGGGGTAGTCCCCATAAATTTATTCAGGACAGAGAAGTATATAAAAAAGAATATACATATATATGCAAAAGGCAATTGGGGAGGAGAAGTGGTAAGAAGAAAGGATGAGGAGAAAGAGGAAGTCACGGAAGGATGGAAAATATAGTCACTAAGAAGATGCCTATGAAATTAGTCTACTCCAAAACTCATCATATTTTTTTGTAAATTTTGGTTATAAAGACACCTCTAACTATGGTATTTCAGTGAAACGGGCCTTTGTTTCTAACGACGTGATCCGGATTCGACTCACAGCAGATATCGGACTGTGATTAAATACCAAGATGTGAATGACTGTCGAATGAAGCATATCCTGACGGTTCGGATACGGCATGTGGAAACGACATCTAATCCGTTGGCCCTTGATGGTACTGGGGTGACGTACTCATCCGTTAGGTTCGTTCATATAGTAGGAAGGAGGCCGTTTATTCATCCAAATTCGGTCTCGAATCGAATATTCTCTAGTAGAGGTTGGAGCCCTATGGTCACGTCCAGATGAGGTAGATATGTCGGGTCGGCCCCCTCCAACTCTTTTTTTTTTTTGTTAGCAAAAAAAGGAAACACCCTTGGCTATGGAATTTGCATAAAGCCTCTTAGAGGATGGCATAGATGAAATGCAAATGTTTCAAAAAGATTTAAGAGTTTTGTTCTCTTCAAATCTCAAGACAAATGTCTGCAATGAGCTGATCCCTGACTCTTCTTTCTCCATTTATCGAAAGATCCTTTAGAGTTGTTGGCTATCTTCTGAGCTTCAAGTGTCAATACATGGTGCTCCAAATGCTTCTTGAAAGGGAACCTCTGACAAACAAATGGTTAGCCAATTCCAAGATACTACCACACAGGAAGCATCCAGAGTTAATATTCCACCTTTTATTGATAAGGCTATCACAGATGTGCAAGTTATTCTGGCATGCTAACTATAGGAAAACTTGAGTTTTTTTAATTTAGGAATTGTAGATTCCAAATAGTCTTATGAAATTAATGGACATCTTGCTCCTCCATTATTTATAAGGGAATAAAAAGATTCAACCGAATAGATGCCATTGGTTATGAGCTTTCATATCGATGCATCCAATACTCGTGATGGTCGAATAAGAGTAAGAATTGACAACGGATGACTTAATTAAATGCAATGAAATATAAATTAATAATATAATTATATGATAGAATAAATAAGTAATGAAAGGTGATAACTATTTTTTTTTATTTTTATGTAATTGGCTATATGAGCATGTAAAATATAGCTGAAATATGAATTAAATAATAATAAATAATAATAACAAAAAAGATATAGATTTTTAACTAGGTTTCAATTATTCAGTTGAGCAATATAGTAATGATATTTACACGATCTATTAGGATCTATTAGCATTGTTATAAAGTTAACTAGTTTGCAAGTATTTCAAAATAACTAAGAAATCTATAGCAATCATATGCTTAACAAGGTCTAACTGATTTGATTTAAATATTAATGATGAAGAAAGTGTGAATGGGTATTGATGGCTAATGAGTATGGAATGAAGAAGGTAGGCCGTAGATGGTGATTGGGATAGGTTATATAAGTTTTGGGATTTTGGAAATAACTAGACTAATAAAAAGACGAGGATATCAGAGAGAAAATAATAGAGTTATTGGACTCACTCCGACGGTGATCTCCCACCACATCGGTACTTCATTATAAGAAATTAAAGTATTAGTGATGGTCATTAGCGACGGCTAAAATACCGTCGCTAATAAATATTATTAGCGATAGTATTACCGATGGCAATAATTTCGTTACTAATAATTTTTTACCAATGGCTATTAGCGACGGTATTTTTGCCGTCTCTAATAACAATTTTTACCAACAAGAAATAGCGATAAAAAATAAGTCATCACAAAAAAATTATTTATTAAACTTATTAGCGATAGTTAAAAAGGTATTAGAGATGGTACTTGCCTCGCTAATAATCATTAGCGATGGTACTATTAGCGATGGATTTAGCCATCTCAAAAAAGAAAAAATATATTTATTAAATTTATTAGCGATGCTGAAAAGAGTATTAGCGACAAAATAAGTATTAGCGATGATACTATTAGCGACAGAAGTTACCATCGTAAAAAATAAAAAAAAAATATACATTAAACTTATTAATGAGGTGAATAATTATCTTCACCGTTCATTATCTAAATAATTATCATTAGAGTATCATCATAAAAATCGTCTCGATCTGATAGCCCTAGCTATGTCGATCAATAAAATTTAATTTCGACAGTCACAAATGACTGTATGATGATCTGATAGATAGAGACCACCGATGGATCCAAAAAATTACAATAATAATTTTGATGATATTTGTAGCATGCTATCAAAATTTTATTTTAATCGGACATCATTATCATGATCAATTTAGTACTTGATAATTTAGATCGTTAAATAAAAAATGAGTGATCAAAAGGTCAAACGCATCCGATTAAGATGATTTTTTAGATAAATAAATAAATAATCTTTATTACTACTTTAATCATTAGTACGGTGGTGATCATCACTGGTAATCTCACGTCATCCGAATCTGAGAGTATCAAGACATCATAAAGAATATGATATTAGATAATAAAAGATAAAGTAACATAAAAGAGAATATCTAAAGTATCAAATTTACCGGTGGTATATATGCTGCAGAATGATGCAAGCTGGCTGCATGAGAGCTCTTTCCTCCAAAGCTCTCTCCTCGGCTGCAACCGCTCCAATCTCGAGAAGATATAATCCATAATCTCTGAAAATAAAACCATTGGTCTGTAACTAAGTTAATTGAAATTAAAAATTTATTGTAATTGATATGTCTCAAGCCTAAACTGACACAAAAAAATATATTTTAATATACTGCTTAATTCTCGAATGGATTGTTCCTATATGTTCCATTCGATGAAACGAGCTATAGATACCTCCGGCCTATCCATGGATGGTTCGATTGAATTTTGATCCTCTTGTACCCATCCTTTCCACCTCAAGTTTAAACCGACATGGAAGAGTATATTCCAATATGCTCCTTCGATTCTCGAACGGCTTGTTCCTATACGGCCCATTCGATGATATGGATTTATCTACACCTCTATTCTATCCATCAAATAAAAAAATTGATTCTACCTTTCAAGCTTGCTGTAGTTAAAAAAATAAAATAAAAACTTAAAAACAGTACTTAAATAGAGACCAACAAAGTAAATAAGGGAAAGAAGAAAAGAAGAAGGCTCAGATCTGCTATTGAAATAAGGCATTGCAAGTTCCTCTGCACTTTTATCCATGAGATGACTGCAAGCGATTATCTGCGATGTAACAGATCATCCAAGCTTACCTTACAACTACAATAGCAAGAACAGAAATGCATCACCTCCATCGATCTCTCTTTAGACTCTTTAAGTGCATCTCGTATAGACAGTCATCATAGCCTCTCCAAGACTCCGGCCACCTTTCGAGCCCCCCATCCCTACCCGAGCCCAGCTTGAAAATTAGGAGTAAAAATTTTTTAAAAAAATAAAATAAAAACTTAGAAACAGTACATAAATCAAATAATAACAAAGTAAACAAGAGAAAGAGAAAAAGAAGAAGGCTCAGATCTGCCATTGAAAAGTAAGGCATTGCAAGTTTCTCTGCACCTTTAGCCATAAGGTGGCTACAAGCGGTTGTCTGCAATGTAACAGAATTCAAGTTTGTCCTGCAACTACAACAACAAGAATAGAAATGCATCATCTCTCTCATCCCTCTCTAGATTCTCTAAGTGCATCTTGCACAGGAAGTCATCGTACCTCCCGGGATGGAATATATATTCATAAAAAATATATATAATATTATACATATAAATTTAAAATATATATTCATAAATTTTTTTAAAAAAATATGACTGAATTATTGGCAATGAAATTATTTCTGACAAAATATTCACCGTCAAAAATATTTTACTAATATAATTTAATTTATCAATAAATATATAATTAACAACGATGAATAATTTTTCATCTCAAATAATTATTAGTGACGTAAATTTCTATTGAAAATTATCTTATTTGCGATAAAAATTTTATCACTAATATTATTCAATTTTATTTATTTTTTATTAAATTAACAAAGATGAATTATTTTTGTTGTAAAAAATATTATTTTCGACATAAATTTTTCATCGCTAAAATTTTTAAAAGTAATAGCGATGAAAATAATTTTATCGTTATTAATTTTTTATTTATCACCGATGATTTTTTCGTCATAAATACTTTTTTTAGATTAAATTTTGTCATCCATTTTTTTTAACGATGAAAAGTATTCGTCATAAATATCTTTTATTAGTGACAAAATTTTTTTTCATCGTAAAATATTATCAACGACGAGATTATTTGAGATGAAAAATTAGCGATGAAAATTTTATCGCTAATATGTATTAGCGATGAAAAATAGTTATTAGCGATAAAAAAATTTATCGCTAATAACCTATTTTGTTATGGTGCCCCCAATCTTCGACCGCCTCCTCGAGCCAGTCAGACTTTGGATCGGACCTAGGGCCTAGAGAAATGCTCCTTCGACCGCCACTGGAGTAGATGAGCACGCATAGTAGGCAGTCATCATAATTAAATAAAACACTTAAATAAATAAATAATAATTATGTAATTAAAATTAATTAAAATATTAAAATAAAAAGACTTTTAGCGACAGCGCTATCGCTGTCGCCGTCGCTAATACTCATAGTGTGACGGTATGAGTTCGACGATGCGGCACTCTAGTGGCTGGGTGCTCCAAAGGAGGGAGATGGGGCCGTAGGTCCAGTCCGATAAGAGGAGGGCAGGGCGGGAGGAGAAGGGGGAGACGGCGGGCCGTTTGATTCGACAACGAGAGGGGCAGGGAGAAAAGGGGGATGCCACCGCAGGTCCGATCCAACAAGGGGAGGGGCGGGGGAAGAAGGGGGAGGTGGCAGGGGGCTCGATCCGGCAAGAGGAGGGGCGGGGGAGAACAAGGAGGTGGCAAGGGGACCAATCCGGCAAGGGGCTCGGGGAGGTAGGAAATGGTTAGGGGCTCATGACCGAGGGCTTGGAGAGGCAGGAGGTGACCGGGGGCTCGCAGTCGGGATTTGGAGAGGCGAAAGATGGTCGGAGGCTCGGGGAGGCAGTCGGGTGCTCGGGGATGTCGGATCCGATCGCACGGTGGGGGAAAACGTGGATCGGAGGACTAAAGGCGGGGGAAAGAGGGGGGCAGCGGGCGACCAAAGGTGGGGGAAAGAGGGGGTGGGGGAAAACAAGGGGGGTAGGGGACAACGAGGGCGTGAGGGTGTGAGGGGGAAGGGAAAAAAAAATTTTTTGGTACAAAACTATTGGCGATGGCATTTTCCATCGCTAATGCCATCATTAATACTTTTTTATTTTATTTTTTATTTAGTAAATTATTAACGGTGGCATTTTTCGTAGCTAATACCATCACTAATAGTTTTAAATTTTTTTAAAAAATATAATTAAATTATTTTAAAATCTATTTTAATTCATTAATAATTTTTATTTTTAAAAATTTTATAATTAAATATTTTTAAAATTCATCTACCTTGGTGCAGATCCAAGGTCGGATCACGTACTGCAACGATCAACAACCGGCAAAGCCTCGAGGGAGCACAGGGAGCTGTAGGATCGGGGGTGGGGTCGACAGAGCCACGAGAGCGACGATGGGGGGGTGAGGGGGGAGAAAGGAGGAGCGGTGGTGGGAGGCAAGGGACGGTCGATCTGTAGGTTGGGATGGCGGGAAGAGGTCGGTGGGAGGCGAAAGGGGAGAAAGGAGTAGCAGTGATAGGGGGCGAGGGGCAACGGATCTGTGGGTTGGGGCGGTAGGATGGAGCCAGTTGGGAGGCAACGGGGGAGCAAGGAGGGGGGCGACGGGTGGGGAGCTTCGAGAGGATTTGGGAGAGGTCCAAAACCAAAAAAAAATGAGGGGAGAATGTGGAAAGGAAAGCACTTGAGGAAGATGAGGGCAAGGCCAATGTCGGTGACGATGGAGATGAGAAAGGCAACAGACACCGACAGAGGTGGCCGCGAGGAGAGTAGGTGAGAACTTTCCAGATGACTCAGGATCGAAGGCAAAAAATTAAAAAAAAAAATAATGCGCCATCTTCCACAAAAAAAAATAATGTTGGGGGGAGTCCGGAAAGGATTTGTCTACCTTGGTATAAATCCAAGGTTGGATCATGCACTGCAATGATCAGCGGCTGACAGAGCCTTAGGGGGACACGGGGAGCTATGGAGGCAAGGTCGGCAGCTGCGGGAGCGACGGTGGGGGGCGAGTGGGGTGAAAGGAGGAGCGATGGTGGAGGCTAGGTGGAGGAGGCCGCGGGCTCCGACAGCGCGGCATGAATAGGGGAACTAGGGGAGGGGGAGAGGGCTGGAGGGGATTCGATCAATCGCCGATGGGGAAGATAAAAACTGAGGGCCGGCGGGGATAATTAAAAAGAAAAATGAGGATTTTAGCGGGGAACCAAAATCGAGGATAGGGAAGGAAAATGAGTATTAGCGACGACAAAATCGTCGTTAATAAGTTTAACAAATAAAAAAATTTATTTTTTGTGATGGCTCGTTCCGTCGCTAATAATGCCATCGCTAATATTGTTGTCGTCTTTGCTAATAAGTTTAATAAATAATTTTTTTTTATGATGACTTATTTCGTCGCTAATAATACCATCGTTAATAATTATTAGTGACGCACTTGCCGTCACTAATATTTTTTTCGTCATTGTTAATAAGTTTAATAAATAATTTTTTTACAATGATTTATTTTTTGATCGCGATTGGTGATCGATAAAAATTATTATTAACGATGATAAAATTATCATCATTAATAGCTGTTGTTAAAAATTATTTTTTTATAATAAAAAAAATAAATAAATAATTATAATAAATATGTTTAAGTGACGACCAATAACACAATCGGAGGATCACACATACAATCATCTAGTTTTCTTTTATATAGTTACATGATCAGTACGAGTGGAACAGAAAAAACACGTAGGATATCCATGCGAGTGGAGATAAGACACGCGGTGTGTCCAATTTTTGAAGCTATAAAATACATATTATGAAGAGTGAAAGGATCCTGTTACCAAAAAAAAAAGAAAAAGAAAAAAACAACCAGACATGGATTGATGTACACAAACGTCGACACATCCCAGATACCTGAGAAGATACTCGCCCCATGTAAAGACAAAAAGGTAAAGAAGATTCCCATATGCACGATGTAATACAAGGCTGAAAGCCTCTCATTCTTATATCTTAGCATTTGCAAATTTTATACATAATTAATCTAACAAGCATCTGGTCTTATAAAATAAATTAATTTGAAATTTTAAAAAAAAATTGGCTGTCATGATTCGTAGCTGCCATCCCCGAAAATCTTGCAGCGCCGCTCATCCTCGTCGAGCACGTTGTTGGAGCAGCTATATATGCTGTGCCTTCAAGACCTAATAGAGGCAGCACACCTCCTCCTCACTCCTCTCTCCGGCTGAGTATGGACATGCCCGAGTCGCCGACATTGGTGGCGATAGAGGCCAGGCCAAGAGGAGGAGGACGGCAGCTGCGATAGAGGTATTGGGATCCATGGCACTAGGATATGGATTGTAGAGGGAAAGAATGTGGACAAGCTTTTTTTTCTTTTTATGTAGAGGAATGGCAACCGCGAAATTGTTCCTATATGGCAATGAATCTACGATTTCATACGTACTCCCACACAATTTGAATGTCATTATCCATAAATAAATTTGATTTTATGATAATTTTAAAAATATTTTTTTTTAAAAAATTCCCCACAGGACTATCAAAGTTTCTTTCACACTACTCGCTGCCCTTCTTACTGAGAACAGTTACAAACGCCAAATTGATCCCCATAACTGAGGACTTAGCTGGAACCACGCCGCTGATGTTTGCCATGCCTCGAATCCCACAGTTCCCCAAGATCACGTGACACACGGCTCTCTCGTCTCTTCCCAGGGCTCCGATAAACTGATGCCAATCTCCCATATCTTAATTTACTCGGCAAGTCTCTCCTCCATTTCCCCACCCCCCTCACTCATCAAACGATCGCCATAGCGGGTGTCGGTGAGTAATAGAGGGAGTGAGATAGGACACCATGTCACCCGTGGTTGTACTCTTCTTTCTGTTCCCAACCCTATGAGTCCTCACGGTTGCAGCTCTGAGCCTAAGGAACAATGAGAACTCGAAGAAGAGGCCTCGACCTCCCACCGGGAAGCAAGGGGTGGCCCCTCCTTGGAGAGACCATCGCCTTCCTCAGGCTCCATCCATGCACTTCTCTTGGAGAGTACATGGAAGAACGCGTACAGAAGTAGAACCCTAATTACCTTAATCTCGTAGGTTCCACTCTAAAGCGTCAAGAGTACGAGCTATATAGCTGCTAAGTTGTTTTTGGACTGGCAGGTACGGGAAGATCTACAAGTCGAACCTCTTCGGTGCGCCGACGATTGTGTCGGCGGACGCAGAGCTGAATCGGTTCGTGCTGATGAATGGTGGGAGGCTGTTCGAGCCGAGCTGGCCGACGAGCGTGTCGGAGATCCTCGGAAAGACGTCGATGCTGGTGGTCACCGGAGAGATGCACCGCTGCATAAAGTCGCTCTCCATCGACTTCATGGGCATCGCCAGTCTCCGAGCGCACTTCCTCGGGGACTCGGAGCTGTACATCACGCAGAACCTAAGAACATGGAAGGAGAATATCTCCTTCCCAGCCAAAGAGGAGGCTTGCAAGGTGATATAATTAATTAATTAAGCATGCACCCAGTTCGTTGGGATTGCATATCTTATTAGCTAGGCGGCATCATCTTAGTTCTCTCTATAGCATTCTTAATGTTTTTGGACTTAATTTTTGGGCTATGATAGGTAACGTTTAACCTTATTGGTGAAGAATATACTAAGCATGAACCCCGGTGAGCCGGAGACGGAGGAACTACGAAAGCTTTACATGTCTTTCATGAAAGGGGTGGTGGCCGTTCCTCTCAATCTCCCTGGAACTGCTTACAGAAAGGCCACACAAGTCCTACTGATCTTTCTCTTCTTCTTCTTCTTCTTCTTCTTTTCTCTCATCTCATTTGTATTTCTTTCCTTAATTATGAAATCTTTTGTTATTCCTAGCTTATTGCACGAACTTTAAAAAAAAAAAAAAAAACAAAGAAATCACACAAAGTCTCCTTATTGGTTTGGTGTATTTGTGATGTTTGATGATATTTTCTTGTATGACGAAGGCACGGGCGACCATTTTGAAAACGATAGAGAGATTGATGGAGGAGAGGATCCAGAAAAAGAAAGAGGGAACGGATGAGATTGGAGAAAGCGATCTGCTTGGTTTTATTTTAGAGCAATCAAACCTTAACGCCGAGCAGCTTGGTGATTTATTGTTGGGATTGCTCTTCGGCGGTCATGAGACCTCATCCACGGCCATTACGTACCTTGGCTATTTACTTCGTACAAGATTGCCCCAGAGCGGGGGAGCAACTGCAGGTATGTTAAAGGTGATAAACCTTTGTTTAGAATTATTCGCAGAATGGTCCTTTGTGCTCATATCCTAGTTTTACGTTCTATCGGGAAAGAGAGAGAGAGAAAGGTATAATTTTGTGATTTCAGCAATTTTTTAGATGTGCAATATTGTAATAGTTCCAAGTCTTCGGATTTTAGTGGTGATTTGATTGCTAGGACGAGCACGTTGAAATAGTGAAGGCAAAGAAGCGAAGGGGGGAGCCTCCTGCACTAACTTGGGAAGACTGCAAGCAGATGGAGTTCAGCCAATGAGTAAGCCACTTCTCTCTCTCTCTCTCTCTCTCTCTCTCAGACACACACACAAATTATTGGTTCAGGTACTAATTATCAGATCCACTGCTACTCCTCTCTCTCTCTCTCTCTCTCTCTCAATATTGCCTTCTTTTATGTGAAGGTTGTCAGCGAGACTCTTCGTTTGGGCAACATTATCAAGTTCGTACATAGGAAGGCAAGAATGGATGTCCAATTTAAAGGTAGATAATGAACACTTCATATTTCCTTTTTTTTCGTTTGGTAAGCTAAAATTATGGTATCCAGTAAAGAGCAATACTATAAAGGCGGAAACTCATTAAGTTCAAGAAAGCATGATTAACAAGTGTCTTTCTGAATGTTTAGGATGTGCATTGGCAATCAAAGATGATGCAGGAATGATTAGATGTGATTTAGGCAAGTTATATCTTACACTCCGTGCACTAATGTGGTCATGCATTGTGCCAATGCACAAGCCTCCTTTCTCTACATTAATCACCAAGACGTTCTGTACATTAATCACCAAGACGAGCACGTAATGAATATATAGGGCCCATAGGAAAAAGATATGAGAAATGTATGTATGTCATAGGATTGTATGCATAGCGTTGCTCTTTACAAGATTTGTTCTTTTTAAATTTTTTTCTTATCACATTCTTAAATCATTAATTTTCTCACATCTCATACATTTTGTATGACATCCCAAGTGGGTGGAGCATCATTCCAGTCTTCGCTGCTGCTCGTCTGGATCCTTCTGTGTACGAAAATCCTCAAAAGTTTGATCCATGGAGATGGCAGGTTGGTATATATAACCAGTCCCCAGAAGGGCATTTGCTTGTTTTCTATTTACCAGACTTCTTCATAAAGTACACGAATCTATGAATTTAGAGTTAGAGTCAGATCGATCCGCATTCTACCTGAACAGCTAGTTGTATTGTTTCATGCGTTTTTTTTTTTTTTTTTTCTTTTTGATGAAAAAGAGAAGGAGAGATTTATTTTTATTTTTCTTCACACTGAATCAAAAGTGTGTACAAAGACCTATAAATACAAATATGTAGACCCAAATATAGATAGGGAATAACAAGAATATGCCAAAGAATAATCAAGAATATGCTACAGAATAAATCCCTGGACCTTTAATTAGATTTTTTCCAATTAAGCTCAATCCTTCCAATACTCCCCCTCAAGATGAGGCGAAGATATCTCGAAGCCCCATCTTGTCAGTCAATCCAGAAAAAGACAATGAGCTAAGCCCTTTGGTTAGAATGTCTGCCACCTGATCAGAAGATCGAATATAGGTAATGCAGATCTGACCCTGATTAATCTTTTCTTTGATAAAATGACGGTCAATCTCGATATGTTTGGTACGATCATGCTGTATCGGATTGCTTACAATCTCAATCGCTGCTTTGTTGTCACAATATAACCGAAGAGAAAATTTGTTTAAAAGTTGTAATTCCTGAAGCAGCTTCTGAAGCCAAAGAAGTTCACATATGCCTAGAGCCATTGCTCTATATTCAGCTTCTGCTAATGATCTAGCCACCACTGACTATTTTTTGCTTCTCCAGGTAACTAAATTACCCCTACATATGTACAATATCTAGAAGTAGATCGCCTATCATCCAATGATCCAGCCCAATCTGCATCAGTAAATCCCTCAACCTAGAATGTGTTGTGTTGGGAGAACAACAAACCACGATCAGGACATCCTTTCAGATAGCGTAATACTCTGAAAGCTCTCTCCATGTGTGATTCTCGTGGATCATGCATGTATTGACTGATGACACTGACAGCATAGGCTATGTCGGATCTTGTATGTGAAAGATATATCAACCTTCCAACTAACCGTTGGTACCTTTCTCGATCAACAGGAGTTCCACCATCTGTCACTGTTCGATGATTCTGATTTATTGGAGTAGTAGCAGGTTTACACCCCAACATCCCAGTCTCAGAAAGCAAATCTAGTACATACTTTCGTTGTGACAGAAAAATACCTTTGGATGATCGTCCAACTTCTATGCCCAAAAAATATCTTAGTGGACCCAGATCTTTTACCTCAAATGCTTGCTTTAGTTTTCCTTTGAGTTGTTTAATCTCATGATGATCATCTCCTGTTATTACAATATCATCAACATAAATCAAGAGTATAGTTTTCTTTCCCTTGAGATGTCTATAGAATAGAGTATCATCTGCATTACTCTGTTTATATCCCATTCCTTTTACAGTCCGACTGAATCAATCAAACCAGGTTCGAGGAGACTGTTTAAGACCATAAAGTGAACGCTTTAGCTTACAGACTTTTCCAATTGTTGCTTTAGTCTCAAATCCTGGTGGTATCTGCATGTATACTTCCTCCTGAAGATCTCCATGAAGAAATACATTCTTCACATCTAACTGATGTAATTCCCAGCCAAAATTAGCAGCACATGATATAAGTGTTCGAACAGAGTTCATCTTGGCCACTGGAGCAAAGATTTCATCATAGTCTACTCCATATATTTGAGTGTATCCCTTTGCTACTAACCGAGCTTTGTATCTTTCCACCTTGCCTTCTGGAGTCTGCTTTATAGTATACACCCATTTACACCCTACAGGATGCTTCCCAGCTGGCAGAGTGACCAGATCCCACGTCTGATTTTTGGATAAAGCAGTCATCTCTTCTAACATTGCTTCCTTCCACTTAGGTTCTGCCATAGCCTTTTGCCAGGTACTAGGAATACAGACAGAGTCTAATGCAGCTATAAAGCTTTGATAAGATGGAGACACATTCTTATATGAAACATAATTAGTGATATCATAACGGTAACGAGCAGGAGGAACAATTGAGCGAGTACCCTTCCATTTTGCAATAGGAATATTAAGATTAGAAATGGAAGAAGTAGTAGAAATATTGTTACCATTAGGAGACTCTGGAGAAGAAGCTTCAAGCGGTGGAGATACATGGGCAATTGGTGGTGAATGCACACTGGACTCTTCTTCTTTCTCAACACTAGGCTCCCTCTGAACATCATTCTCAATACTAGGCTCCCTCTGAACATCATTACTATGATACTCCCCCTGGGCACCAGAATTTGGTGTGTATAGAAAGTCACCCGGAAGAAGTAATTCTGGTGTCTTATTATCAGATAGACGACTTCCATAATAAGCTTCAGTTTCTCGAAAAGTAACATCCATAGTAATAAGCATTCGCCGCTCAGGGGGATAATAGCACTTGTATCCCTTTTGAGTAGCAGGGTAACCAACAAAGACACACTTTAATGCTCGTGGATCTAGTTTTCCTACTGAAGGTCTATGATCACGAGCAAAACAAACACATCCAAAGACCCTAGGAGTGACTACATAATCAGTAGACCCTTTCAAACATTGTATGGGAGACTTAAACCCGAGTGTTCTTAGAGGCATACGATTGATCAAGTAAGCCGCGGTCAAGACAGCCTCACCCCACAAAAATTTAGGAATTTGCATGGTAAAAAGTAAGGATCGGGCTACTTCCAATAAGTGCCGATTTTTTCTTTCGGCAACTCCATTTTGAGCAGGAGTATCAACACAAGTGGTTTGATGAAGAATTTCGTGAGTTTGAAGATACGCACGGAACTCCTGATTAATGTATTCTGTGCCATTGTCAGAACGTAGAATTTTAATTTTAACACCAAACTGAGTACCTACAAGTTTATGAAACTCTTTAAAACAGTTTAAAACTTTCATTTTTTCCTTCAATAAATAGACCCAAGTTACTCGACTAAAACAATCAATGAAGGTAACAAACCACCTATGGCCCTCGAGAGTATTGGTACTACATGATCCTCATACATCAGAGTGAATTAAAGCAAAAGGTTGAGAACTTCTAATTCCAGATATAGGAAATACTGCTCTGGTGTGTTTAGCCAATTCACAATGATCACAAACTAACAAATTTTTATTGCATTTAGTTGATAAAGATGGAAATAAGCGACTAAGAATAGAAAAAGAAATGTGACCCAGCCTACGATGATGTAACATAAGTTCTGAAGTGGCACCTTCAGCAGACAATGCATACCCCATCAAAGAAGAGCTCATACTTTTCTCATCAGTTGATAGATAATAGAGTCCATTGTGCATTCTACCACCCCCAAGTATCTTCCCCGTTCTCTGCTCCTGAAATAGACAATGTGAAGGCCAAAAAGTGACAGAGCAGTTCAAATCTCTAGTAACAGAGCTGATAGAGAGTAAATTTGTAGGAAAGGATGGAACATGCAATACTGATGATAATCTTAAGTTAGGAGTACAGTCAATTGATCCTTTTCCTGAAACAAGGGTAAAAGATCCATCAGCTATTCTGACTTTGTCATGTCCTGAACATGGTGAATATGAAATAAAACTATTAGGTGCCCCTGTCATGTGACTGGATGCTCCTGAGTCTATTACCCAGGAGTTAGATGTCCCGCAAGTAAATGCATGTGATAACTTATATGAAGTACCTGAGTGTGCAAAAAGAGAGGAATCAAGATATTCGTCCTGGTGGCTAGACTGCTCCAGAGTAGAAGGTGTGGTGTTAGAAGATGATTCATACTTTTTCATCATTCGTCGGAAGGTCTGATACTCCTCTGTAGATAAGCTGTGTATAGCACCCTCGGTCTCTTCAGAGAGATTGGCTTGGGCAGGTCCATGAACATGATTCTGTCCTCCAGTTCTTCCACCACTACGACGACCACCACGGCCCCGACTACCACGCCCAGGCTGATTTGGGCGGCCATGGAGATTCCAGCAAAATACCTTAGTGTGCCCAGGCTTTTTACAATGAAAACATACCTTCTCACCTACTTGCTGTGGCTGTACGGTAAGGGCTGATCTTATAGAACTATTGGAGTCAGAAGTCACTCGTCGCCGTGTCTCCTCGCTTAAAACAGTAGAGAAAACTTGATCTAAACTAGGTAAAATATCTCTGGCGAGGAGCTGAACTCTGACAGATTCATATTCCGGATTCAGACCATATAGAAAGTCCTGGACCCATTCTTCTTCTAAATATTTCTGAAATCCATCAACATCGATGGAACATTGTGGAGCAAAATTTTTATAATGATCAGCTTCGGACCAAAGACGTTTCAACTCGGTGGCATATTCAGTGATAGATAAATCTCCCTGATGAAGCTGACGCAATTGAGACCGGATCTCAAATGCTTGAGCAGAATTCTGCTTCTGTGAGAACATTTGGGCCACCGTCTCCCAGACTTCCTGTGCAGTCTCCAGTAGTTGCACACTTCTTGCCACATTTGGTGTCATGGTATTTAGAAGAAATGCTAGAACAACAGAGTTCTCCATTCTCCATTGAGCCATATCCTGCTCATTATTAGCAGGTTTCTTCTTTGTGCCGGTGAGATATCCTTCCAAGCCTCGCCCTTGTACAAGTAGACGAGTGCTCCTCTCCCAATGTAAATATGTCGTTGGGCCATCAAGTTTTACAGCCACTTGAAGAGCATTCAGCGATCCACTATCTCTTGACGAACCCCTTGATCGAGTGGCAACTGTAATAAGCCGATCCAGCAGACCTTCAAGATCTTGCATAGTAATTGGATTGGCCATACAAACAAAATGATAATCTCACTGACACACTATCAATGAATCACCAGACACACGAATTACCGGACACACCGTAAACACAGGCTTCTAGGCATAAAAGTTCTCCATTTTTTTTTCTTTCCCTTTTTTTTTTGGTAAATGAAATAAAAGAAAGTGTTAAAAAAGGAAGCTGTGGTTTTTACCAATTATGTATCCCGTGAAGCACGGGATTGCTGCCACTACCTCGCCGGCGACGCCGTCGGGGGCTGGAGGAGGAGGAAGAGGATATATTGCAGTGGCCGCTACGACGCCGGCCGGGAGGTGGAGAAAGGGGTTTTGGCCGGGAAGGAAGGGGTTTCGGCCGGGAAGAAAAGGGGGGTTGCGGTGGCGATGGCTGCGGATGGACTTGACGGATGCGGAGGCTTTGGAGGGGCTTCGGTCGGGGCTGCGGATGGACTCGGCAGATGCGGAAGCTTTGAAAGGGCTTCGACCGGGAAGAAGGTGCTCGGATGGACTCGGCAGATGCCGGCGAAGGGGTTTCGGCCGGGAAGAAAGGGTGCGGTGGCGATGGCTACGGATGGATTTGGCGGATGCGGAGGCTTTGGAGGGGCTTCGGTCGGGAAGAAGGGGCTCGACGGAGGCTCGATGGAGGCGGCCGATGAGAAAGAGCGCTGCGATGGCTGTGGTGGCGACCGGGAAGAACGTTGACGCCGGGGTTTCGAAGGGGTTTTGCAGGCACTCGAGAAGAAAGATGGCAGCAATTTGCTGTGAAGAGAGAAAAAATAATAATAATAATGGAAAATGAGGGCAGAGGTGGGCGGAGGAAAAGAGGTTTTTTTTTTCTTTAAGAAGGGGAAGGAAGAAAGAATGGATCAGAACCCGGAAGCTCTGATACCATGATGAAAAAGAGAAGGAGAGATTTATTTTTATTTTTCTTCACACTGAATCAAAAGTGTGTACAAAGACCTATAAATACAAATATATAGACCCAAATATAGATAGGGAATAATAAGAATATGCCAAAGAATAATCAAGAATATGCTACGGAATAAATTCCTGGATCTTTAATTAGATTTTTTTCAATTAAGCTCAATCCTTTCAATACTTTTTTTTTTTTTTTCCTTCTATCTCTAGGGTAACTTTAGGTACATGATCATGTTTGTCAGTAGCACATGAGACCCATAGTCTATTATTCTGAGGTATTTGTCGGGAATGATGGATAGCACATATCAGGATCCATTCTTTGGGTGCATACCCCTTTTTTTTTTCTTTCTTTTTTTTTTTTTCTCTCTCGATAGGCATTTGATAACTTCAACAAAAATATTTTAGTAATTCAAAATTGTGAATCAAAAAGTCACACTTCTGTAGGCAAAGAAGTACAATGCAGTATGCATTAGAAAAAGGAGGACATTGTAGTATCGTGCCGCCACCCTCGCGTAAATTGCTGCCAAGCACATGTACCATTCTACTGTCTCCTGTGCAACAACCGACATGCACACCCATGACCCAGGACGATTAGTGGCAAGATTTGGATCCTCTCTGGGCCTTAAAACAAGTGGATCGTTTTGTCTAGTTATTCGCAACATTCGCAGATCTGAATGGAAACCCAACCCATTATATATATATAGAGAGAGAGTATCAAATGAAAGGAGTGACTTAATGTAAGAAATGAAAGAACATAATAATAATCTTTAGATCCACATCAACAATTCAGATGAGCATCGCGCGTGCTCATACGCACATGTTTAAAAAATTAAAAAAAAAAAAGAAGAAATGGATAAACTTTAGGAATATTTGGGCAGTTTGGATAAGCACATTCTTATCTAAACTTGGATCCATAGATTATTATTGTGTCCTCTCATCTCTCACATTAAGCCACTTCTCTCACTTGATACGCTTTTTCTCTCTTTCTCTGTGTACACCAAAATTATCAAATGTGAATCTGCACGGATATTAAAGCAAAACAAAAAAAAGGGAAAGCTGGAGTCACGATGAAAAGGAGGGAGACGAGTCCAAACAAGACTCATCTCATCTCTCGCTTCTCCCCGACTTCACCGGACAGTCCGACTTCGAGCCGGAGTCCAATGCCCCTAGCTCTATTTAAGAGCCCCTCCACTCCCTTCCGATCCCAAGCTAGATTTCATAAAGTTCGCTCCTGATCCGCCGAAGTTTTTCCTCATGGAAGCTATCACCATGCCACCAGATTTCAGCCTAAAAATCATCGAAAAAGCTAGGTAAGAACCTAAGAAATTTAGGTTAATCTTTTCTCTAGATTCTCCAACCACCAGAGTCTTGATTCCACCCGACAATTGCTAGATTCTGTTAGAAAAAATTGAACCAGAAAATCCCCCGTTTCCCCTTTTGTTTTTGATTTTCCGACTGCTGGTCGCCATTGCTAATCACCGGACCTAGCATGCCATCGCCGCCACAGCCTTCTCCTCCGACCATCATGGTTGTCGATCGGGAGGGGAATTCTCTTACCTTGGGAACAATGGGATCAAAGGATCTCCTGTTCCGTGGAAGAAGAAGGAAGAAAGAGGATGCGAGTCCTCTCTCGCGTGAAGAAAAAAAAAAGAAAAGAAAAGAAAAAAAAAGAGAGAGAGATTTTCTCTCTCTTCCCACTCCCTTCTCTCCTCAAGGACTTGCATTTTTTCTCTCTAAAAATTTTACTTTCTCTCTCTAGAATTTTCTCTCTAGACCGTTTCTCTCTTTTGATGGATTTCTCTCTCTGATAGTATCTCTCCATGATTAGCCAGTGAAGGATCTTGATCCGATCCCAACAAAGAAAGTTTTGATTCATGATCGTCGAACAGCGTGCCGGCACCCATTTTGATCAGACCGAAAATCTTTAGATTTGATCATCCTTGATTGGATAAAGTTAATATGATTGGACCTAGACCATAGGATATGACTACGATGCACCATGTCTTCCTTAATTATTTATATCTTTTCTGATTATTGAACTCAATTATATTTAGGGTTGTAGTTGTCTCAATAAGAAAATATCCAGTAGAGGGATACTATGATCTGATCTATGAATTGAAGATTTTAAAAAAAAAATTATAGAATTATGTAGATTTGTTGGAGTATGTATAAAGTAAGTAATGCTTCATTTTTTTCTAGATTATTAAGTAAATTATAAAATATTTCTATATTGAACTATATATGATTTATGAATATGATGCATGGTGTTTTGAATTGTTGAATATGCTCCTTGTTGATTTATAAATATGCATATTAAATTCGATATAGATTATATTGATTAATTTGATATCGTCTGATTTATGATTTTCGAATTAGAATATAAACAAGTGTTTTGAATTGAGATAGATTTTGATTTGCAGACTGACTAAGTTTCAAACCCTGCCAGTGGGGTTATATACTGGTATTTCGATATTTTGCCAGTAGGGGTTATATACTGGTATTTCGATACTCTGTCAGTGAAGATTATATGCTGGTATTTTGATACCCTATCAGTGAGGATTATATGCTGATATTTCGATACTCTGTCAGTGGAGATTGTGCACTGGTACTTTGATACCTTACCATTGGAGGTTATACGGTGGTACCTTGATTTAGTTCATGGTTGTCGAGATATATATGTTGTTTTAAAAAAAATTAATTTATGAACCGAAGAATTTGAAAATAATTTTTGAAAGACTAAATTTGAATGATCATATTTTGATTAGTGTTTTATGTTTAAACTAATGCACCTTATATGTTTATTTTTCAGTATATCATTATTACTGACCTTATCTAGCTAAAGTGCACATTGCTTACTAGGCTATTTAACTCAAGATGAGTTTCTATTATTTTTACAGATTGGAGATCTAGCTTCATCTGGGGATTCAATATGGGATAGTGAATTAAAGGAAGACTTTGATATTTTATTTTAGATTAGAATTTATTAAGATTTGATTGCAAGACTATGAAATTTTATTTTGTAAGATATTTGATTTAGTTAATTGAAATAAAGTTGAGCCATAAATTATTTGAATTCTATTCCGCTGTGATGTATTGATATCGTGATAAGATGCCTTACATGCTTTTGGAGAGAGTTCTTCATGAGTATGCGGTAGTTTCTCTGACGTCCGACTCACAATCTCGGATCGGAGGTGTGACAATTAATATGGTATCAGAGCAATTTATATGGTATCAAAATATAAGTGGATAAACTATATGACATATAGAATCAGACACGACTATAGGTGAGTAGATACTAGGGACATTGGGATAATGACTTATACTGATCATGATATAATTTAGAAACTTAAATTGATCCAAATGCACTAGTGGATTAAATCAGAGTGCGTAGCGAAAGTTTAGTGGTCTGAATTATTTCTAAGTCGATAGAATAGTAAATTGATTGAATGATATTATGATGAAAGATTTAATTTTAAAATTTGAGAATTAATTATAATTTGAGATAAAAGTGATCCTGAATTCTGAATACTTAAGTAAGAAAAATTTCGAGAACGAAATTTTTTTTAGGAGGAGAGAATATGATACCCTAAAATTATCAAATATGAATATGCACGGATCTTAAAGCAAAAAAAAAAAGAGGGAAAGCTGGAATCACGATGAAAAGGGGGGAGACAAGTCCGAACAAGACTTGTCTCTCACTTCTCCCCGACTTCACTGAACAGTCCGACTTCGAGCCGGAGTCTAATGCCCCTAGCTCTATATAAGAGCCCCTCCACCCCCTTCCGATCTCAAGCTAGATTTCATAAAGTTCGTCACTGATCCGTCGGAGTTTTCCCTCACGGAAGTCATCATCGTGCCATCGAATTTCAGCCTAAAAATCATCAAAAAACTAGGTAAGAATCTAAAAGATTTAGGTTAATCTTTTTCCTAGATTCCCCAACCACCAAAGTCTTAATTCCACCCGACAATTGCCGGATTCTGTAAGAAAAAAAACTGAACCAGAAAATCCTCTCTTTCTCCTTTTGTTTTTGATTTTCTGACTGCTGGTTGCCGTCGTCGGTCACCGGACCTGGCATGCCATCACCGCCGCAGCCTTCTCCTCTGACCATCATGGTTGTCAGCTGGGAGAAGAATTCCTTGCCTTGGGAACAAGGGGATCAAAGGATCCCCTGTTCCGTGGAAGAAAAAGGAAGAAAGAGGATGCGAGTCCTCTCTCGCATGAAGAAAAGAAAAAAAAAGAGAGAGAGAAAGATTTTCTCTCTCTTCTTTCCTAAGGACTTACACATTTTTTCTCTAAAATTTATCTCTCTTTTTCTCTCTAGATCATTTTTCTCTTTTGATGGATTTATCTCTGTGAAATTATCTTCTAAGATTAGCCAGTGAAGGATCTTGATCCGATCCCAACAAAGAGAGTCTTGATTCACAATCATCAGACACATGCCGGCACCCACCTTGACCAGACTGAGAATCTTTAATTAGATTTGATCATCTTTGATTGGATAAAATTAACATGATTGGACCTACACCATAAGATATGACTGCGATGCATCATGTCTTCCTTAATTATTTATCTTTTTTGATTATTGAACTCAATTATGTTTAGGGGTGTAGTTGTCTCAACAAGAAAATATCCAGCAGAGGGTACTGTGATCTGATCTATGAATTGAAGATTTTGAAAAGAAAATTATAGAATTATGCGAATTTATTGGAGTACGTATAAAGTAAGTGATATTTTATTTTTTTTAGATTATTCAGTAAATTATAAAATATTTTTATATTGAACTATGCATGATTTATGAATATATGCATGGTGTTTTGAATTATTGAATATGCTCCTTGTTGATTTATAAATATAATATTAAATTCAATATGAATTATATTGATTGATTTCGATATCGCCTGATTTGTGATTTTTGAATTAGAATATAAACAAGTATTTTGAATTAGATGGATTTTGATTTACAGCCTGACCAAGTTTCGAATCCTTTCAGTGAGGATTATATGCTGGTATTTCAATACTCTATCGTGAGGTTATATGCTGATATTATTCTGCTAGTGAAGTTATATGCTGGTATTTTGATACCCTATCAGTGGAGATTATATGCTGATATTTCGATACCCTACCAGTGGGAGTTGTATCTGGTACTTTGATATCCTGCCATTAGAAGTTATATGATGATGCTTTGATTTAGTTTATGGCTGTCAAGATATGTAGTTATTTTGAAAAAATTGATTTATGAACCGAAGAATTTGAAAATAATTTTTGCCAGACTGAATTTGAATGACCTTATTTAGATAGTATTTTATTTTAAACTAATGCATTTTGTATGTTTATTTTTCAGTATATCATTATTACTGACCTTATCTAGCTAAAGTGCACATTGCTTACTGGGCTATTTAACTCATGATGAGTTTCTATTATTTTTATAGATTCGGAGATCTAGTTTGATCTGAAGATTCAATATGGGAGAGTGAATTAGAGGAAGAATTTGAATTTTATTTTAGATTAGAATTTATTAAGATTTATTGCAAACTATAAAATTTTTTTTATAAGATATTTAATTTAGTTTATTGAAATAAAGTTGAATCATAAATTATTTGAATTTTATTCTACCGTGATATATTGATATCGTGATAAGATGCCTTGCATGCTTTTGGAGAGAGTTTTTCATGAGTATGCGGGGTTGCCGTGATCTCTGACTCATAATCTCGAATTGGGGCGTGACACATACACACTCTCTCTCTTTATATATATATATATACATATAAACTCAAAGGGCCCCTCAGTGTAGATATCTTCGTAGGTGACTCATTAATGGTTTGGAAAATCTCATAAGAATACTACATTGCCTTCTATTTCAATTATATTTGTCAAACTGCCCACTATGTTCTTCAACTTTAAAGATATGAAACATTATATTTTTTTTCCAGACTTTCTCTACGAGCACTGCGAGGTTTGACAATTAATGCCATTTGGGCAAGGCCTGCGTAACTGTGCCGGGTTGGAGCTCGCCAAGATGGAGATTACCGTGTTCCTTCACCATCTTGTCCTTAATTTTGAGTGGGAGCTAGCCGAGTCAGATCAGCCTCTTGCTTACGCCTTCCCTGAGTTCCAGAAGGGCCTTCCTATCAAGGTCCGCAAGATCTCCGTCGACATTAACAGAAGGAGAGGATATGTTTCTATGAATAATGATGCTTCTTGTGTGCTCCTTTTTGATCCCAATGCTTGTGCATTGCCAATGACAAGCGTTGTAGGTAGGATGTTTAATGGGAATAAAACTTGTTGCAGAGAATACTTCATTTCTTCGTGTTACTGCATCATGGTATATTGGTATATAGCTGCAAGCATCGAGTTAGCTTCTATCGTAATTTTGTGATGGAATTTTTTTTTTTTTTTTTGGAAATATCCCAATATCACAATAGTGCATGCGCTCACCAAGTTTCTGAACTTAAGGATGTTTGGTAAGAGAATAATTTTTTTGCGGGACTTAAATTATAGAATGCTGTGCATGGTTAGACGCCATCCATCATAAAAAAAGATGGCGCGTACATTTTATCCAGACTATCAAAATATCTTTGGGTCTCTAAATCTCTTCTTTTTTAATATTCCAATACGCATGCCTGCGTCCATAATAGATGATGCCAATCATGCATAGCATCTTACAGTACTTAAAAAAATACTGCAGAGGATCTATTCTCTCGGGGAGCTAGAGCACAGTAGCCCACGTAACTTTGAGGGACATTACGGCTTTACCCTCTGAGGAATAAGTGTTATCTTGGAATGATTAAGGGGGTAAGCGTTTTACCAGATAAAGAAGTGATCTTTCCAGAGCCACTAAACATGAAAAGTTACAATCCGACCAAAAAAAAAACACGAAACATGTAGAATGACAACTATACACTAACTGTTGGCTCTTTTCCTCTATTTCCGATTGACAGTTTTTCCTCATTTTTGGAGCGTACAAGGATATGAGTTTTAGATGTTGGATCCTGATTCCAAGTTGCGGAGGAGGAAGTCTTCTATAGAAGAAGCCTTGAAGCTTTGGCCATGGTTTTACCCTCAAGAGGCGCATAGCCGAATCTGTCCAACTCCAACCGGCCCCTGCAGGCAATGAAAGCAAGTTAAACCTACAAGCCCTGCCAATGTACCGGATTGTGTGGCCGGTTCGACAGTTCAATGAAGAAACCTGTTGGGCTAATCCAGTTGGAAATCTGGCCCGATCCTGCCGGATTCATGAATTAGACAGCCCATTTTGACACGGCCCACATCAACCCAACTTCACCGCAGCTTGTACCCTGTGAGAGGTGAGAGAGAGAGGAAGGGAGACTACCTTGGTGATTTTCTCCCCATTGCTTGGGTCTAGATATTCTTGCAAAATTTTCTAGACAAGTCTTAAGAGGAACTCTCTCTCTCTCTCTTCTTTTTTTTTCTTTTTAGTACAAGCGGTGCTCCCATCAATCTAGTATAAAAATAGTCCAAAGGTCAAAAAATAAAATATCTTATAAAACTCGAGGGTAGGTTTGACCCTAATGCCAGATCTAGTCATTTATATGCTCGGTCATATATATAAGAGGCAATCCAGCCAACGCACTGTTCGTCTTCCAAAAAACATAGTGAACAAAAATTACAATGAAGTCACGAAAACAGATTTGAATATCCCGAAGGAGTGGGTGGGCTCCCAACAGTGATATGTCGCTCCGAATCCAATCTATCATAGTGGTAGAATCTCCCTCAACGATGATCCTCTTTGCTTGCAACTCCTGTCAGGTACAGACAATGCCAATTCAAGCGGCACAAAGCTCAGCTTCGAGGATAGAAGGCTCAAAGATATATGATCCCCCCACCATCAATAATCTAGCAAGGTTCCCAGATAACAAAGCCAGCGCCATCCCATTGTTGTCGATATTTATTTTGACGCACCTCGAGGAGGGGGCTCAGAATGAGAATAATCCTCCAGATCACTACAAGAGCAACATGGGATCCCAAGGATCGGAGGCATCTAAGAGTAGGCTGGCAATATGAAAACAAATACTCAGTGGGTAGGCAAAAGGCTGTCTCCAACACTTGATGAGCAGAAAGGTATTCAAAGAGCAAGTTGTTCTTAGAGAGCTATATCTGGTAAATGATCGACATATACCATCCTACTCCTCCAGACATAGATTGACCTCTCAATACTATTCTAGCGAATTACATCCAAGAAAAAGAACTCTCTTAAGGCTCGTTGGGCTCGTAGAAGAACAAGATGAGCAAGTGTAGTTAATAGAAAAATAAAAGGATACTTTATATTGGAGTTTTCAAACAAAGAGATAAAAAAATAGTATTCTCATAGAAATAAGATTCTCATTTTATGAAAAAAAATCTATGTAAAGATACTAAAAAGTTCAATTTCAACCAGCTGGGCATTTAGGTAATTTTTTCCTCCAAATGTGTTCTTAAAGCTCTTAATAGGACGAGGTACAATCTTATCTTTTATTAAAATATAACAAATATTTTTATATTTTTTTAAAAAAAATATGCTCAACTAAATATAATCTATTTTTTTATTATCAACTAAATATGTAAAAATATTTTTTTTTCAGATATCAGATATCCGGATAACTTCCTAGAAAAAATATTCTAATGAATGAAAATTTTTTCCGTGGACAAACATGCCGTTGGGGGGAAGATAAGATACATCAGAGATGAAAAGTACACATACTGTTGCCCAATTTTATTACGTTATATTAATAGCTCTGGAAGTATTACTTTTGGTTATGACCACATCGCTCCCCCATATAAAAATAAAAAAAATAAAAATAAAAATAAAAGAAAGAAAAAAAATAGATTACACTGAAATAAGCCAGAGACGTAATTAAAGGTTCACTGGATCTTAGGCCAGGCTTTAAAATAAACTTGGGCCATAAGTGGGCCCCAACCTTGATTCGAGACGTTTGTAGGTGATCCTAGCTCGCCATCTCAGGTGACCGTTAGCCCAACTCTAAATGACTCCATTCAACCATGTGGCCCAACCCATAACTGGCTCTCAGTCTCGCCCTCGCAGGGCTATGAAAACAGATGGAAGCAAAGATGAAACACCTCATCACACTCATCAGCAGTGATTTCAGATTCCCCTTAACTTGGCCATCGCCAGTGCTGGAGGTTTGAGTAGATGATCCGAGGGGGATGAGAGGCAAGCTCAAATAGTGATCTCTGGACTTGACAATGAACGACCAAGTCTTTGCTCAACAGGGGTGAAGCTATGGGACGGCGAGACTAGAAATATTAAATTCATAGACATGAAAACTGCCACAGATACAATGCTATGAGATCAGAATAGAATAAAAATAATGTTGACGAATTTTTTATTTTTTATATATATGACATAATCTTAATTTTAATACTTTTAGCCCGTGTATTGCGTTTGGGTTCTAGATCTGATCATGTTGAAAAAAAATTATATATGAATAATAAAATAATATTCATTTAAATTTTAATATCATATTATATTCTCAACTATCTATATAAATAATTTTAATTATAAACCAATAATACCATACATTAATAATATCATTTAATTCATATAAATAGGATTTAATCTAGTTTTTTATTAATCCAAGATTTGAATTTAATGCTTGAAGGATTGTCAGATAGAAAACATATGGTATAGAAAAAATTGCTTATGCGGATAATCTCAAATGTAAAAAAATTTTCTTTCAATTTCTATTTGCGCAAGGAAGGATTATTTTGTTCTTTTCACCGGGATAAAATAAGGGTGCAAGGAACCCTGCCCCGGTCATCCCTGGTTTGACTGAATTGTTGGGAATTTGATCAGTTTGCCGCATATCCCGGAGCACCCCTGTCTTAACCCATCCATTATCTGCCTACAGTCAAAATTGGGCCATAAAGAATTGGGTGATCACGGAGATGTTTGCTTTATAAATCTGATTGTGAATATTGGTCTTGTAGGTCAACATTCTATTCCAATCAAAGCTAGTCCAGATACCTAACCCTAGCTCGGCTTAATGGTAGCGCGTGGTGCCATTGTCCAAGATCATTAGGGTCAGAGATACGATGGTCCACTACTAGATTGTACACGGGACACACATGGGCCATAAAGAATTAAAATGATGAAATGATGATATTGTCTGTCCTAAAAGTGAAATAATAATAATAATAATAATAATAATAATAATAATAATAATAATAATAATAATATAATAAAAGACCTAAAATTTATGTTTACGGCTACAAATGGATTGGATTGACTCATGACCTATCCGCTTAGATCCGATTGGATCCAATTAACTATCTATAGAGCTAAGTTGGGTTCCAACTTTGAACCCATTCCACATTTTCAGTTGGATTTGAATTTTTTAAATTTTAATCCTACTTGGTTCAATCTAGATTGAAATTTTTTAAATTAAAATCGAGTTATATATGAATATAATTTAATCTGATCTTTTATTTGGTGGGATTTGAGTCTAACATTAGGAGCTAATAAGGGTCTAGATCGAATTGGAATCACTCATGATCCGATCCAATCCAATTCATTTGCATCTTTGTCCTTGTTGTAGTGGCTCCTTTTTTTTTTTATTCCCAGAGAGCGGCACATGCCATGTACGTGAAAGGTGATCAAGACCAGACCAAAGTTGCAGCATTTCCAAAGAATAATTTGGGAATATTACAAGAATGGAGACGGGAACGAGAGTTGATGGGAAGGATAGATGGCACCTGATATTGCAGCGGATGCAAACACAGCTTCGAGTCCCTAAATTTGAGACCAATTAAGCCGTAGATTTATTGAAAACTTTATTGGGCCACAACTCCGCAATCAAATTTGGTATTCGAGAGGAAGAACAATTTTTTGTGCACCGTGCACGATGGTTGAATCAAAATCATGCGCAAGAGGGGTGGAGGAGGGGTCGTTCATAATTCAATTTTTGATCGAAAATTCATCCGTGCCGATCCAAAAAGTAAATCAAAATGAATAAAATATATTCAATTTAATTTTTTATTTTTTAAAATTTTAGATTTCGATTTGATTCGATAAAAATCAAAAAATTAAAAAATTAAATCAAAATTAAAATCATAATTTAAATTTATATTATTTAATATTTTAAAATTTGTTGATTACATAGATAAATGATTGGATATTAGATTTGATCTATTGTTATAATTTATTGTGATACTTGATTACTTGTTTGTATCGTAGATAATGTAATTTTTGATACGTTATATTTTATTTATTATCGATTTATTATTTATCAATTATCAATATATATTATTTATCAATTATTAATTTTTAATATAAAAAATTAGCAAACAACAAATTAATATATCTTAAATTTAATTAAATATAATGTAACAAACTAACAGTGAATTGATGATAATTATTTGAATATATTATATTAAAAATAAATAATTAAAAATAAAAAATATAAAAAAATCAATAATCAATCGAATCAAATCGAAATTTTCAGTTCGATTTCGATTTGATTTTTCTTTTATTAGGATAATTTTTATTGTTGTTTTTTTTTATTCGATTTTCGAATCGAAATGGTTCAGATCGGATCGGATCAGTTAAAATCGAAAGAACAAAGAGCGATGTGGAGGAATTTAAAAATTAAATTAAATTAAATATATATATATATTGAAAAAAAAAAAAAAAAAAAAAAAAAAAAAAAAAAAGGAAGAGGGGGGGGGGGGGGGGTGGGGCGGAAGGCGGGGGTGGGGTGGGGTTGTGTGTGGGTGTTGTTGTGGGGTCCTCCGTGCGCGCCGGTGCAGCTCGGTCGGCACCGCACTGCGAGCGGTGCATAAGAATTTCGCCCAAGAGGAATCACTAAACAGCCATTTATTAGCCCCTGGATGAATCCAGAAGCATCCGCGTGTCTGATGGCATCAGCAACCCACCTCGCAAGAAAGAAGGCGATGGGCAACGCGTGGATGGTCAACTACAAAGGAGTCAACGGAAATTTAAACGAGAACTCCTCCTAGTCGTCGTACACCTCCCCTCATCCAACCCAGCTCTCGCTTTATTTTATCCCTTTCTCCGCTAATTTGGCCTTCCGAAGCTAAGAGCCTTGCGATTTTGGAGAACCAATGGAGATGGAGCTGAGCGGAAGCTCCACGCCACAGCGGAGCGACTCCTACCTCAGAAGAATCTTCGGCAGGTCATGGAGCTCTCGGCTCGTGCTCGAGTCGGTGTCGTCCGAATGCGCGGCGATCGCGGCTTACGGCAGGCTGTCGCAGTCCATGAGAGCCTTCGACGATCCCCAAGGCAGCAGCACAAGGGCAGACTTCGGGTAGCTCTTAGCCGACTCTTCTCGAGAAAAGATGGTGCCGTGCCGAAGTTGGCGACCGAAGCGGTGGCCGGGAAGACGAAGGAGAAGAAGAAAAGGTCTAAATGGCTGCCGGACCCTGACAGGAGGTGGCCCGTTCAAGGATGGTAGAAAAGTTTGTATGTGGTGTAGGTTTGTCGATTGTTTGTGGGTTAGCACTTAGTTTGGTTTGATTTGTCGAGGGGATTGGGGATTTGGTAGCATGGAAGAAGGAAAAATCAAGCCATCAGAAATAGAGTATTTGTTATTATTTGTTGTCGCACGTGCTGTTTGCCGTGTATACGTGTGTCTGATGTTATGCTTGGCATTATGCCGAATGTCCTGCACAATACACATTAGAAGGGCAATTGGTTCGTTACAACTCATTAATTAGAAGCCAATTCGGTCGAGAAATAGCAACTGCTGAGAGAACCAACAAATCCAGGAATTAAGAAGACGACATGTTTGGATAGATAAGAGGTGCCAAGTTGATTTCAAAAGCTACATGTTCCAGTTTGGGAGAGCATACTGTTGCTCCCGGAAATGCAAGAGAATTTCATCAAACAAGTGTTGGAAATATCGAAGTAAGCCGGATGCTAGGGTCATTCTTCACTCTCTGTGGGCAAATGAACTAGGGAGGTGCCTGATAGGGTTTGTGATTTTCCAGCTGATTGGAAAAGCATGCTCTGATCAAGTACTGGAAATCAGGTTACTTGGATGCTTCGTTTACTATTATATTAGTATTCGCAGTATATTTGATTGAATTGTTTGTAGTATAAGATTTTGAGCATGTCTTCCCTAAAAATGAAAATTACAACCAAGAATCAGCATTAAAGCATTCGAATCTGATCTCAAGCACTATAATGCAGTTGCGCAACTATGTACAGTTTCCATTGTTTCCAGTATGCATTACCATAGCATGGTTCCATGCAACAATTATGCACAAAGAAACAGAAAACAAGCTACACCACTGGAATCTCCAAAAGAGGACTTGTACAAACACTTGACTGATAAAAATTGATCAATATCCATGCTGATCAACAGAAAAGGAGCAATTTAGAAGATACAATATGCACATGTTTTTCAGCTTGTGCAGCTACAAGTAAATACCAGTTGTCCTGAAGGGCATGACCGTCTCGAACAATCTTGTCATTGCTTTGTATTCATTGGCAAGTTTCAGTTCCACTAGCTATGTGATCATGTAGCTGCCGGTTTGCATGGGTGAACCAGGTTTGGAATTCTGAGGTCAGACGGAGGCAATCATCAGCATTCCGAGTGGAGAAGCGTAGGCATTGTGGCAGAAATTCTTGGGCATCTGACATGGGAAGTGTTGACATAATCCTCAGAAATGTTTCTTCCAGTTCCTGGGGAACTGAATTATGACCAGTCGGCATCTCTGAAGCTATATCCCTGCAGACCGGAAGCCAGCCTTTCACAAAATTCATCCTTAACTGAGATAAGGAAACGCTCAAATTAGGAACTTTATGCTGTTAAAAATGCATAACTATCAGGTCAAGCATAGCTTAACAGGTGGTGGGTCTAAGTTTATGAGCAACTAAAATTCTGAAACCTGAAACACTGTACCAAAGATTTTTCCTTTTTATGCTAAATAACACCCCAAAACAACATGCATTCTATCAGCTCAAGCATAGCTTAGCAGGTAGTAAATCTAAGTTTATAAACAACTAAATTTCTGAAACCTGAAACATTGTACTCATAAGAATTTTCTATTTGGTGCTAAACAGTACCCAAACATAAATGATAACAACCACTTCTTAGCCAATAATTCATTGATGCCTCTCAGCAACTTGAAAAAAATATGACATCGGGTTGTCAATGAAATACCATAAAAGTATAAAAGTAGGTATGATTATTAGATAATCAACAGCCAAGCATAAATAATTCAAAGGATGTCATATCAGGATTTTCTCATCAATCATACACTAAAACAAGGACTAGAAATGGTTATGCATAAATGATTCCTGATGGACTCGTACAGTCATACTTTACCCAAAGATGAGCCTATGAAGAAACTCTACAATAGAGTGAATAATGTGATATATCATCCAAACAATTTGTGGGCAGAAGAAAGGAAATGCAACAGGTAATGATTTAAGTTCGAATTGGCTGGAAATAGGCAACATTAATTACAAGATCACATACAAACTTACCCATATGCACACACACAAGACACATGCATGAATACATACATATTGTGGCACCATGAAGTTTGTCTTTCAAATATTCACATATAATATCCCAATACCAGGGCACATCACAGAATTACTTGTAAAAATTAAAATGCTCAAATCATGCATCCAATGAACATCAATCACTAACCTATATTTTCCATAGCTTCCTGCAGATATAATATTTAAGGTTATTAATTGTCATAAGCAGACAATGATCAGCATTCCTCGTAAAGGTCAGAATGAAGACATCAGAAACTAAAGAGGTCCACATATAAGATGAGCACAGCAAACACCACATAATTGAGGTAGTCTTGTTATTACTCTTGTTACGGTGGTACCATGAATACCTCGGATCGGCGTGTTATATAGAATACCTCAAGCCAGCGAGCTATTGTCGTGATTGCCGACTCAAGCACCGAGCTGAAGTATGTGGAGCAAAGCTATTTGCACTCAGTCTGCTATGCGGCCTGTCTGTCACGTGAGCTTCCTTCGTTACCTCGGTCTATCAGTTCCCCGACACGTACGGTAGCTATCCACCTCGAGTGGATAAATTTGGGTGTAACCAACTCCCCATATCTCGTGGGAGTAGATAAGGGCTAGAATATCTTGCTCACTAACAGCACATCCAATAATCCGACAATCTCGAAACCACACGTTCCCACGATTGTTGGGCCATATTCTCTACAAATAACTAAAGCCCCAATGACCCAGATAAGTAACCCCTCTCAGAAAATCAGTTGCTACTTTCATTGTTCTCTTATTTCTGACTTGAGCGTCGGAGGATTCTCGTCGGAGCGAAAACTCTGGCCCGAACTTTGTTTTGCAGGTCGCTCATGCACCACTAGGTAAGGCCCAGTCGTCCACCTTCCGACCTTAGCCGAAACAAGCAGCAACAACTCTGAATAGATATAGTTCGAGAAAATAATAAATGGAGCTTTGAGCAGCACCATTGTTAGGTGAAGTAACAAATTATTAGTTGTGATGTTGTAAGCACAAAGAATGCAATTAAGAGGTAAAGTTGCAAGGCAAGGGGCATTTTTTTCTGAAAAGGACAAACAATATACGTAGACAGAAGCTACAACAACGAATTTGACAAGCTTAACATAATTTAGCCATCAAAAAAATGGTGAGATACAATCCTCTGTCTAACAACACAAATGACAATGTTGTTATATTGTAATTGCAGTTGCATAAGTAACTATGGAATGAATATCATTGCATATAAATGAATGTCCATATATGCATGTAGATACCATGGCCAAAATGATCCATTTCAGCCAAGACCCGTCTGAAACTGACCAAAATCTTTGGTTTCGGTTAGTTTCCACTTTCAGCCAGGTTCAGCCAAAACTAACTGAAACTGATGACAAATACCAATAAAGGAAAATGATCGAAGATTAGTCATGTTGTTTAAGCTTCTGAGGAAATGGCAAAACTCTTGGTAGGAAATTGAAAGTGTTTTATTCCTATGGAAGATAGGAAATTCACCAAGATTTTAAAGATCCTCAGTTCAAAGATGGCATCGAGAATGCAACTTAATTTGGTTCAAACAAAAGATGTAGTGAGAAAGGGCATGTGCATGCATTCAAATTTCAAGATACTTATTGACAAAGTAGAGGCTGTAAGAACCAAAACTAAAAGTTCTAGAGTAGGAAATATGTTATTGTTCATGGGTCAGCATCATCAAATTTTCTATATGATGAAACAGAAGGATCACTATAGGCCACCAAATTGTATAAGACCCACCACTTAATGGAGCATTCTCCACAACCAAGTGGGGAAATGCAAACTGGATCATCTTATCGTACCACTGTAGAATTTCTGATAGTAGATCTACAAAAAAGATCAGTGTCAGAATGGTATCATAGTTCTGAATTGGTCAAGATTTAGCTTGTCATGAGTGTCTCTAAAATTTTGACATTTTTGTAATCATCAAGGCATTTGGGTATGAATAATTTCTTCATGGATATAAATTAATCATCCACATAATAGGGGCATCTTTTGTAACTGCTTAGTAGTGACATAGTAGCTCTCTACTTTGAGGATAAGATGGCTCTATACTTTGATAATAAGAAACTCTTGGTAGACAAAAATTACAAGCACTACTGGAAGTACACCATGTTTTTTTTTTTTTTTTTAAAAGGACAAGAAGGGACATAAAAGGAAACAGCATCCTGGCTGGTTGATATTGTGGCACTTAATTTACAAATGAAGTTTCGGGCTTTCTTCTCTATATATTATCTTTATATCTGAAAGTCGGCTAAGAACACACATGATTAAGAAAGTAGGACTCCAGACTATTATGTTCAAAAAAGACTAATTACTAAGTAACTTAAATGATTGTGAGAGAATGAACAAAGTTATGAGGATTAGCATGGGGTCTAAGAACATGACTGCATGAATCTCCAATTTTGCAATTTTTGAGATAGCCATATTTCTCTTTTCTGTTGAAAAAGGAAAAGTTTGCATTACCCTTCGACCCCCTCCCTTTTCCTCTCTCATCTAGGGAGAAGTCTTGGGTAAGGCCTGTATTGATTAAATCATAGATATCCTAGAAAACAAACCTACTCAATCTTTTGTCCAACTTATTTATCTTCTGCCATCACTGTCCAACATAGATTGTAGACATCAAGCATACAACAGCACCCCCCCCCCCTTCTTTCCCTTTTCCTCCCCAACCAAAAGAAGCAAGCAGCAGCAACAACAAAAAATAAAGTTAAAAAAAAAAAAATCCTAAATAGCATTTTGTCTTCCCTTGGCCTAACTAACTTTACAGGACTACATTCTAAAACAAGAATCTCATGGTTCCTTTCATAAACTACCCATTCAGTATCCTAGGTTCACCATTTAATTAATATATTTTTAAAGTATAGCTAGAACAGTGCTAAGAAAAAAATAATATGGAAAATGCATGTATAAAGCTTTTTAACCCAGTCTTCTTTGACAATGTTCCTTTTCTTATATTATCATAGCACCTTTTAGAATTCATGCTGGCTCCTGTTGTTATGTTGGAAGATAGCCATATATAATATACCACCACGAGTTTACAAAGATTTTAACCACAAATAGGACACTTCCATTTGATTGTGCACTAATATCTTAACATTGAGTTTTAAAAACCATAATCTCCAAATATTTACAAGAATACCCAAGAGAAGGAATAGAAAATTCACTATACTCCTAAGTAATATGTCATGTTTCCTTTTTGATCCATGGTTTTGTTTCGTAAATTATGATACCATCATATAGCAAAAGCAGCTTAGCCCCTAATACATTCAACAATTCAATAAACAATATCGAAACCATGGGGTGAAAAATAAGAGTTAGAATGACAAATCTTCTCAAAATGAAGGGGCAAAATAAAATGATCGGAATTGCATAATTCATGATCAAACAGCTAGAGCATCAATTTTTTCACCAAAAAAAACAAAATATACTGTTTATCTTTGACATTGACATAAATTAGCAATAAGCTTTGTCCCATCAGTTTGGTGTTGATCCGTTATACATCCTACCTAGCATCGTTCCCTGCCGCCCGGAAATTTTGGCTCGCATACTTCCGCAGCAAGTCCTTCACCGTCTCCAAGCTCGACAAGAAGGCTTGGTCCAGCACCCTCCGCAAAAAGCTCAGGCTTGGGTCATTAAGCAATAGCTTCGCCACGAAGGCCTTTACATTTGGAAGGTCATGGATCGCCGAGTGGATCAATTCGCCGAGCATCTCCTCCGATATGCTATTCCCGTCTCCGGCGGCTACCTTCGGCGAAACCCTAGCGATGAGATCCGGGGATCCTTCTTCGCGAAGGGGATCAACCTGACGACCCCCTCCTCCTCCTCCTTCTCCGTCCATGGCACGGCCTCGAGGAACCGGACGCAATCATCCAAAAGCAGCTCCAGCGCCAAAGGATCAACACCAGGGCGTCGGCCACGGACTGGATGGCACCGGCGAAGTCGGAGACGTGAAGGAGGCGGAGGTCGGCGACATGGGGGTCGAAGGGGCGGCCGCGGCGGTCGCCGGCGTGGGGAATCTTGAGGGAAAGCCGCCGCATCCTATCTCCGGCGCGGCCGGGGGCCTGCCATCGGTCGGAGTGGGGATTGGCGGAGAGGAGGTGGAGGTCGAGGGAGTGACGGATTCGGGGTCGTCGGGATGGAGGCGGAGGAGGACGTCGGCGGCGGCAGGTTCGTTGAAGCCGCCGGGGATGGGGGCGGGATAGAGGAGGGCAGCGGCGAGGAGTGGGAAGGGAAAGAGCTCGTCTGTTAGGGTTCCGTTTGGGGAGGAGAGGCGGCGGCTGCTCCCAACGCACTGCCGTTTCCTCAGTAACGTAAAAATGGACGGCGGAGGAAGGAGGTATAACTGCAAGGCGGAGCGAGGGGCTGGGCGAGAGAGAGAGAGAGTTGGGGAGGCGGGGATTGGATTGCTTCGCGGTCGGTGCAACACGAGCGAAGGGAGAAGGGAGAAGGGACACGTGGAGGAGAATGGACGGTTGAATCGGGTGCGTGGAGTGGATCGCGTATTCGCGTGGGCATTGTCGCGGAGACTCTCTGGAGAAGCGACGGTGGGGCTGGAACTTGGAAGGGAGCCCCCGGAGTCGGATGGATTCGGGTTGCAACTTCGCGCGAATGGCCGTTAGGATCGTGCAACAGCCAACGACCACTTTCATATCTGTACAGTGGATGGGGAAAAAATCTGTTAGAGATAACCCTATGTAATTCCATAAAATTTATAAAAATGCAGATTAGATGAAATTTATTTAAAGATATTCACAAAAATTTTTCAGAATGGATCGATTCGAATCTCATAAGAAAAAAAAAAATTTATCAAATCCTATTTCCATCCTATAAGAATGGATCGGAGGAGATCTAGTTGACATGGATTGGACCGAACCTCATATTCTATGAAATTAGATATAATATATATATATATGTATATATATATATCGAATAGGCCAAGGTAGATTTACGTAGGATTTTTAGTTCAATCCCGTAAGAAATCCAAACAGAGCCTAGAGTGTTTTAAAATTTATGAAAAAGAATGTTTTGAGATTTATGTAAAACGTGATCTAACAATTGATATTGTAAAAGAAGATCGATCATTATTTTGTAAAAGATACAACCTAAACCCTACTTAAATAAGGTTTTGAAGCCGCATCTTGATGTGGGTCCAAGGATTGGTGTAGTAAGTGCGATCTAATAACCTAGATGATTTTCTTTTCAAGGAGTATAGGAGAAATTCTAAACATCTCCAATTAATTGTTATATTTTTATTTTTTACTAATATTTTTATTTTTCATCTACTACTTCTTGGTGCTTGGCATTTAGCATATGAGCAATCAACCAAACTCAAGAAATAAAGCGAAGGTGAATAGCATATTATCCAAATAGGAACACCACATTATTTTGAATGGAGTTCTTACGTAGGTTTTTCTAGTGGCATCATTTTTTTTATTTAGAAAAAAGTATACTTTGTTTAAAAAAAAAATTGTGATTTGCACACCTTCAATTTTTCTTTTTTTTCCTTTTTGCTATTTGCAGAATTTCTATTTATATGATAATGTCTTTAACTTTTGTTACATTTGCACATTCCTCCATGCCCCTGATCCAATAACTATAAAATTTATAACAACTTATATGCTATGAGGCTCATAAAAAAAAAAAAAAGGGAGGGGGGGGTGTTAGTTGGATCCATATAATGTAATGGTGCAATTCATGATTCAATCTCCTTTTATAAATTGCATCAATAATCATGAATAATGAAACCATTATAATATTTGACAATTGAAAAAAAATTAATTTATGAAGAAAAGATAAAATTTCAAATGATAAAACTATTGCAGTAATTTTTTTGCCAAATTTTCAGACCCAATCATTTTAACAAGTGAGCCGAAGGAACAACTAGCTTTTCCTACCATATTTCATGGGTATCATCCATTGAAGAGTGCAATTTCATTTGAAGTATATATTCAAGGATAAGGATCTAAAAAATTGCTATTATTGTTCATTATGAGATAATTATCGAGTCTCCTTCAAGTTATAGCCTTCTACATCAAGTTCAAAAAATGCAACGCCACTCCAAAACATTTCTAAGTTTAGCTAAGAAAATTGCTTGAGTAAGCAAATAATTAGTTTAATTGTTGACACCATCTGAAAAAATAATCTTGTCATGTAATGAAATATCTAGCAATGTTAGCAAATGCGCAATATGTTATTATTGCTATTATTGTTTGGAGTTTCTATGCATTGTGGGGAAAAGGAACTCTTTTCTAGTCATTGTGACCCACAGTATTGTAGATGGTAATTCCTTTACAGAATCACCTTTTGGACTCTTGTTATCTCCCACTCCAGAGAGGCCTTGGTTATCATTCCATATGAAATTTATCAAGCCACTGGCTGATTAGATCTTATTGGAAGCTCCAAATTAGATGGACCACTCCAGAGAGTAAAACGAGTCTAGGAAGTAAAGGGATAGTGACCCACATCTTCTATAAAGATCAAAGCATCCAATTATGTGAATATAAAAGGATTACAGTTTCCTCATGGTTGCTCTTCTTCTTTCTAGAAAATATTTTTGCCCTTATGTATGGGTTTTTAATACATATATGCAATAGTCATGTTCGAAGCAGATAACACATACATTATGCCATATTTGTGCCGCATGCCATGTTTAATTATAAATGTGCAAACCATAACTAAGTTAGATTGCCCTAAAATTGATATCATATTTTGCTCATTGATCAGGAACTATATAGCACCAGTCAACATAAACTATCGATCTATTTTGATTATTGTTTTTTCATTTGGATTTTATATTATGAAACAAATAAGACTACCAATATTAAATATTCTCTCCTCTGTTTTTGTCTTCTACACAAAATCTAAGTATGAGACTTCTTTACATGATTCTTTTCTTCTCAAAATACAATGGGATACCACCATTCTAGTGCAAACATGAAGAAGAGGGTTGACAACCAACGGATCTGAGCTCTGTTGGCTTTGTACATTATCTGTTTTACACCTAGCAGTTGTCCAAAAGGATACAGCTGAAAGGAGAGTGTAGCTACATGATCAACAAATTAGTACTTGGCTTCGCATTCTAAAACAAGTCCAGGGTTGCATCTTTCGCATAAAAAAAAGGATTCACCTTCGTGTGAATCCACTGCTTGATCATCCATTGCTTGCTTTAAGATCTATGCAGACGGCCGAATGGAGTTTGGGGTGCGTTGAGAGCCGTGCGATGTGTGATCCAACGTGGATTGGTTTGATGAAAGGTGAATCCTTCTTTGATGCAACTTTCTTCCTCTAAAACATCTAGTTGCATCAGTGATTCGCTTCTTCCAGTTATCAAAATCGGCTTCGCATAAGAATCGCTCCAAGGCCCCGAGACTATTCTTGGAACCTAGCTGGCCCCTTCTAGTTCTCGCCTCTTGATGCCACGCCTGCTGCTGCTGTTTCTTACCAAAAAAAAAAAACTGCTGTTGCTGTTGCTAGATTTGAATCGAGTGGACCCCAATGCTCTAACGTTCACCCGGCGCGCTCCGCTTGGCTCGCTGATAAATGCGCCATAGATGAGCTACTCGGCTTCGAACTTCCCTGTTCTGCCTTTACCCCCTCTCGCTGCCATGTGTCCGGGGATTCATTCTCCCCCTATTGTATTTTGGTGGGACCCACTTTGGCTGTGACGCGTCTTGCTGCGACGCGCTGACCATAGTTTCCTTAGAAACGGAATTATACAGGAGTCATCCGGAGGATGGCAGGCTCACGTATTTCTCGAATAAACCATAAATATGGTTTTTAAATTCTTCGGATCAGTCTTGTCCGGTTCCGACGGTAAAACTGAACAGAACTCAAAAAGCGCTCTCGGCCGTTCCGGTAATTCAAATTACAAAGACACCCCCACATATCCCTATAATTATAAAGCGCCCATGCAGAAAATTACTCAGATGCTCACGTGAAAGGGAGGGGGCAGGTAACTATCCTGAGTATCCTCCATCCTTGGACCATCAGGTGAGAATAACTCCTTAGTTCTTCAAACAAGACTGATCAAGCTCTATAAATTTTAAATCAATTTTAGCTTCTTCAGGAAAACTAGATAGTTTTTAATCAAAGGAAGATCTGAGGCAAATTTTAAGTTAAGCACAACATGCTCACAAAATTACTTATTTGACAATTCTAATTAAAAGTAGTTGAATTTTCATACATTATGGAAAAAAAAACTTGTGAAATGCTTTGACATCACAATTAGGAAGTTTAGATGTATTTTTTGATATTGTATATGTACTACAATTAGGAACTTCTATAACTAACTATGCTGCCAAAATTTAAGTATAGATATGTTAAGATATGTATCAATGTATAAATTATACCAAATAATACTAAAAGATTATTGATAGTAATATATCTCCCATGTTGATGTACTTTTGTTTTGCCACCTGGTAACCAAAGTATGCAATATATCACTACAACATAGTATGAATCTTCAATTATTGAACTATACCTTTTTTTCAATTATATAATTTTATTTTTTATTTATTTGGTACAATTGGGGGAGGTAGGTCTCAAAATTAGAATTTAATGTGAGTGCAATTAAAGGCACCTACCCGCACCAAAATAAACAATAAAGAAGGAAGCAAAAATGTCTCCATATAATTGGTATCGGTCTTGACAACTTCATTTACTAACTAATCAGCTGATTGTATAATTTCAAGTCAACCACTTTCCAACTATACTTGGATAGCCTTGTAAATATAAACAGTTGTACATAAATTCTTCTAAGAAGTTCTAAGCTCGACATGTGGGGATAGGGCAAGAAAATAGAGATTTGGGTGCTAAATTTGTTGAACTAAATAATTTTAAATGATAAAACTTTCTCTAACCCTAGTATCCTTCATTGAGCCATCATAATTTTATTTTCATAAATCTAAGTTAAATATGGTGTAATTACACAGCTCTGGAATAAATACATCTATTACATAATCATATAAGACATCACGCACTTGAAATGGAGCTGATTGAACGAACCCCTAAGAGATAGAACCAGAATGGTAATCCATTTGCTATCATGTTCATCCCTCTATAAACATGACTAGTTTTGAACGATCTCATAGTAACAATCATACTACCCAAATCTCCAAGCATAGGGTGAGAAACATTAGCATCCATCAACAGCTTAGATAGCTAGCTAATGACCTCTCTGTCTCTCCCTCAAAGACAATGTTGGGGGCTCTAAGGATGATGAGTATAAACTAACCCTCCCATGCACTTAGCTCTCACCTATGCTAGTAGGTCAATAATTGCATAAAGGTGGCACTCTCCTATTGCTACCAATGCAAATCCCTCATTATGAACTACAAAGCCAACACTACATTTGCACCAATATCCACGGCACTACCATCAAAGTTGATATTGAGAAAATTAGGAGATAGAGGCTTTCAAATAAATTATGTTATCCTAGATATCACAAAGGATACTATATGTGAGGCTTAATTTTCTCTAATTGTCTCGATCCTCTGAGTAACATTGATCGGAACATAATTAGCTGCATGCAAATGTGCTTTCATGAAAATTGTAAAAGAGCCCTCATCCGCCTTTGCAAGATGCATGCATTCAAAGATAGCCAACTATGATAAATAATAGATAAAATTATAGAAATAACTCCTCAATTTTAACATAATATCACTTACATCTTCTGTACTTTAAAAAATATTAAACTAGTCCTTTAGTTATCAATATGCTCCAATATGTCCAACCGTCTATCTTCGTTAATAAAATGATGTCACGTAACTCACATAATACTATTATTTTATAAAATATTAAAATATTTTTATCTCCACCTCCTCCCTTCTTTCTCCTTCCATTCTAATTAATCCTCTCCTTCTCCATTGCCAGTGTCCTCTTTCTCTCTCCTCCTTCTCCCTCCTTTCCTTTCTTCCCACTCATTTCTCCTTCTCCATTGTGGCTCTCCCATCTCATCCATCCCTCACAATGACCCCTCTTCTCCTCCTCTCCTTTCTCTTCACCTACTTTCTTTCCTCCTCATCCTCCTCCAAACATGTCCATAAGCCCTTTTCTTCTATGATAGCTTTTTTCATCTTCAATCATTCTTTGCCGATAACCCATCCATCCCCTTCTTCCAGTCTTTCTCATCCATTTTTTCTCATTCTTCTCCTCCAAGCCAACCATGAGTATCCCCTCTCTCCTTCTCCCCTTCCTCCTCATTCACTGCTTCTCCTCATCTTCTTCCTCCTCCAAGCCACCTATGAGCTCTCTCCTCTCTTTTCTCTCCTTCCTCCTCATCCTCCTCCTCCTTAAAGCTGCCCATATGCCATCTGCTCTCCCCTCCAAGCCACCCATGGGCCATCATCCCCTTCCCTTGCCTCTTCTTCCTTGGCACCCACTTCTATTCCTTATTCTCAACCTCCTCCCAACCATCCATTAGCCATCCTCTCTCCCCTCCACCCCTTCCTCCTTATCCACCTCCTCCTCCAAGCCGCCCATAGGCTATCTTCTCTCCCCTTCCTTCTCACTCCCTCCTCCTCCTTAAGGCTGAGCAAATAATTGAAATCCGAAGAAATCCACCCAATCCGATCCAATAAACATCAGTTTCAGTCGGTTGAAAGATATAAATTTGGTGAAATCATATTAAAGTTTATAAAAAATCAATTATTTATGATCGAATTCGGTTCCTATACTATTAATCCATATAAAATCGAATCCAACCGATATAGTATTTCACAAACTCACTTTCATTTTGGGATGGCATCGTTTAGACTTCAATACTTCATTCTAAAAAATATCCCGTTACTCATTTAGATTTATGAAAATATGAATATTGAATTATTGATGGAAGCATATCAATTTGAGATAATTCTAAAGTAAAAATTTTCATATGTAGTTGCTTTCATACGAGTAAATTTTTTTTTTCTATTTTATTTTGTATAAATTTAAAAATAAGTCCAAAATTTGTAACTTATAAGGCATAGGCCTTTTTTTGCATTAAATTGATAAAAAAAAAAGATAAATAACTTAAGTGGGCAAATATTGGACTTAAAATGAATATTGAATCAATATTAAAGTTTAAACCGATACAATCTATCCAAACCTACTACAAACCGTTCACTTCGATTTCAAACGTTGATACATGATAAACGATCGACAGTGGATTGAATTTTTTTCAATCCGGTTGGGTTCGATCGGATAAAATTTTTTTCTCAATCCAATCGAATCCGACCCATGCTCAGTCTTACTCTTCCTCTTTCGATCCTACCTATGAGCCTTCGATGCCATCCTTCCCCTCTATATCGATCTCCACATCCTCACCCTCTCTCTTAATGGTGGCTTCTCTACCTCCACCTCTTCCTCACGACGATTCCTTCTATATGAGTGGGGATATTTTTATCTATTAAGAGAGAAAGCTAATATCGTTTATTGATAAGTGAATAGTTAAGTTATATTGGAATATATTGATAATCATGATTAATTCGATGTTTTTTAAAATACAGAAGTATAAATAAAATTAGATTAAAATTAAAAAAATATTTTTCTGATTTTTTTTTAAATAATATAATAGGAGATGATTGCCCAAGCGGGTTCTTGATCACTCACCTTTCCATCTTTAGACACTCGCATTCAAAGGTTGCTAGCCAGGAGCTCTAATTACATTATGATCTAAAATGACTTACATACAATATTCTGCGAGCTTTCACATAACAAAGTACAGCGTGGTTTACGGTCTTCTCCATCTTTTATCATTGCTTTTATGACCAATTTGTTCGGACGCATGCCAATAACCAAATTATAGGTGGTATCAACTAGCTCCAACTTTTCCGTATAGAACCTACCTCATGGGTCAGTTTTGATGAGTACAGCCCAGCTATAATTGCACTTCCTTTACACGTTTCCAACATCAAGTCATCCCCAGTGAAGGTGAAACCATAAATCGGCCCAAATCACCGACGGTCATCCGGCGCAAGGCCATCTCGATAATTTCTCACCCCGACCGCCAGTAAAAAGCCAGACGTTTCCCTTTAGAAGAGGGTTACCTCTCCAGTCCCTAGAAACACGACTTCGTAGTTTTCCCCAATGTAAGCCCCAATTGACCCTTCCACCTTCTACCAGTCTACGTCCTCTATGTTTTCAAAAGAAAAAAAAAGACAAAAACAATAAAATGAACTTTTTAACCGCGCTTGCTCCAGAAGCTTTCCAAACACCGTCGCTTGCTCCACAAGGCCTTCGCTGCAACTCTCTCTCTCTCTCTCCAGCTACGCTCCAAAAGAGAGGAGTGAGTAGTGACACCACTCTCTCTTTCGAGGGTCTCTCTCTCGAGGAAGGACGCTTCCCTTGCCCCCGGGAAAATGGACCTGGAACCATCATCTCCGGCGGCTTCCTGGCGCAGAAGACGGCCGTGCTCGGCCTCCCCGTCTACGTCCTCCTCGCGATCACCGCCGCCCTCCTCGTCGCCTGCGTCATCCTCGCCCACCACTTCTTGCGCCGGCGGGCGGCGGCGGGGGTGAAGCACGCGTCCGGCCTCATCACCTCGTCCACCAAGGAGATCGCCGCCGATCGTGAGCCGGAGGGCGACGCCGGGGAGGTGGAGGTGCAGGAGGAGGAGAAGGCGTTGGTGGGGGTCGATAAGGCAAATGGAGGGAAGGGGTGGAGAGAGTCGTCGTCGTTGGAGGCGGCGGAGAGGATGGGGAACATCGGGTGGGGGCGGTGGTATTCGGTGGCGGAGCTGGAGGCGGCGACGGGGGGGTTCAGCCCCGGGAATGTGATCGGCGAGGGGGGTTACGGCGTCGTGTATAGAGGAGTCTTGCCTGACCTCTCCGTCGGGCCGTAAAGAATCTCCTCGATAACAAGTGAGTACGGTTCCATTCTGTTCTATTCTAAAAGAAAACAGGGAGAACAAATAACAGTCATACCGGCATTGTCTCCATATCAGAATGTAGGTGCTCTGTTTCTCTGATTTCTCGGATTCTTGTAAGCTATAGTCGTAGTCAAAAAAGTAGTGCCAATGAAGAAGTAAAATAACACGAATTAAGTTAACAATGGATGGAAATCTCTAATGCTCTGGTCTAGCTTTTATTCAGATTTTTGTCTTTAATTTATAACTGGATTTATATATGTTGGAGATTTTATAAAAAATATGCTCTTGGAGATGACTTTTTCTCTGGATAATTTTACTGTTTTAAGTGCGGAATAAAAACATCAACACCTTTGATCCATGATGCGTTGTACGTTTGAGGAGGCACTGGTAGACTATCCTATGATGTAACAAATTGTTAAAGTTGGCAATTTGTTAAACCTGAAATTTAGCTTCAAGCTATCGCTCAATTTTGATGTTGTTTTGCCTGGTCTGAGAATTGTATGTCATGTTTCTAAAATTGGTATAGTATGCTAGTTTGAAGTGGTGGAAAGAATGCAATTTCTTATCCTGAAGCAAGGAAAATGGATAATAATTATAACAAAAAAAAAAAAGGTTTTACTGCCAGAACAATTTTCCTAATTCTGCAAAACAGAGGGCTTCATCCTCCTTTTTCTACTGGAAGGAAGTAAGGTGCAAGAAAGAAACTATGGGTGTCTCTGTAATTTCCTTTATGTCACTTGTCTTACTGATTGTTGAAAGGCTTCTCTAGGGGTCAAGCAGAGGAGGAGTTCAAGGTGGAGGTCGAAGCCATCGGAAAAGTACGGCATAAGAACCTTGTGGGTCTGGTTGGGTACTGTGCAGAAGGTGCTAAAAGGTGATCTTAATTTCTCACCTGAATCTATGTTAGCTGGAAATGCAGTCAGTATGTCAAATTATCATTGTTTAAGATTTGTTGTTTCCAATTCAGGATGCTTGTATATGAATACATTGATAATGGGAACCTGGAGCACTGGTTGCATGGAGATGTTGGCCCTGTCAGTCCACTGACATGGGATATCAGAATGAAAATAGCCATTGGAACAGCAAAAGGGTTTGTTCCCTTTAGTGATCTCCATGTTATTAATTTTGTTATATCTCTCCCTATTGAAGATTACTCTGAAACAGAAATGAGAGTTTCAGTATGTTTACCAGACAATTTTTTTTCTCATGTTTTTTATATTTATATCATTGTGATACATTTCAATTGCGATCTAAAAGACCAACCTTCAAGAAATTTTGGTAATGCTAAATCGATACTTAATGCACGAAGTGATTTAAGCACTCAAGTTTGGAGGTGATTAAGATTTGGTCAATATATCTTTTTCTGTTTCAAAAATTTGAGAAAAGTGCATTTCTATAGTCCATCTTTACCTGTTCTAATGCTCTTCCTGAGAGGTTTTGCCAAACTTGTGATGCAATCTGATCTTCTTGAAATGGTATTGCAGAATAGCATATTTGCATGAAGGATTAGAGCCCAAAGTCGTGCATCGAGATATAAAGTCCAGTAACATTCTTCTGGATAAGCATTGGAACCCTAAAGTATCAGATTTTGGACTAGCTAAGCTCTTGGGCACTGATTCTAGCTTTGTAACAACACGTGTAATGGGAACATTTGGGTATGTTTTATCTCTTTCACCCTTACACATATCTATCAGTCAACAGCGGGAATGCTTGTCCTGTTCTACTTTGATATTTGTATAATGATAATTCATCACTAATGAGTATATGAACTAAGTGCACTTCTTATTGGAAGAACTTGTTACCCTTCATCCAGACATCTCATATATTCCATTTTTTCTGAAAAGTTTTCCTAAATTCCTGCGCAGGTATGTGGCTCCTGAATATGCATGCACAGGCATGCTTCATGAGAGTAGTGATGTGTACAGTTTTGGGGTTCTACTGATGGAAATAATTTCAGGAAGATGTCCAGTAGATTATAGCAGACCACCTGGAGAGGTGAGTTTACATAGATCACTATAAATGTGATTAAGATATCCCTGGCCTCATGAAAGTGATTGGATCTGTTTGCAGGTAAACTTGGTAAACTGGTTTAAAGGAATGGTAGGAAGTAGACGTGGAGAGCAGGTTGTAGATCCATCAATGGAGTTCAGCCTTCACCAAGAGCATTGAAGAGGGTATTGCTGGTTTGCCTTCGATGTGCAGATTTAGATGCTCAAAAGCGGCCAAAGATGGGGAAAATTGTACACATGCTTGAAGGAGATGATTTTCCTTTTCGTACAGTAGGCTTATATCTCTAAATCCTTTCCTTGGTTTACTTAACTACAACTGCACAATTCTCTTAAGCGCACAAGTTCCAGGGACGTATTTTATCTTTTTCTTTTTTAGTGTGCGAGCTGTTGAAGCACTTAAACGGCCATTAATAACCTAAACCCTGTAAGAAGTTTAAAGTTTAAACAGGATGAAACTGTTGAATTGTCGATTTGATGGTGCATGTTCCTTCTGCTTGTAGAGGATTAGATGCAAATTGTTAAGGAGAGGGTAAACTATGATGATCTGCAATGCTAGTGTTGCAGATGTAGAATATGAATTAGACTATGTATACAATTAAGAAAGAAGCAAAGTTGAGATACAAATATAAAGGTGATACAAAAGGGCTAAGATCTTGGATCTGTATAAAGAATATGGAGACAGTTTAAATTGAGATAATTGCCTGCTTCATCATTGTGATTTTTCATGCCACTGGCGGTGATTTTAACCTGCCTAGGTGGAATATGGAATCCCCGTATCCAAAATTCGTCACCTCAATACGGGACCCCATACTAGTACAATCCTATTATAGTATTGGTATATCCTGTACAGTATTTGTTTGTATATTGAGTATCAGTATGGCCCCGATTTGTGTATCAATTTGATACCAATACGATGCGATACAACTGGTATGTATTGTACCGACTAGTATGGCAAACCTTGCCCATATATCCACATGAGAATTGAAAGCTTTTTACCATGTTACTAACAAATAGTACACTATAATGCTGCATGCTTTTAAATGGGAAATCTGCAGAGAGAAATTAAACAAATTTCAGATTTTTGATGCTAATTGGAAGAAGAGGACTATAGTGTTTTTCTTTCCTTTTGTTTGGAATGAGATTTTTGAAATCAGAGAATTGTCCCTGTGAGATCATCTTTTTATTTTTATTTTTCCTTTTGCATGTTTCACTTCTTTTCCTTCTTTACCTTCTCCCTGCAGAGATTCAATTGTTCACCATCATGTTATGAAATATGAAGGTTTCAATTGGCCCCCATTTCGATTGAATTTAATTAATAGACCATCTCTTGCTGCGAAGAAAGTGAAAGTTGGTTGATTTTTACTTTTACACATTGCTTGATGATAAGAACAGCCATCTACTTACAAATTTGAGAGAGAATCTTGCCAAAATATAAAGTGGAAAAGGAAAATTCAAGTAGATCTAAAAAATTGCAAGCTGCCATATGAAGGAGAAATTGATGGTGAAAACTTCATTAAGAATCACATTGGAGAGGGGGGGAAGAACTCTTCTTTGAAAGTAATTTGTCATGTAAAAGCAATCTTGATAATTACATTTCTCCTCTGTGTTTGATGATATATTAACTGGTGAGGAACCACCTGTTAGATACTTGTATAGAAGTTATAAGAAAAATTGGATGACTTGGATAAAGAATGAAGCCACGGTTACCAAGAATTTTGTACAAGGAACTTCATAATCTGATGTGAATAATTAAATTTAAAGGTGAGATATTGTTCTTTTTTTATTCTGTTCTGATTAGATCTGCCATATCTGACATATACCTTCACATACATTCGAAACACCATCCAACTTGATTGATAACTGATTGACTATAGTTTGACTAGCCCTGTACCACAAAAGCTTTCAGTACTGCTATACAGAGACTTAGCTTGTAAGAGAATCTGTTGGTATCACTATAGAACTAGTCCTATATTGTGGTCAAAAGATTAGCTGACGATCCATGTTGTATGAAATCTTTAGACCTGGATTTCAGCATGGAGGTATCACTTTATAATGACAGAAATTAGAATAGTGATTATGGGTAGTTGTTAGATGATATTTATTTTCTGAAGTTGCATATATGTGCATCAATATAATAGATCAGGAAGGCAGTTATTCTGTAATCTCTTCTGAATTCAGTTGTGGGATGTCATTCTTCCCTCCAAAGAACATTAGTTCTCAATTAATTGTACAACTGTTCTCAATTATTTTGATTCATATCATCTGATAAGGAAACGAGAATTTGCTAGGAAAATAGAGGCTGCAATTAATGTTTTATGAAACTTTGGAGAAGCGAATTTCAATGCTGGCAGATCTATGATGGCTGCAACGGTCTAAAATTTAAGCACTTGAATATACCATGAAATTGATAAACAAGCAATTGAAGTTATGTGCTAACTGTACTTGATACGGCAATTGTTATTCTATCTTTTCATTGCAGTCCCACATAGATAACCTCATAATTTCCAAGCATGAAAATCATGTGTGAAATTCCACAGTACTGTAAAATGCCCCACAACCCCCCAAGTTCTGGAAGGTGGTTATTAAAGTTGTGCCTCCTAGACCCCCCAACAACAGGTGCCCAAGATGCATAATTATACATCAAATAAATCTCATCAATTACTTTCATGACTATTTGACTGGATCGCACAGTATTTTCATTTATACGGTGGATATTGGACACTATTAACTTGGTCATTCTGAGATGCAATGTAATGTATGAACATGACATTGCATTCACAAAAGAATATATTAAATGTTGCCAACACTAACAATTCTGGCATAACAGAATTTGTTGATTTCTTCAATTTTCTGGTGTACCTGATACGAAGCTAATTATGCTTTGCAGGGGCACCAATTAGCTCAAGAAACAAGCTGAATGCATCCAATGAAGCCATCAAATCAATCCCACTTTTATTTGAGGATGTGATAGCTTATGATTCGGGAAGGTCGATGTGGAGATGAGCCAGGTAGATACATAAGAAGGAACTTGACCTATGCACCTGGTTAATTGTTGTATATGCATGAAAGATCTTACTTTTCGTTTGTTTGGCTGTCCAGAATTGCTTATAATGTAGTACATTTAATTTGTGATTTTTCTTATTTTTGCATATTCCAATGTTTTTAACATGCTATGATTTTCAGGATTTCGATATATGAGATATATATTCCTTGTTGGAAAAGCAAGTCACAAATTGCAATTGCCTGTTCCATTAAAACTTGAGCACAAAAGCTACTGCTCAAACTACTCAAATTATTGTAACATATATATTTCAGGACTAATATATCTTCCATGAATTCACATCCATTAATGAATCTGCCCTGCATAGCTTCTTTTTCCTTAAAAAATTGGTTTGTTAGTTCACTTGGATTAATTTTTCTAATTTGGTTGTCTTTAAGGAATTTTGCGATAAATATTCACTTTGTTTGCACAACTTAGGTCCATCTAAAACTTTTCTAGACCATTCCTGCCCCTAAGACTACTATAGAAACATTTTTACATGTATATCAACAAATATTATGTGTGCATTAATTACCAATATTGTGCTTCGATCTAGAGATGTCATTTACCTAAAGATAGAGGCATCATGGTTCATTAGGCTAACCCCAAGTGTTTCTGGGCCTGTTTTTGGAAATATGATAAATAGAAAGGTCGACTTCTCTGCACAATAAATCTATCACTACCCCTCCAATCTTTTATTTTTTTTTATTTTATCTGTATTTATGATTTTTTTGTAATAGGAAAGTTCCTTTTTTTTTCTTATAATATTTGTTTCGGTTCAACTATGTAGTATGATTCTGTCATTTGTAATCAAGAATTTCTATTCCGGTTCTTCATCACAGTCTTATGCAAGGGTGTTTTTCCAAATTTTGCAGGGCCAAACATCATGTTCTGCTTTACCGGCCACTGCAAGTGTCAACCCTGCTTGTGATCAGCGACCATGAATCAATAATGCAGCATGTGCGAGATGATAATTTGCTTGGCTGCAAGACAGTTTGAAAGCTCTAACCCACAGCGGCTCACATTCAGAGATGATGGATCTTACTTATAGGGAATTTAAAGCTAGGCATGTCTCGGGTGAAATTCCATTGTAAAACTTCTATTTAATTCCATTGTAGAACTCTCTTTCTCTTCAGCTTTCTCAAATTCATGACAGTTTATCGCAAATTTACTTCAAGCTATTGCTTATACCATTTATCATTGTCTCTCATTCATGCCCTTTTAAGCAGATTTTGTGGACTGCTCTATTCTTCTACATTCAGGCAGCCTCGCATTTAACTCCTTTTATGCCATTTACATGGAGTGGAGACATTCATAATTTCTTCTCTTTGTGCCAACGACGGTTAGGGCTAGAGCTAGGCTTGGGCAGGCCTGCGAGATCCATCGAGTTGGCTCTTTGGCTCGGGCTTTGGGTTAGATTTGAAACAATTCATCGAGCTTGGGCATAATTAGAAGATCTGTTTATCTTTCAGGTCGGATTCAAGTGTATTTCTAGTCTGATTCGGGCTCAATCCGAATTCGAATTCAAATCCGACCAATAGTTCGATTATCTGATCTGAGCCAGTTCTCTAGTCAAATAGATTCAACCATTTAGAATGAGTCATAACTCCTGAGTTAGTTCAATTCTAATTAATTTAGTTAGCTAATTTTAAAGCTTAAAGTTTTGTTTTGCTGTCTGTTTGTCGCTTCACGTCAAAGAGCCTTAGTTTGTGTCTGGTCCTCAATGGCAAGCAGGCAGCCAAAAGACAGGATGAATTTTTTCCATTGTATCTGTCGAAGGTAAGCAAAGACCATGGAAGAGGGAATGCCATAGCTCTCAGCGCAATCAATATGGAGTAATCAATTGGATGATCGGAGTCCTCAAACTCAGCATGAAGCTTTGCATCCAAAGAGGTTTGAGCAACCACATGACTCTCCTCTTCTTCTGAACTTGCCTCTTTGAAAAGATCATCCTCTTGTTCTTTCTTCTTTGATTGTTGCCAGCAGCCACCCCTTTGCTCTTTCTTCTCCCATCGAAGTCGCTATAGCCGCTACACCTCTTCTCTTTATTCCATTCAACGTCTCTCCCTTCTCTATCCCTAACTTCAAAATATTCGTCACTGCTAATAACCGGAGCATGACCATGCAGCCAATTATTTGTAGACTCGGTGGTGGGTAACAGGTGGGTCCACATCATCGGTCACGACATTGCCGAGGGTCTCCATTAGGCATTGCTAATCTAAGCTCTCGTCTTCAGTAAGGATGGTCCTTCGATGCCCGCACCAATAGATCACTGCCATTGCCGCGGGGTGGTGAGTGGTGGTGGTGCTAGAGAGGGGCGGCAGCTGATGGTGTTCAGGATATCTATGGGTCAGAATTTGGGAAGGATGATTCCAATTAGGTCTTTTCTCTTCTCCTTCCTCTTCATTCCATGCCATCAATTTTGTAAGTTCAGCCACCTGATTGGATTCAGACCAGGCTTAGCCCAAGCTCGGCCTGGAGCCAAAAATATTTTGGATTAGGCTCGGGTAGGGATATGTTCAACCAGCCTAATTGGGTTTGGACCGAGCTTAGGCCCAAGCCCAACCCGAAGCCAAAAATATTTTGGGTCGAGCTCAGATAAGGGTGTGACCTAACCCAGCCAGTCCCGACCTTTTTCCAGCTTGGTCCACAGCGTAGCACTCTCCAACAGTTTCAGTTCCCAACAACCCTTTTTGGAGCCTACTGCAGTCTCCCATCCAGCTGTAATCAATGTGCCAAACGGGCATGTGATCTAAATCTGAAATGAGAATAATTAAAAAATCTATGTGTAAAACATGTAATTTTTCACCGACTAGATGAAATTTTATATTGAAATAACGAAGATTGCCTTTAGATGGGGACGCCAACTCATTGATTGGTAATAGATGAGAATATCAATTTATTAAATCCGTAAAGCCTCTTGATATTGTCGGATACAAGTGATCAGAGTAACCTACCAACGATGTAGGTTCGATCACACCCTCATTTTAATTTTAGGCTAGACTTCCTTGAGTCCACAAACATTATACATACATACATACATTGTATATATAATTTAACAATAAATTTTAACTAACATCTTTCATGTCAATGGCCTGCTTTGCTAGCAAAATACATCATCAGTGCTTCTATTTCAAATAAGGTTTAGTACTCAAGGCTGTCAGGGTGACTCTAGCATCTCAGAAATAGATAGAATTCATGCTCCATTGGATTACATGGACTATGAATTGCCATGTAACTTCTTATTTTGCTGTTTCAGGAACATTGTATCCTCCCTTTGGTATCAATAATAAATAAACAAATAAATAAAGTTTAGTGCAGTCTAATGACTTCAATTATTTCATCAAGTCCAAGCTTGAAACACCATACACCTGCAGACAAGTAGTTGGTCACCTATAACCAATGAGAACATGAACCACAAACAAGGTCCACAATGAGAGAGACATGACAGCGTTTCCAACAAAAAAACCTTATATATTACTCTACATATACTTGCAATCCCCTCTAATCCATCTATCCCAGCTTTTGTGAATATAAAAAAGATTCCAAGTATATCCTAATAAGAAGAGTAATGATACAAGTATCTGACCTCTACGACTCAAACCACAAGCTACTATTTGAATTACAAAAGCACCGGTACCACCACCGTAAGGAAAGATATGAACATCAACATTTCGTACAAGGGACAAACATGAACACAGCAAGTTCCTCCTCTAGGACGTATTTGATTTTACTACTAACGGAACGGAAGACAAGCGAACATAAAACAACCTCAGCAGTAAATCTACGAGTTGCTAACGGCTATGCTTGGTTCCGACTTTTCTCCTTCTCTTTGACTTCGCTCCCCTGGGATTTATCATAGTCTTTGCACATGAAAAATTAAAAAAGAAAGAAAAAGAAAAACAAGGAGTTAGTGATGGAGTCACCTACCAAGAAAAATACATGTCATTATGTTTACTATTTACACGAGCCAGCATTATATGGTATGTACTCAATTTCTAATATATGATGTGGATAGGTGAACTCTAATACTATGTTAGGATCCTATCTAAAAATTCGGGCTTTTAGATGGACACTGAGTTTATAAGGTTTGTGCTTGATTTCCACATATGCACATTAAAGTTGAACTTTACCTTCACAATAAAAATTATTTTGGCCCACTCTTTTAATGAAAGAATTTTGGCGAAGTGCTCTCGGGCAGACAAACCGTGGAGACACCAAAATACTATCATTTTTTTCTGGGTTTGGAAAGTGATTACATTTCTCCATGCGGCCCTATAGATAGATTTTTCTTTTTCAAACTCAAATAATTCCTAGTTGCATTTTTTTTTTTTTTTTTTTAAAAAAATCTAGTAATTTCTATGAATATTCGAGATATCTTGTCACTTAAACCGTTGATCTAGATATCTTACCCAGATGGTCGTCAAGCTCTCCAGATTCTGATATTGACTGATTCCCTCCATAAATCCCTCCAAATCCTTCCTCCTCCGAGCGCGTGGAGTACCCCTCCCCAAAAGAATGGGACATCGCATCCCTGTAACAAGACACAAAAACTTTGTAATGCATTGATGGAATAACGAGTAGAAAATAAAATTCTGCCTGAATTGCTACATGTTGCTAATAGTTTGCTAATCAAATTCATCAGTTAAATAAATTTAATCGATGGCACATTCGCAGCTGAGGGTCTGTCTAATCTGACCATAATCACCCTCATACAGAAATTTTTCAATGATTATACCATTATCAGAATCTCTCTCTTCTTTTTTATTTTTTTGTAAGAAACAGACTAGATTATAGATACTTGGACAAATATTAGAGCTTCCTGTATCATGGTAGATTATAGATACTTGCTAGGCTGACGAGAGAACCTCAAGCCTTTCAAATCTAGTTCTTTCTTTGTCATATTGCAATCCCAAATTCTGACATGCACCACCTTCATTAATTTGATCATCACCTCTTATAGATAATTGTCCATTTTATCAGATAGTAAAATTATGAATCAGTTTCATTGCTTCTTCTGCCACTCATCTCTAGAAAATTAGCAATCAGTTTCACTGGTTCTATTCTCAGTCATTTCTAGAGGAGAAAGGATGCATCATGCTCAAAGAGAAGGAGCATTCTTTAGTTAAGGTAATTTGGTCTTGTTTGTTCTGTGCTCTCACTTGCATAAACAAGTGCTTGCATGAACACACACCAAATTTCTAATTAGAAGTTTCCCGTCACATTTTTTCCCTCATTTTGTATCACTATAAATTGAAAAAGCAAAATAATTACGATATAACTTTTTTTTTAACTGACTAATTATAACATAACTGTTGTAGAGGGTGTGGACTTTAGTTCCTTGTTCATGACATGACTTCTTTTATTTTTTACTGACTAATTATAACCTAACTGTTGCATAGGAGCTTACATCGGTTGTTCAGTCAAACAATCTTATCTTACAAGATTTGAAATCTCTCTTCTCACGTGGGATACCTGGGCAAAATCTTACATCGGATTGGACCTCGACGGACCGACCATCGCTACGAGAATATATAAAATATCAAAACGATGCTAATATGGCTATTCTTATGAGAATATATAAAATATCAAAACGATGCTAATATATCTGTGTGAGAGAGATGATCATGGTCGAAGATTAAGGAAGTCACAAAGCTATAGAGCAAGTTACCAGGTGGGCCGCCGCCTCTGGCAATCTTCGTTGCTCCCACCGCCGGATCGAGACGGAGCTGCTTGACCCCCCGCGCAGAAGCTGGACGTCGTCGGACTCCGGCTCATGGCCTTGATATTATCAATCGCCCGCGATTTCAGACGGAGAGCTCCGCCACCAATCACCCCGCTGCCTCGCAGAAGCATTCTACTCTCTCTCTTTCGGATCTCTTCGAGACACCCCTTTATATATAAACCTTTCTCTCACTAAATAGCTATAGGTGGAATCAATTTACCACCAGTTGTCGCCATGACGAGGAGAAAACGTAATCGATGGATACACGCGGCCTTCGTCGAGGGTGGCTCTGACACGTTGCGTTGCATTTGGTTCTGCATCCATGCATGGGGGCCTTATCACACCGGAAAGGATGACCAGATAAAGCCAAAAACATACACATGAACCAGTGGAAGTGTATTTGTTTGTGTTACACGCATTCAAGGTCGGTTAATTAGTGGACGTGGCTCGACTTGGATTTGTTAGGTGGTGATCGAGGACAAAATTCTGGACATTTGTTCCCCCCGAACAATATTTAATGAAAAGTCGATTGTGAATCATGCAATTCCATGTCAATTCAACATCTTTTAAATGTAGCATTGCATGCCTTGATAATTCAAATATTCCCTGGTATAATTATGATAGAACCCCCCCCCCGTTCTCAGTGTATATATACATATAGAAATAAATAACTCATTGGTTATTAAACCAGATGTCAAGGTGCTAAGTACCAAGTCATTTGCTACAGTACTTCTTTATTAAATTCTTTAGTAATATTTAATTTTAAAAAATATTTAAAATACTACCCTACCATCACTTTTTTTTCTAAAAATAATATTTTATTATTTTTTAATTATTTCTCTTCTAATTCTTCGTAGCTTCTGTTAGCCGCCTCATACCACCCCCATCCTCCTCTTCCATCCATCTCTTCGCTCAAACCTGCTGCCACAACCATCCCTTTTTCTTCTCTACCAATCTATCCAATGCTCGGATCCCCAGGCCCGCCATCTCTCATCATCATGGCATCCATCAGTCTCATCCACGAGCACTTCCTCAAAAATCCCACCATCTCTCTCTATGACCTCCTTTCCTCTCTCCCTCCACCCTCCACCTCCCATGACACCGTCACCGATTACCTCAATGCCACCTCGCTCCTTTCCTCCTCCTCCGCCCACCTCTCCACTGATCGAGCCTGCTTATCGCCTTCCCATCATTGCCACTCGTCATCCAACCACTTGCTTCCCCACCCTCTTTTCCCTTCTATCGCTCGGCCCAGCCACCTTCTTCTTCCTCTACCGCTCGACTTTCTGCAACCCCTCCCTGTTCTCAAAATATACACATATATAGTGGTGGATCGAAAATTTTATCTTATGGGTTCAAATATAATAAAAGAAGCGAAGGAGTGTCAGAAGAGAAAGAAATAAAAATAATAATAATAATAATATATTATTTTTAAAAATAATAAAATATATAATAATTATAATAATTTTTTAAAATAAAATATTATAAAAAATATCATAGCAAAATCTTAAATATTATTAAATATTAAAATTATAATGACTAACTAAAAAATATTCTAATCAAATATTTAATATTAATGAAAAAAATATAGAAAAAATTAAAAAATATTATAAAAAAATTAAAAAAGACACCTAATCCAGGTTGAAAAAAAACAAAACGAACACATAATTTTTTATTATATTTGGATTGACTAAAAATATAAAAAAATAAATTTATAATTTAAATATAAGGAATAGATGGATGGAACCATGAGATTGAAATGGACATTAAAAAATAAATAATAAATAATAAATAAAAAAAATAAAAAAAAGTGAGATCAAAATAACATAAGAAAAGATAAAATATATGAGCCATTAAAAAGAGAATATAGATCATAATTATGCTTTTCATCTTCTAATATAATCTTTTTAGAATATAAAATTTAAATTAATATAAAATTTAAATTTAAATATAAAAAATAGACAAATAAAATTACGATCATGTTAAAGATAAATAAAAAATAATTAATAAAAAAATAAAGAGAGAAAAAGAGATAAAAGTGTTGTGAGAGAAGAAAAAAAAATATAGAACATGTGAATCATTGAAAAAATATATAATTATTTTTTTGATATAATTTTTTTTTATCTTTTATTTTTTTAAAATTTTATATGAAATATAAGATCAATTCATAAAATTAATGAGATTAATTTTAATTTTTTATAAATATATATATATAGCACCAAATATTTTTTATTTTTTTTTATGGGATCAATCAACTCTACATTTACTCACCAAATATTTTTTTTTTTTTTTTTATAGGATCAATTGACTCCACATTTACTCACATAAATATCAAGATGTCAGACATTATTGATATTTTTTAAAAAAAATAAAATTTTAAATATATAAATTTATTTTTGAAGTATATTTACTTCATATTTTATAATAAATTTTTTTTGTGGGATCAATCAGCTCCGCATTTACTCACATAGATGTCAAAGTGCTAATTACCGAATCATTGGCCACCATGTCAGCCATACGTAAAAATTATTGATTATTTTAAACAAATATATATTTATTTTTTAATTTTTAAAATTCAAAAAATAGATCATTTTCATAGTAATACATATGCAATAACTATTAACATACATATACAGTATATATATACACATAGATATATGTATATATATATATATATATATATGTGTGTGTGTGCACGCGCGCGATATATCTATGTGTGTGTGTGTGTATATATATATATATATATATATACATATATATATATGTATATATATATATATATATATGTAGATATATATGTAGATATATATATATGTAGATATATATGTAGATATATATGTATATGTAGATATATATATGTATATGTATATGTAGATATATATATGTATATATATGTACGCATGTGCGTGCAGTATGTGCACTATGTATGTATATATATATATATATATATATATATATATATATATATATGCACGCGCATACAGTATGTATGTATCTATATGTACATGTACGTGTGTATAGTATGTATGTATGAATACAATGTATGTATCTATATATATAATATATATATATATATATATATATATATAGCTAGACTTGATTACATCGTTCCCAAATTAATGATGTATATAATCTATATACCATTTATATACTGAAAATTACATGCTTTGAAAGCATCTAGAATTCAAAAACCAAATATTCTTAATAACATCAAATTATATTTATATTATTCTAATTATTTGATGCATAAATCAAAAATTTTAAAATCATATAGTTTATAAATAAAAAATTTTTAAATCATATAATTATATATATATATATTATTTAGAGATAATATATCAAAATCCAAACAAATTTAAGATTGGATGATGTGCCTCAACTAAATCAGAATAAAGACTACTACTTGAATGTAACCAAGTTCAACTCCTGCCATACATCAAGGGTAACATCTGTGTCCCAAATAGAACTCCAATAAAATGAAAAAAAAAAAAAAAAAACATAAATAAATGAGAGAAACCGCCTTTAAATTCGTATTTTTTATCTACCAGTATGTCATTTTTAGACTTTCTATGGAACACTTCACCGTACTCAACATTGATATTAAATTTTGATTATTACAAATCATTTTGAATATTTCTCATTTGCACAACTGTTTAGACAACAAAAAATAGTACTTAATTAGAGGATTCAAATCCCACACAGCTTTAATTTGGATATGGTCAATTACCGACTTGATCCCAAACCAACAAACCCATACATTCAGACACCATAATTGAATTGCACATTGTTCGATGAATTGCGACCTACGTTCCAATCACTTTTTTTAATGTAAATTTTATTTAAATTTTCTGAATTCCTTGAGATTCTACGAACCTGTGTTAAAAAAACAAAAAAGCATGTATAGGATCTTGGTGGATTCGAACCACCATCCTCTCCAAGCATTTGAAGGTACAACCAACCTTCAAAAGCTTTGAGCGCTCTTACCACTTAGAGCTAAAGACCCCGAAATAAAAAACAGGATTCCTGGAGCAAAACTCTTAATCTCCGTCGACACGCTCAACCAAGCTGCCATACTCGTACCTCGTACCTAGTCCTCGGTTAACAGTAATCCTTTCCAAAACATTTCCGACACCAAAACACCGATAACCAACAGAACTTTTAATTCACCGAACAATTTGGCCTTACCAAAATTACCTCGGCATCAGAAACCGAAACCTAATTAATTACCCTTCCGCTCAACCCTGGCCTACTCAAACCTACCAATTGTTGCCACCGAAAACCTTCAGGTACAAACCACATTTTATTGTTTGCCTCGTTATCACCCGCGAGATACCTTAAACTATAAACTTATCACATAAAATACGATACCCCGAAAAGACCAAACGAGAACCACCCAGGTATACTTTTCTTCTTTTCATCGACAACTTTAAAATGATTCTTCTAAAAACGAAACCATAAATTAAAAACAAAACATAAGAAGCAACCCAACACTACCACAACACGCACATACCCTGCAGGCATAGCTTGATGCAGAAAACCCTTAAATAACATCATTTCCTCAAAAACCATTCTCCATGATGCAGACACAAATCTGCGGGATGACCAAAAAATTTTTCCTTGAAGACACTTAGCACCTAACTTTATACTCCCACTCCCCACATCCCCAGCAAGTAAGGAAAATTTTTTTTAAAAAAAAAAAGAGACGCGACGTTCACTCCAAGCATCTAATTTGTCATACTTTACCCGACCTACACAAAAAAAAAAAAAAAAAAAAACAAAAAACAAAAAACAAAAAACAAAACAAAACAAAAGTCAATCAGCAATTAACAAACGTTATTTAAATACAGCTGACCACAACATAGCCCAAAAAATCATAAACACAAAAACAGAACCGACAAACAAAAAAATTAGATTAATAATCTTAACACCACCCTATCAACTACTCATATTTTGCATGCCCAATACCACGAAATTTGCTGTAGCACCTTCCTAGAAATAATACAATGGCTCACCAAGCAATAATACAATGGCTCGGAGAAGACTTAACAGTCACCCGCTCTCTTCAAGTTACAGCACATAGACATTCCAAGAAATTCGAATTTACACGCACCTCGTGACGCCCACAAGAATCTTTTAAATAAAATAAAATAGAAACCAATACCCAAAATCCACGACTCATCAAAGGGGCAAACCGTCCACATCCCTCTCGAAAATTTGGGGCCCTCGACAAGAGACGGTATTAAAAGGACGAATATTGGATGAGTGATTCCAAAATGCCGTGGCCATTTTAAGATGCGATGGACATGAAATAACAACCGCCTACTTAAAAAATCTAACTCATTAGCTTATCAAAACTCCACAAAAAATTAAAAGCAAGCAAAATTCGACTTCACATCTACATAAAAAACCGACAGAGAAGGTGATAACTAAAAATAGAAATTCAAAAACATAATATCTACAAAGACACGAAAAAAAAAATTTAAAACGATAAAACTGACTGAAATGCTAAAAATAAATAAATAAAACGATAAAAATCAAAGACAACCCCTCGTGCACAACAACAGTACAATGACAATTCTCACCAGAGTGCCACCATCATAAAACAATAACAGGCATGCGATCCACAACCACCATAAAATTTCTAATTTCACTCAGACGCACAAATAAAGGCCGCATACATCCAATTAAATATAACACAAATTAGTCCATCAGATTACACTTTCACAACCATGATAAAATAAATTAGCCATATACTGCATAATCGAACTAAAATCATCATTCCAAACTACCACTTAACTGACCTCCAAATTAGAACACGGCTAAAAAAGAAATAGCTTGAAACTTATAGAAAGTTGATTACCATACTTCCAGGAGAATCCCTTGCCCTTCATGCAAAAGCCACCAATACCGCAACAACATCCACATGCACATTCCACCATTGCTAGGACAACAAAAAATAGATTTCGCATGGAATAGCAACAATGAGGGTGTAGAACATGCTGGATGGAACAAAATGGAAAGCTTTCAGAAAATCCCGTGCTTTGCTATAGAACAGCAATGGTCGGTCGGCACAAGCTGAAGCTCACCCACTAAAGTCAGAAATACCTCAACACACACGGACTCTGAGCGGAGTAGTTGTAGCTGCTGCCATCTAAATATTGTGCTCTCAAGAGCATTCGCCGTTTTTTATTTTTTATTTTTTTTTTGCACCACCAGAAGATCCCGTCGTTCAGCTGAGGCACGCCACTTAAGGTCAGAGTTGCTGACAGCATCTTGACTCCAAAAGTCTCCCCTGAAGTGTCTGGCTGTTGCAGAGATTTGCCTCGAACTCGAGCAGCCAAATCCGGCGACCATAACACAATACTACCATACACAGACGCTCACCAAGGATCCGAACATGTACGCACAATTGCCTCCAAGAGGCTAACACTACACACAATCTCCCTTCTACAGAAAATAACACATTTTACAACAGAACAATAACTAGATTTCATAAGGTCAACTATAGTTCGACCAAAAACAAATAACAGTAAAGACTCATGCATGTACGAATAAAAAAGTAGAGCAAGACTCTGCAAGATCTCATTGAAACCACTACAAACTAATATTATTTGCATGGCACGATTGCTGGCATAGCAAAAATATGATCAAGCTTTGCTTTCGTAATTAACATGGGCATTTTCCCGAAGGATAGATCGCATCATATTAGACCACAACAGAAGTGATTCAAGAATGGCAGGTCTGATGTGATTAAAGAATTGCAAGAAGTATGTAACACCTTTGATTGCTCATTTTTATAATGATACCTGATGAAAAAACTGGAGGAAATAAATTGAAGAATTGCAATAGGATGTAACACCTTTGATTGATCATTTTTATAATGATACGTGATGAATAAACTGGAAGAAATAAATTAACGAGTGAATTGCATGCTAAAATCTGCTTTTGGGTAGAGTGCATTAAACTCAGATCAGACGTGTTAGTTACTTCGATATTCATACATTTCACATGCTGATTATCCAAAAAATTGGCTGAAATAAATTATTCAGTAAAATAAATTATATAATACGCTTCTTTTCCTTGTAAAAGTGACATTAGATATTAGTTCACTTGTACCTCATAGTTCGCAGGTTGATGACGACCACCGTAGAGCTCCCATGGATGCTTTCGTTATGATAAGTTGACGATGAAATATAGGCAAATATGATGGCGATGTAGTTTGGGAGGAAGTTAGAAAATGGGGAGAGGAGAAAGGGAAGAAAAGGGAAAAAGAAAAGACATCAGAAGGGGAGAACCCGGGGCAAAAAAAAAAACCACCCCGTGCGATCTCCCCTAACAACACGAAAAAATAAAATTTTTATTAGGGTCTGGTGACCTGCCATGCGAGCGCACCCAACATGGCAAAGGTCGGTTAACAACGACAACAGATCTAAAAGAGAAGTTTTCCCCCGACCCTTACCTTTCCCCTCCATGTAGATCCCAGGCTTCCATTTGCTCTACATCATCAGAGACAGAAACCCACCCCTTAACATCTCTCGTTCTAATTTTTCAAAACAAGAGATATCAGGTAGAGATCTAGTGATTAATAACCTTATTTGTTTTACATCCGATCACAGGACGACGATGTGGAAGACGAAGATCGCCACGATCACACCTTAGCAACACAGATCTGCAACAAAGAATCGCGCTCTCAACTAGATCTCAACCAATCCCGTAGATCTGAAACAAAAAGTCTCGATCCTGGCTTCCTGTGTCCAGAGGCTCATCCATCGGGCGTAGATCGGCTGCAGCAGACCTGAAGATGATATAGCGGACAAAATAGAGGGGGAAAAGAAGATCGCCAGACCTAAAACAGCCCAAGATGCGTAGATCGGCAACTAAATCGGTGTCAGAACAGAGAACTAACGAAATCAATCACAAAAAAATTGCAAAACTTTCACAAAAATCGCAGAGGAGGAGGAAAACAGGAAGAGATGTCGGTTCGCGTTGAGTTCAAAATATATACAAAATCAGAAGCATTTTTTAAGTAAAGAAAAATTAATAGTAAATAAAAAATTATAGATCGCGAAACAGAGCAAAAGAACTTCAGACGAAATGAACCAGAGCAGCATAATTATTTACAACCTGGAAGAAATATTTATACGAATTTAAGAACTAAAACATAAAACTTACACCAAAAAAAAAAAATCAGATCCACATAAAAAGTTTAATCCCCCAACAAATAGACAGATTCACAAGCTAATCAACTATTCATAATAAAATCAGGTTAATAAAAAAGCCTAATCAAAAGCAAACTAAAAACATACAAAATGAAAAAAAATCACCAGAAAAAAAAAAAGCTCTACAAAACTAAAGTTAAAAACCAAACGATACGAGTATGAACGGACATCCACAACCAGCCTCAAACACGATCAGACGCCCCAGCGATGGAAGAAACTAGGAGAGGCGCTAGGTATTTATGGACCGCTTGGAAAACATGGACGGCCCGATTAAAGCGGTGCTAGTTTTGACGGGCTAAGATACGCCCACGTGTTTGGACGTTATTGGTCGTGCCAGCTAAGGCGGTGGTGGAAGGCATCAATGGCCGGCCACCCTTGGCGTGTACCGACTCGACTTTTGTGCGGGTCCTTATCTTCAATTTGACGTCATTGCTTACGTCACCTTGTTTGGCAGTTACTTCCGGGAACATCAAGCTGGAGGTTGCATTCTTGCATCCGTCCTCATATAAAACGTCTATGCGGGACGTGATCTGCCGTCCGAATTGGACATGGTAGTAATCCCGTCCGTTCGGTTATGGGGCCGTCGCAGCTATCTACCATGACTGATCAACTTGACGCCCCGTGGGAAGTGATGGACAAATTTAGGAGACCGGAGACGTGAAGAGAAGAATTATGCTTGCTTGCGTACCTTCCACGGCAATTAATTTTATGGCGGGTAGATGTTCAACTCTACGAACCACATTCTTTTTTTATCAGATTTTGGTGCCAGCTTGTTTTATGCCCATGTTATTTAAGAAAATTACAGTAACACCATTTTTGGATAATTTTCGGAGAACACCTTTCAACCTTTAACTCCGAATTTTTAAAATCTGTTAAAAATAATTATTTGACTCACTAATGGGCCAACCATCGTTAGCCCATATTTTCAAATGAAGGAGGAAAGATAAGGCAAAAAGAAGAAGAAAAAAAAAATAATGAACAATGACGAAGATTGCCACAGAATAAGAGAAAGAAAATAAAAAAATTATCATAAATATTTTTTATATTTTTTATAAAAAAAATAAATATTTAACTAAATATAAAATATTTTTTTAAATATATCATTTTTTATGATTAAAATAATTTTTTTGAACACCATATTAATCAATTTTTTAAAAAAAAATATTTAAGTATGAAATTTTCTTTTCATGAACCAAAAGAACCGTCAAATTCTCGTATCCCATTGTCTCTATGGGCTTTCCCTTTGTCCCATCTTAAAAGTTGCAAATTCCACAATATATTCTAGTAGACCATTGCAACTTTCTCCTCTCCTCCTCTAACGCCTAAATTTTACTAAGCCTATCATGAAAATCTTATCTCTTGGGGCATTCAAGGCCTCATCCAACCTCCACCTTCCTAACAAATTAAAGGCCCACTCCTTGATCTAGGCCTCGCTACGAGAGGCATAGGACTCGAGATCACCACTAGAGGCTTAGGACTCGAAATAGTGGAGAGGGCTGGCACCATTGGATCTAAAATGGGAGTAAGTAATAAAGAAAAAAAAAAAAACGAAAAAAAAGGCCCATCATTATCCACCATCATCGTACATGAAGGAGTCTTCCATTGAGGAGGCTATTGTTAGGATCAGAGATAGGGTTTTTGTAACGAGATGGATATTTTCATCCAATTTCGCAAGGCCCTCTCCACCCACTCCCATTTTGCACAAAGTTAGATTGTCCACATGGTCCGTTTGAGATCTATCCAAGAGGATGAATAATCCAAATGATCCACACAATCTTTTCAAATTTGTGCAAGTGAAGGAATAATCCAACTGATCCACTGCTTTGAGATCTACGTATGTGGATGAATAGTCCTGAAAGTGGTTGTCGCATGTCTCTCGCATTGTTGTTGTGGCAACATCACAATACAATGATTGCATCTTCAATCAAAGCTGAAGCGTCTGCCGCTCGAGTAGTTCGCAAAGCAATAATGTATTCATCTTCATTGACTCTGTCGAGGTACTGAGGGAATCCATCTTTTCCGTCTGAATCTTTTTCTATGCCAGCTATAATCTCTTGGATACCCCCTCATGTTAGAGTCCTTCAGATCAACTTTGATGCGACTATGGTTTCTTAATTGGCTTTAGCCGTAGCATCCATCTATTCCATTTTTCCAAGATCTGTAACTCTGGCTGCACACTGCTGCTTTCTTTGCAAATTTGCATGCATTTAGAGAGGCTAATCAGCTTGCTGATCATATGGCAAATGCAGCATTGCAGGATGAGTTTTTATGGACTTCTGAAGCTGATTTGGATTCTCACGCCAAATTAATTCTTTGCGCAGATGCCTATGGGGTTCAATATCATCGGCTGTGACTCTTTCAACGAGGCTGTGCTGATTTTAATTACATTGTGCCCCTTAATGTGCCACAAAACCATCTTGTGCCATTCTCTGTTTCAGGTCATCCGGTTGTGGGAGCAATGGGTTAAAGGCCACTTCTCTTTTTCTGTGGCATACTGATGCATGCTTCACACTTCAGCAGCTTCTAATGCTTGCTTGTATCCAATGGGACAACGGGCCTCTGTAGTAATTTCAGGTTACACTTTGCTTCACCTCTACATCTGCACGGGACTTCCATTGGGAGAAAGAACAAAAGCATCAGTTATTGTTCCAGATTGAATTTTTACAGTGGTTTCAAGTCATGAATTTAATTGAATATGCACTCTTCGTCTCCTCATGGGATGCCTCCTCTTTCTATTTCTTTGTCATACTACTTTCACTGTCCATATTCAGAAAGCTATGATCGTAGGGTATTCAGGAGAGAACATATTTATTGTGCAGAACTTTCAGTTCGGTTACTGCAGAGTGGTCACTATTTCATCATTCAATTATGCAGCTGCTTCAGTTCAAATAGTGGATTTCATGGACCATTCATTCATCCCCTATTTCTGGAGTTTATGTTACTTTTCGCTGTCAGTTATCACTACTATTTCTGTTTCTGGAGTTGGGGTGAAGTTAAAATCTCATGACACTTTAATGGTGGAAGTCTTGGTTGTTCTACAAGCAGATGTTTATCCATTCCATGAAAGCGGCTTTGGTCAGCTACTATTTTTTCAAGAAGAGGTTAACAGATTCTGCAACAATTTCTTCTCCTCTCCTTGGCATCAGTTCTATTTTCTTTATCATTATAACAATAACTTCAACGTCGGCATTCCGCTGAATTTAAGTTACTTGGGATTCAATTGCCATTTATCTTCCCTATGGATGGATTTCAATGCTGCTTTTCATTTGCCATTCTTCAAGAGATATTTGTGCTTGGAGTATAATTGCTTCCCATATGTCCCTATGCTACCGATATATTTATATCTTACAAAACGGAGCTGGTTTGTTTACCAACAGTTTGGCATTGAAGTCACTGTACGAATCAATTATAGCAGATACCTCTTGCAGCATCGTCACAAGTTACTTCCGACATGGTGCAATTATATGATGGGGGAGTCAACGCTTAGTTTACATCAGCAGAGAGTTTGTCACTTCTTATACGTTCCTTCGCACATTTATTTATCTTCCATAATGGTTGGCTATTCTACATATTTCAACTCTTCGTTGCCGGCATGTTAATTTGGGGCTTTCCTCTCTTTACCACGGTTGGATCTGTGCATTGTTGCTGTACTTATTCCGGAAGATGCTTCAATTACTTCTTTCACAGTTACGTTTCAGGGCATATATATATATATATATATATATATATAGTTATAGTTATAGTTATAGTTATAGTTATGAGGTTCAGCTTTTCTATTTTGGGGGGTTACGGCTGGTTTTTCTTGTTCTTTTCAACTCAATGGGTTACATCATTTTTGTTACAATTACAAGGTTTTATTAAGATCCGTACATATCGTATTTTATTCCGTTCAGCTTTCTTACCAATTAATAGACTCATGCTTCCTCTCTTTTATCAAAAAAAATAAATAATTATAATTATTCATAAATTATTTTGATATCTGTATAAAAAGATAAATAATTTTGACCATCCACTGCTCGTTTTGAAATCTTTGCAAATGAATGAATAGTTTAGATTATCCATATAATTTTTTTAGAGATATGTGTAAATGAATGGGTAAAAAAATTTGGAGCAGAGAGAGAGAGATATGCAGTGAGAGAATCAACAGTTGATTCACACGTAGAAAGCTGAGTCATTTCATGTCAAAAATACAACCTGCTTCCCGCATGCTTCTTAAATCAGGACTTTTAGTCCAAAATAAATGATAGAAAAATATTTTGGTTAAACAATAGATTTATAACAATATTTTGTATGATGTCATTTTATTAATGGAGATGAAAAGGAGGATTACTTCGAAATGATTTGGAAACTTCAGAAGTCAGTTTGAAAATTTTAAAGTTGAAAACATGCCTTTGGAAATTGTACATTATTATTTTCTTAATTCTAATTATTGTATATAATTTTTCTTAATTCTAAAATTTTTGACAAGTAGGTCATGAATTATAGTGTCGACTGGGCTTGAGTTAAGTTAGGAGAATTCTATTGTACATCGTTGTTTTCTTCATTCTAATTATATTTAATTTTTTTTTAAAATAAATTATCAAAAGTTTTCATGATTTATTATGAGTTGTAAAGGTTAAATTAAATAGATTAGGGTGGATTGGTCTAGATTAAGACTTAAAAATTAAAATTTTATATATATATATTTTTTTAAATATTTTAATTTGTATGAATATTCTTTCAAAATTGATATCTGTATGTATATTCTTATAAAATATATTTTTTTACATATGTATTCACGTCATCTAACATCATTAAAAATTAAATAAATTATCGGTCAAATGAAGATATAAAAATCAAATTACATCATGTCAGATATAAATCAAATTCACCCATTGCCATTCCTGATATCAACTGCCTCTTCAAGTCAGCTCTATTCAAATATTTTCAAATTCTAAACTTTAATCATGCCATAATTACTAAATTTACAAAGTCACCAGTTAATTAAAAAGTATATATACTAAACTAATTTTCAATACATAATGTACAACAAAAGCAACAAAAAAAAAAAATCAAGGCCTCTATGTAAAATGTAGTTCCTGTACAAATTTCCTCCTTATGCAACAAACTTGTCTCAAACTTTGTGGCATTATTTAGATGCTGGTTATACATCATATGTTGGTTTTATGATGGTTAAAGATGGGTCAGTAGTTTAACCGATCAAAGAACAACCCAAAATAGCGTGTTAAATTTAATAGGTAAACACCCCCAAAATAGTTTTATATGGGGTGCAAAACATTTAATGATCAGATTTCTCTTCTCTTTCTTTATTTTCTCCCACTTTTCTTACAATCTATCCTACTAACCCTACATATATCATCCAAAAAGTTAATAATTCTTATTCATAGAATATATTATTGATGGATAAATTGGAGAGACATCCAAACATCCTGTAACATAATCAGAATCAAATTATATGATAATATCCAATTTTAAATCATCCCGACCAACTAATAAACTGAATAAATAAATCCAAATCCATCCCTACTTCAAAAAAGTAATATACTATTTGCTTATAAAGAAAAAAGAATATGATCCAAGATACTCTCAAGTCTTCTTTCAATTCAAATACATATATATATATATATTGAATATCAATGGAGGTAGCTGGTGCTACCCCAATTTATTAAGGAACTGAGAATGAATTTACAATGTTTATAGAGGGACAGAGAGCCTAAAGTTTAAGAGTACCGCAATAGTCCAATATCAAGGAAAACATAGCACAAGATTCAGTCAGAGTTACAGGTTCGGCCATGAATGAAAATGCACTGCAGATTTAGAAAAGGAGACTGAGCCATTGGTAGAATCCACCAAAGATTGCAGTCTCGTCCCTAGGTTTTGATGTGCAGTGTTTGTTTTGGATGAGCAAATGTGACTCCAATCGCGAAATTAAAGAAACATCTTTTACAGAACAGTATGGATGGCTTCTTTCTTATTTAGATGAAGGTGCATGTTCCTTTCTATCCATATTTCTTAGATTCTTTCCAAAAAGACATGACTCCACGTTGGCTTCACACCAAATACAACCACAACTAACACTTCATCCCTTCTTTGCAAGAACCTTCTCTATATGTAACTTATTTTTTGTTGCTGACCAAATAAAAACTTTCACCTTTTCTGATGCTAGTGCCTTCCAAATACATTTTTCAAAATAGGCATCTCATGCTATTGAAGTTAAAAAATTTATAAGAGTCCATAGAGGATGTATCATTTTGAGCAAATTACTACGTCGGCACATCCGCAATACGTGATGTTGGATAGGGGCGAGTGGACAATGTAGCACTTCCAGTTCTATCATCTCAACTCTAGACAAAGGGCCATGCACATGAATTCTCCAACCCAAATTTCTCCAACTCCAGTTGAGAGAGACATGCGCATTTGACTTTAAGGCTATAGCACAGAGTTCCTCAGATGGAGAGCATAAAGAGATCACATCAATACTAGTATACTCTCGAAATCAAATAGACTCACCATTACTAATTTTGAAAGTCATACAATTTCAAAATACCATGTGGTTCGAACAAATATTTTTTTAAATAGGAGAAACCGTATTTCTACGTTTCCTCATTCTCATACCCATCGTTCTCTTAGAGTAATAGACTCGAAGAATCTATCTCTACCATAGGTTGGACGTCCCTTACAAAAAAATAATTTTTACATCCATTTAGCAAGAAATGAGTGATTCATCTAAGATAAATCCTTCACCCCAAACCATCTAATTTTTTTGATTTGCGTATTATCTATAACCTTCCATAAGAAGGCTCTTCCTATCCTGTCCAATCTGCCAGCGACTCACTTTGGCAATTTAAAAGATTTCAATTTAAATATTTTTCCACCTAAATTACATACATTCGTCCCTACTATTTTATCTTAAACTTTGAAAGAGCGTCTCTACCACCACTTCTATCTTTAGACCCAACCCCACGTATAAATGTAATTTATTTCTTTAGCTCAAAATTTCTTTTTTCGAGAGAAATCTAATCCTCTCGCATTTGAGGTGCTGGGTCACATCATTAGTTCGGAAGAGCCACCAATCATAAGCTAGTAGCCAAAGTCAAACAAATACAGGGCGCACTAGTCCAAATCGTCTCATGTACGATCACCCAATGTTGGGGGAAGGAAAAGAAAACTGGAAAAAGTTACATTGTCAAGTTGAATTCAATCCTAACATGAGTTGAGATCCAACTAACAGAAGATCCTCATTGTTATAGAATCTAAAGATAGTATTGGTAGGGGGGAAATTGGACCGAAATGAAAATAAAAATATCTTCTATTACGAGGGGTCTCATTTTCATTTTTATTCTAGAAAGAAATAAAAATATCTCAATCCTCAAAACTTAATTCCTACACTTTTTTAATATTTAAATTAGTTTCTAATTCCGACAATAAATCTAATATATCGAAGATTTTGATCATTTACATTCTCATACTAATAAATTTTGATTTCAATTCCGATTCTAATCTTAAACAGAATGCATCCTAATGGATTCAACTAGCAACTACATCAGAAGAGGGGAGATATATGATGGGAGAGGAAGAGAAGATAGAATAAGAGAGAAGAAGAGAGGGGACAAAGAGGAAAGATGGAGAGAGGGAGAAAACAGAAGGAGAAGGGGCTAGAGGGAGGGAGGAAGAAGGGGAAAAGGGAGGGGAATGAGGTGGGGGGGGTGTGGTTTGCGGGGCGGAGCGTATCTTATGAGTGCTTCTGTTTTATTGGTAGTTTTTGTCATCAAAGAATTAGAGAGAAAGAGAGTATGGTAAGCGACAACCGAAGCTTGATTGACTATCAAATTGAAGTCAATCGCTTTCTTAAAGTCTGCAACTGTTGAGATGATGGTCCAATTCAATTGAGAAGCAATATACACAAATGCGCATGTCGCACTTTTTTCTTTTCATTCGTCGGTACGTATGTTGCTTCGTGGTTGGACTAGTCTACCAACTAAACTATGAATTTGATCCAACTAATAACCATTCGTCTATGTCAAGGATAGGTGAATCAGAAATACTATATCATAATCGCACAATTCTATCATTTTCATAAAAAAAAAAATACAGTAAAATATTGCTATGATGGCCATGAGTAATTTTAAACCAGGTGGATAAAAAGAAATCCAAATTCATAGTTGATATGGGAGATGGTAATTGATGGGGTTCTTTTGCCTCCTTATTCTTATAAAAAAAATGAAGAAAAAAAAAAAAGAGGGGAAAAAAAAAAGATGAAAAAGGATAGATGGTAATTCCCAATTATGCTTGGAGGTTAATTCAGCGTAGCAAACAAATATACATATGCACAATATTAAGTTCAAACCAAGCAACAGCGAAAGTCCACAGGCAAACACACATATTTGCAAGATCAAAACAAAACCACAGCATCAATCAATCACACAGATTTTAAGAATCGATGTTCATGGGGAGGAACAAAAAAATAAACAGAAGATTGCCACTTCAAAATTAGAGAAAATGTTGAAAACAGCGCATATTAGCTTTGCAAGTCTCAGACTTTTTAACCACCCCTTGCAAACGAAATCATAGGAAGAATTGCAGCTTTCCGATAGTAATTTAGAGAAGGCCCTACCACCAAGGCGCGATAGCAGGTTTACTCTTAAGTGCAGAGTTGAATCTTAAGGCCTTAGTCCAAGCGTAGTCAAAGCTGGCCCAAAGTAGGGCGATGCTAGCCCGGGTTTCTCGTTCGATCATTTTATGTCTGTTTCCATTTCAATTTTTCTATTTGCTTGTTTCCTTCCATTTATGTAAGCGTAGGATGTGTTCTTTTTTATTATAATGCAAACTCTTTGGGCAAATGATTGAATTTATATACTTACTTCATGTAATTTTATAATACTTCTTATTTTTTTAAAAACATGAAATAGAGTTATCAATTCATTTCATAAAAGGAGTTCTCTGAATACTCTCATCTTTTAGTTTATTTCTTTCTGTTTGAGAGTAAATTTGTCTATTACACCTTGATTTGAGCATGATTTTTATACTTAGATTTGAAAAGGAACTTTCATAGAATAATTCCAACTTCAATAATGCAACATGGCAAGTGGATCTTAATCAATGATAGGTCAATATAAGCCCCTAACATATTATACAATGTTGTAAACTATATTGATAGATGCAATATAAATGGAGCCGGTCCTGATATTTTTTAGACCTGGGGCTAAATAAAAAAAAATTTTCTCTATTAAAAATTAACATTCTTTAAACATTAATTATCATTGAAAAATTAATCTACATACAATAATTTTTTATAGATATATTCGTTGAACAGCATGTAAAATTCATCGTTAATTTAATTAATTTTTTTTATTATAATATCGTAGAAAGCTATCTTTGCATTCTATTGAAACACCAATACAGGGCTTGAGATCTGAGATGATCGTCCAGTTCGATCTGCCTCAGGACCAGCCCTGAATGTAACCCATATTACTTATACCTTCCCTCCTCTATCTCTTCCTGATCATCCCTTCACTTTCTGAGTGCTACTTCCTCTCCTATCATCCTTGCTCTTTTTGTAGGATAGAGTACCAAGCTATCGCTGGTGCCAAATTAGGTCACTCAGGTTATCAGGTTAGTGAATTTGACCATCCTGACAGGTCCACATAGAAAATTAGGTCACGGGCTTCACAGGCCTCCACACTACGTTGGTGCTCCAGGACCACGTCGCTTTAGAATGGAGAAAAATAACAAGAAAATAGGTAAATAATAATATTTATAGATAATTTAACCAAAAAATAATTAATAAATAAAGAAAAGCGAGACCGATCTGACGCCGGAGCAGGAGCGCCTGACCGGTCGGCGCGGTCAGCGGAGGGCGGCCGAAACAGCGGCAGGGCGGCGACGGCCGGGGCCGCGGCAGCGATACCAACGGACTCTGGCGGCCGTAGTCCCCCGGCTCCCCCTGCCTTTCGCCCTTTTCCCTTTATTTAATTATTTATTTTTTTATTTTTTTGTGCCCTTTCTCTCTTTTTGTTTCTTCGCTTTGATTCATTCAGCCTGGGAGTGAGCCAAGACTGAGACCACACGGTGGAGGAGGAGGACTGCCGAATGCTGGCTGGGCTACTGACACCTCTCAGTGAATGATGTGACGGTCACATGCCTTTGCCACCTTCCCTCTATCTCTTCTCTTCTCCTCCTCTCCGCCCATCCACCATGGTACCGTCAGTACTCCATCTTTCCCCTGTCTCCACCAAAAAGTGGGTTCTTTTAGACCCTGACTTATGTCGAGCTTCTCTTTGATAATTATTAATAAATAATATTATTTGACCATGCTCATGGCTTAATGTTATGGGTTCATGTCACCTGGATCTTTACTCTCCATATCTATGTTTGGACATCATCCTTGGTCAGTAGCCGACTACTTGGTTAGACTAATACCAACCTTTTGATCGGACCTAAACCGACGACTTTCAAAATCCCAGAGATATTAAGCCGTCACAAAGAGAATATAAATCGATATCATCTCTCTTAAATTTCTAACAATTACAATAAAATATGATATACAAATTAATATCACTAATCTATCACTATCTACGATAATATCATGAATCATAATTTTTTATAATAATTATTAATTATTAAAATAATATATTTTTTTATAAAAAATATATATAATCTTCAATAAATTTTTTTAAAATATAAAAAAAATATCATCTTGCTAATTCTTTCTCACTGTCTTTAAATTTTAATTAATTTTAATATTAAAAAATTTTTTACTGAAAAATTTTAAAAAATTTTAGCAACTAAATTTTTATTTCAAATTTTTAGAGTGTCCAATCATTCTCAGATTACAGCCGACTACCGAACTACTCCTCGAACACGTGCCGACCTCAATTACTTTTCTACAGTGCGGGACTTTACGGTAATACTTACAATTAGACCATCCAAGACATAATTAATTTTACACAGGATTGAAAACTTAGCTCGACCCAGCCAACGAGACTACTTTCCAAACTCAAGCCCTATCGTTACTTGGACTTCCAACTCTGAGCCAAACCTCGAAGACGACATGGATGATTGATCCTATCCTACCAGCGTAAGATCCATTAGACATGTCCTTGGGAGCTAAAAACCAAAAAAACTCGAAATAACATCTTGGCCATCCGTTATTGGATCAAAAAAAATTATAGAAAGATGGGAGAGAAAACAAGGAGCAAATCCAAATATCGAAAAAAATTTTTAGATAGGCTTAATCTATCATATGTGCTATATATAAAATTAATGAAAAAATATTAAAAGGATTGCTGCCATAGCAACAATTGGAGAAGTTAAACAAAGGGACAATCTTAGGGATATCAATAAGGATAAGGATGGATACTTAAATATTTTATCCATCGCAGAATTAAATGCAGTGATTTTAATCAAAATTAAATAGAGGATTTGGTTTTGATGAATTCTCCGATCTGAACTTGATTTGAAACCGAACCCAAAAATGAACATACCTGATAATTAATATCTTTAATATCTTTTGTATTCAGTGTAAATGTAAAATAAAAATTTCTTGAGATAACAATGAAGATTACTTGACGACATAATCTATAAAATATTTTATGATATTCAAAAATTATAAACTTTGAATAAATGATTATAAATCATATTATAAATTCTCTTAAGCATGATATGTTTGTACATTGGTGAAAACAACGTAGAGTATTTGGATTATTCACTAAAATTTTTTTATATTAAAAAAATTATCATTATGTTTTTTTTTTGATATAGTTGGACTTTTTTTTAACTTGTATTATTATATTTGTTGAATGATTTTTTTATTACTTTTGAATTATTGAGTCTGCTTAATGGTAGTGTCATTAGATTTGGATATATTTATTAGTTTTGTTGGTATGAATTATATTATAAAAATTATTGGTGATGTATGTGAAAATTATAAAATGAATAAAAAATATTTTTTGATTTTTTGATTTTAATTTTATGATTTATTTGAATGATAATTATAATTTTTTATTTCAAAAACTGTCCGATTTCAATTTTGGCTTCAAGGAGCCGTGATGGATTTTGAGTTTGGCTTTGTTTTTTTTTTTTTCACTAACCATATCAAATCACCTCATTGACGTCCACAGGCGACTACCAGTGATAAATAGAGAAAAAGTGAAAGTGATCTCAGAGAGGAGGAGATGAAAGAAATACCTGATTCTTTCTCTTCTACAACTCCCAGGTAAAGTGGCAGATTAGCTACTATCAGCCCGAACCCCCTTGACCAGTAAGATGGATTCGCCGATTGTTACGAGAGTAGATGGTCTTTGCAGTCTTTGCATCATAATTATAATTTAGATATTAAATATAAATATATATTTTATATAAAAAATTAAAAATAATTTTTTTATTATATTTTTAATTTAAAAATAATTATTTATTTAATTTTCAAATAAAAATAACTGTCTATTGAGATATAAGTTAAAAACAACTACCTATTTTGACTGAAATGATCGTTATACCCTTATACTTTTATATCTTTTAAAATATTATAATATTATATTATCATAGTGCAATATTTTTTTATAATAACGTACTATTACAATATATTAATACAGTATTACTTTATAATAATATAATATTATCTTATTATATTATATTAGTGTAATCTTTTTTTACAATAAGATAGTATTAAATTATGTTAGTATAATATTTTTTTATAATAATACGGTGTTATTTTATTGTATTATATTAGTGTAGTATTTTTTTACAATAAAATAATATTATATTATTATAGTGTTGTATTTTTTTTATCGTAGTATTACTTTACAATAATATAATATTACTTTATAATAATATGGTATAATTTTATAACAGTATAGTGTTGCTTTACAATAATAATTGGATCATTTTATTTTTATTAGAATAGTTATTTTTAAATTATATTTTAAATAGATAACTATTTTTGTTTGAAATTTAAATGAATAATTATTTTTAAATTTAAATTTAAATAAATAATTTTTTAATTTTTTTTTAATAATATTAATATGATATTTTTAGTATAAAAAAATTATATTTTAATTCGACAGACCTTACTTAAAAGTCAGAAAATGAGTGCGCTATCATTGTCATTTAAATATTTTTTATTGGATTGTGGATATAATGGAGGCGACAGCCGTTGCTGCAATGTCATGCCACCATCTTGTATGGGAGGTGCCGTGGTGGACTCAATTACGGCTCCGAGAAGATCTCCGCAACAGCATTATTCATAAATTACTCCGGAGCTCAAATGAATATTATATCGCTGATTCCAGTGAGTTGTTTTTTTTAAAAGAACGAAAAAAAAAAGGAAAAAACTGAATAATTGAACGGACTTGCAGCACGTTCTCTTTTATATATATATATATATATATATATATATATAAAAGATTGCATGTCCATTTTCCACTTTCACAAATTTAATATGCTAGCTTAAAAGAAATAAAAAGCTTCGAACAAAATGAATCTGTAAATCTACAAACAAACTAAGACTTAAGATAATGTATACCCTGAATATTAACAGCTAATATCATTGCAATGAGAGGGGGAACTTGATCAATTACTTGATGGATATTAAGTTGCATTTGTCATGCATGATCGGAAATTCAATTAAGCTACTGTGAAAGTAGAAATGCTCATCCTTATTGAGATAAACTTGCATTCAAAGATCGGATGTATTGCGACTAATTTCTTGGAGTGTCTGACGTCGACGAAGAACACCTATAAAAAAAATTCATACTGATTGAAATTATGTCTGACGGAGACCTTTCAATTCTTAAGTCAGTGGAGAATGATCGAACAAAAAGTTGAATATAGAATGTGGTAAAGTATCAGTCCAGAAGTGTCTTACTGTCTCCATTCTTTTACTTCCCTTTTATAGATAAATTATTGGTAACCGTCTGTAACGATTAGGCATGTGGGATCCCACTTATTTCGATCTTGTGTGATCATGAGGGTGGATAGTTATGCCCACTGATAATTATGGTATGTTGCCGTTATGCACTTTCTGCACTGGTCATTTATAATATATCGACTGTGTCGATAATCTTAGTATGTCGATTATATAGCGGTCGGTAGCTCTGATATTTCGATAGATCATTAGCCATGTGGTCGATCGAGTCGTTACGATCACCTGAGAAGTCGACTGGAGTAAGCTAACAGTAGTTGGCTTACCGATTGACAGGTCGATAATTTTAGTGCGTAGATTATATGTCGGTCGGTAGCTCTGATATTTCGATAGATCATTAGTCATGTGGTCGATCGAGTCGTTACGATCACCTGAGAAGTCGACCGGGGTAAGCTAACAGTAGTCGGTTTACCGATTGACAGTCGGCTATCTATATCCATGGCACCGATAGGACGTTAGGTGATGAGACTCGCAGAAATCGTAGTTGAATCAGAGCTCATTTTGCAATCCGATTGTAATTGTCCATCGTTAGCTGTCGATACAGAATCGGAATGACCGACTGTGAATCGGAGGGAGCAGATTCAGTTGTTCCAACAGTTACCCTCCACTCTCAAGTCTAAGATGGTTTGTCACGTGGCTCGACACGTGACCTAACATGTTGAACAATAGGAGCCATCGTGTGTTATTTCAAGCCTCGATTCTACGATCGATTCGGCTGCAGACATTAATGATTTTCTTGAAAAATTGAAAAGTCTTCGACCATTTTGTCGTTTCAATAGTCATGTGATTATCATTGGTGTATCAATTCGAAGGTACAGCTATTAATATTGTAGTCAGTTTGACGATCGGACGATGCGATTGATTTGATTCTGACTAGTCGATTACCGCCATGCGTCTAATTTTTATTGGGTCCCAACTGTTCATACGGATAGCAATGACGTAGCACGATCAAGCGGTAGGTGCGTTGAAAGATCCGACTAATGGTCGGTCTAGATGTCACCATGCATCAAAATCTGGAATAGTCTCGATTTGAACAAATTTATCTCGATCATTGATGGATTATATATATATAAAGTCGCTTTCTTCCCTCTTTTGGATCTTTTTTTGCAACCTCTAAGAGTCTAAGTGTTATCTCATAGGTGCCGAGAGCTCCAAGGATTTTGGTCTAGGGACTCATCTTTTTCTTCTTCCTCTTTATCCTCATGATTTTCAAGGTTTCAAAGTTTCTATTTAGCTTTCAGGTTTGGTCTTCTTTTTCTTCTGATCTTTTCCTTCCGTTTGGCACCAGTCAGTAGCGCCTTCATCCATGCCAATATACTTATATGCGTGCTCAAAAAGTTCTGTATATATCCAAGGAAGAGTTTTATTTAGAGAATAAGTAAACTTAGATCCCCTTATAGCTCTCTTCATGGCCGAGATGGCCATATCTTCATTGAGATCTCATATCTCAAATGTAGTGGTGTTAAAACGCACCATAAAGTTTCTTAAAGTCTCTTCTTCATTCTGCTTGATGGAGAAGATACTGTCAGATGTTCGCAGCATCCTTCTGCTGGTGCTGAAATAGACCACGAACGATTATTCTAGTTGCTCAAAGGAGTGTATGCTTTCCGACTGGAGTCCAGAATATTAGGCTCGAGCAGCCTTCCGAATAGTGGCCAAAAAGCAGAGACATAAGAGAACGTCGGTTGCTCCTTGGATAATCATGAGAGCTTTGTAGCTCATCAGGTGATCAATCGGATCGGTGGAACCATCGTAAGGCTCCATCTGTGGCATCTTGAATCGAGTCGGGATCGGCTCGTCCAAGATGTGCCGAGAGAAAGGCAGAGAAGTGTGGACACCAAGATCGTTGGAGGACCCTCGGCCATCCAACTGAAGCTAGTTGAGTCGACGGTTGATTTATCTAAACTTGCGTTCATAGTCGTCGAGCTGCCGTTGCTGGGAGAAGGCAGGAGTAGAGTCCCCCAAAGAACTGGATGAAGAACTGAAGGGTATGCGTGGCCTCTTCCCCTTCCTGTTACTATGATGGTAAGAAGGGGAAGGAGACCGCCGATGGTAACGGGCGGCATGGTGAGAGTGTCGGGAAGGAGATGGCTCGACATGATGGGAATATCGAGTCAGTCATCATTTCGAAGATGGAGGAGTTCGTCGAAGGATGCGACGATTGTGCTTGGATGCCATGTACGCACCGCTGGCTCTTCCACCATCGGTTGCTGCTGCTATTGCATTTATTGTTGTTGGAGGCTATGCGCTATCTCCATCGGTATTTTCATTTGCTGCATTATTGCAGCAAGTTGTTGAGCATCCGTAGTGACAACCGGATGTGAAGAACTGGGCTCTGTCATTAGTGGTGGAGGCAGAAAAACTGCCTAGCGGAGTCGGTGGAATTATTCTGAGCTCTTGTTTTCGTCATAATAATTGAAATTTTCTCCCCTTTCTAGCGCACCAATCTATTGCAGCCAATCTTCTTAAGCACCTAACACTAGCGAAAAGCACCTGCAAAAGGAGTCCACACTGACCGGAGTTATATTCGGTAGGGATCCTCTGATGCTTAAGTTAGTGGAGAAAAGTCGAACAAAAAATTGAATATAGAGTGTGGCAGAGTATCAGTCCAGAAATGTCTTACTGTCTCCGTTCCTTTATCTCCTTTTTATAGATGAATTGTTGGTAACCGTCTGTAATGGTTAAGTACGTGCGATCCCATTTATTTCGGTCTTATATGACTGTGGGGGTAGGTAGTTATGTCCACTGATAATCATGGTATGTTGTCATTATGCGCTTTCTGTGCTGGCTGATTATGATATATCGACTATATCGGTAATCTTAGTGCATCGACTGTATGTCAGTCGGTAGTTCTGATATTTCGATTGATCATTAGCTATGTGATTAATCGAGTCGTTAAGGTTACCTAAGAAATCGATTAGGATAAGTCGACAGTTAGTCAGCTTATCGATTGACAATCGGCTATCTATGTTCATGATGCCGATAAGACATCGGGTGATGCGACTCGCAGAATTTATAGTTGAATCGGAGCTCATTTTATTATCTGACTGTAATTGTCCACCATTAGCTGATGTCACATAATCGTGATGACCGACTGTGAATTGAGAGAGCTGAATCGGGCGGAGCAGATACAGTTGTCCCAACAAGATGCATATTTTGAAGAAAAAAATATATGTAGATATTCAAAATACGTATAAGTTGCTCGGAGACGAAGAAACTCCTCGAATATGTTCTCTACTCCGTTCTTTATCTAACATAGGCCTTATGTAATGTAATCTCGAAGAAGAAAACGTCAATTTACCCACTCTTGCCGTTGGAGGAGGGATTCTTTTTTTGAAGGAAAAAATAAATACATCCAATCTCTGATTATTTGTAAGTCAGATACGGCCTATCTACACGTGAAGAGTGTAGAAAAGCGTGTTTAATTAATTTTACGTTAGGGGATTCTCCCTCCACGTGACAGTGACTCATGGCAAACCATTCCCAACACCACCGGGCGGCGCTCGGGACCACTCGACCGTTGGGCAGGGATTCAGCATCCGTTGGTGATTTAAAATATGAAATCCTTTTTTGCCAAAAAAAGATAAAATCCTTGAGATACTACTCTTTAACAATCGCAAAGCCACACCCTTCTAACAAGCACACGGGCCCCACCTCCCGAGTATTTCTCGAAACGTTTAAAAGTATAAAACTTGGTCTGGCTTTGCGGTATCCCTCCGAAAATAAGGCCTGACTCGAGGAAGAAACATATCAACGTCCTCTTTACCCGTCCGAGTGTATCGGCTGCAAGGCTTCTGATGAGACGTAACTGCAGCTTAAATGGACTCTTTGTGAGGAAATGGAATCCTGCCATGCAACTTTTGCACTTCAGGGTACTGTATGATTATAAATAGCTCTCGTATCATCCATCTCGAAGGCGTGTAGTTTTTTTTTTTTAACTTCCCAAACCATCATGCATCCACTAAAAGGAATAGAGCCGTTCTTGGAGATAATTGAGTCATCGTCTCGATGACAGATGATATGACTTCGCAATACGATTTTGTGGTGTAAAAAATGCATCATAGATGATAGAAATGGCAATTTGTTCCGATCCGACGAATATATGATCCGATCCATCCAAATATGATAGATTTTATCCGATCCGATTAAAAGACAAGACGGATATAAGTTTAAAAAAAAATATGCGGATTCGAATCGGATATGGATTATGATATACCTTACTCTGAACCAACCCCCTATCCATCCAATCATGCTGTCACCCAAGGCATTGCAGCCGTCAGATCCCTGCTATCCCCTCTGATCTCCCATCCCTAACGGCAACCGCTCGACAGCTAGGGTTCCGATAAAATTCTAACCATCATCTAAGCTTCCCTATTCAACCGCCCGAAGACTCCCACCTGATTGAGACTTTTGAGTATAGAAAAATAGTAGAAAAACCTAAGGCAAACTTAGGAAAAATCAACGAAGACAAGAGATAGACAAAAAAAGAAAAGAAAGGTGACACCTTTTTCCACATAGATTGATCATTCTTTTTTCTTTTCACTTCTTTTTCTTTTTGAGAGATCCATGGGGAAGGAGAGTACCTGAGGGAGATCGGAGGGCTTTCTTAGGTTCCGATTGGGGCTTTTTTCTCGAGATTTTGTGTGATTTGTGATGGTGTGAGTTAGTCTCAGTTGGAGAAGGAGAGTACCTGAGGGAGATTGGAGGGGTTTTTAGATTTCGGTTGGGATTTTTTTTGGAGCATATAAGATTTTGTGCGAGTTGTGATGGTGCAAGTTGGTCCTGATGGGAGAAGGAGAGCACTTGAGGGAGATTGGAGGGGATTTTAGGTTCTGATTGAAGTTTTTTCTTGAGAATATAGAATTTTGTGTGAGTTGTGGTGGTGTGAGTTGGTCTCTTAAGGATTTGAGAGCTTAATCTTAGTGGAAGCATGATATTTTGTAGAGTTTGGGAATGGAGCGACGGGTGGTGGTGGGGCAGCGGTGGAGATAGGAGATCGATTCAAATATACCCAATCTAATCCGATCCATCCTGATTCATTTTTGGAGTCCAATTGGATCCGACCAAGATAAGTATGGGATCGATATAGGTATGATTTTTTTTTTTCTAATGAAATGAGTATGAATATCGATTGATCCGACCAACACTCGATCCGTTGCCATCTCTAATAGAGAATCCAAAATTTTCTTTTAACTTATGCGGACACCAACGAGTAGATTACTTGGCATGCTCCAAATATTAAAAGGTTAAAAAGACCGCAGCCTATTTTATTTGTGATTGTGAGTATTTACTAATTAATTAGAATGATACAAATTCATTTCAATTTACTGGATTTTAGTGAAATTTCTTTAGCCCTTGGAGCTAATCTGAGACACATTAGATTGTGAAACAAGTGGAGAGAAATTTTACTATTTAGAATGGAATCCCTACCAAAATACCAAAAAAAGATATGGAATAGTGGATATAAATAGGATATATCATTCTATTTTCAATATTCGACTATTTTAATGAAATCGATTTACGACGTGAAATAGGTTTGCATCTATCCCCTGCAATTAATATTTTATCTGTATATGCTCCATAAACATATAAAATATAAGAAATATTTTTATTTTTATAAAAAATAAAAATATCTCAAAATTCAATGCGTATTAAATATATCTTATTTACTCTACTTATTCTATGTACTTATTTTTTTTATTATATAAAATTTTTTCAAGAATGTATATATTTTTTTGAAAAGTTATTCCGTCGTAGGCAAGTGGTATCTTGAGGGCTCGTCCATCTTTCCGAGTTACACGCGAAAAGCAAGCAAAAAATGAGTAGTGCTGCTAAGTGCCCATGCAAAAGTTGCGAACATCATTTAACATGAAAAATGGTGCAGTTGACACGTTCTCCAATTCTCTCACCTTGCGAACATCATTTAACATAAAAAATGGTGCAGTTGACACGTTCTCCAATTCTCTCACCACCTATCAGAGAGTTCTCACATCAATTCTCGGAGGAGCCCAACCCTAAGATCTAGCCTTAGCCATATGTGCTTCTTCTAGTGCTCCTTCCTTCAAGCCACTCAACCCCTCCGCGTCCCCCCTACCCAACAAAAGAAAAAAAAAAAAAAAACACTCACACAGTACCACCCCTATGTACGTACGACTCAAGGTACGGCACGTTAAGTTAGTACATGTTTGTGCCCGGACTGTTATCCTTTGTTAAATTGACAAATTATTCAATTGCACCAAAAAAAACCTTCGTTTCCTTTGTCGACAATTAAGCCCTCAGACTATTACGAAGTTCTGATCTTATCCTTTGCTGTTTGTACTGATACCATAAAATGTGTTCTATTTAATTTCACTTTCTTTTCTTGAGAGATGAGGGAGAACTATTATTATCCTTTGCTATTTGTACTGATACCACTGCTGATGTACTTTCTTCATGTATTTCAGGGACAACAAAGTTTAACTAAAAAGATTGTACTTTTTTTTTTTTTTCTCTTTTTATCAACTCACAAACTCAGCACACAACTATCATTTATCATTAGCCTAGCGTACTGGACTTTGTAAATTACGTAGTTGTATGAATCAATGAGATTTTTTTTTTCTTCATAACTATGAAAGAATGGAACTTAATATATGGCTTTCTTCCTCTCCCATTTTTGTTGAAAAAAAAAAGGGGAAGAATTTAGTAAGTTATACGATGGAGTCGGTTGAAAGGAATTGTCTAAGATATTTTTTCCTCTCGAAAAAAAAAAACTCATTAAAAATTATTGCGGTCAATCGCCTCATCGTCCGATTGCCGGAAGCATGCACCTGCAAAAACGGGAAGTCCACACTGACCGGAGGCAGCTCCGGCGGGGACCCTCCGACGATCAAGTCAGAGAGGTGACTGGACAACAGTGAAATGAAGACAGAGAGCTCAATCGAGAGAGAGAGAGAGGGGGAGCAAGCCTGTGGTTTTCAAGGGGTTGAGAAGTGGGGGGAGCGGATCCATCCCCTTGCACTGTTGCCTTCCCCGGTTTATATAGTGGAGCACGGTATGGCGCCGTCATTAATGGCGCGGGCAAGTGAGGAACTGTCAACTCACTGTAGACTGTCAGAGTCGCTGTGAAAGTGTCGCGTCGCCGTGAGGCTGTCAAATCACCAGGGTTGACAATGCCCTCGGCCGGACAATGCCCCTAGATGGCCGTGCCGCATGTTGCTGTCAGAACTGACAAGGTCTGGCGGCTGTACGGCGATCAGAGGAGTCGACCGATCCTAGGTCGGTGGTCAGCTGAATGGCGTCGGGCCCCTCCGTTGATCGGTCGGTCGGCCGGTCGGTCGGCCAGTCGGAGTCGTCCGTCGGAGTCGGGGTCGTCGGTCGGTATATTCCAACAAAAATAAATAAATAAATAAATACACAGGGGGAGTGGAGGCGGAAAAAACAGTGGTTGCAGTTGCTTGAACTCCATAGGAGATCAAAGCATTGCGAAGAATACGTTCTTTCCTAGCTGTCATGCCCACTGGAATTGGAATAATGGAATTGCCTGTGGGTCTCATGCTAACGTCTAAACTGTGACCTGCTCGCGCGAATAAAAACGTCCAGATAGATAATATCATCGCAGCCGTACCTGCGTCCCGAGATAAACTTGTCTTATTTATCTCACAGCCAAGTTCTGCTCAACGAAGGCAGAAGCGGAAAGACATCCCCACACTTAACCTGGTAGTAAGCTCACATCACGAGTAAAACAGAACCCATCCCCACTCGGCGTTTACCAAACCAGAATTATTCACCATCAATCTCTCTCTGTCTCTTCACAAGCCAAGTCTTCAATTGCCACTAAAAAGTTTCTATACAGCATGGTCATATAGCTACTTCTAAGTTAAATATATTCTGATTCCCCCATTCACAATTACAAAGATTGGAAGATCAAAAGGACCCAACTGCTACCAGCCACCTGATATCATCTCTTTTTACCAGCAACATTTGCTTTTTCCCAAACCACAAGTACTTAGCTCTAATCAAAGATTGATTAGCAAGATAACATAAAGGCAGTTTTTGCAACGAATGTCACAATGAAGGTAGTCAGAACTCTAAATCCACTTTGTGTGCTTTTTAATACTTTATAGATGAATCGAATCAAGTCAAAAAGGCTACTCGTAATAGATGTAACGTCTCTCTTCTTCTTTACAATCAGAACTGCTATAACCTTTCACATTATACCACTAAAACCCCCAAAACAGCAAGTCTAAATCAGCACGCAATTAGCTCCTCGGCACACCAAACAATGAGTCCACAAATGGTAAGTGGTGGCTTCCCATAATGCCCCCACTACCAACCCTAACTTTCTCACATATATCAATACTACAATTGAACAAAAAAAGAAAGAAGAACATAAGAGTGGAGATTTTGGGAACAACAGAAAAAACATTCCTCTCTCTAAAATCCCCCACTTCAATTTCGACTTCTTCATCGATATCAGCGCCACGAGGAAACCGTGAGGAGGGGGCGGTCCGCCCAGGCGAGTGAGAGGATCCCCGGCGGGGAATGCAAGAGCGTGTACTTGGAGCTGTAGTTATAATTCCAGAGGAGAAGCTCCGCTTGGCTCACCGCGTAGTTGCTCAACGCCACCGGCACCAGCCCGCACCGTCCCATCATGGCCGTCCATTCCTCCTTCCCCTCCATCCTATCCCTCCGCTTCGCGCCCTCACCAAGCCCCACCGCCGCCCGGATTCGACGACCCAACAGGAGCCGCTCCACCCGGACCCGCTCCACCGATTCCCGGTTCATAGCCGGCTCGAGCGAATCGAACACCGCCGCGTAGTACGCCAGCGCCGTCCCGAACCGGTCCGCGAATCCAGACCGGTTCAGGCTCGCTTCGTACTCCCCCAGCGTCACCACGGCCGGTCCGAGCGACTTCGCGAGCCGGAGTACTCGCTCGACCGGCTCGGTCGACTCGCCCAACAGGGTGTAGAGCTGGAGCATGAAGTTGACCGCCACCGACTCGCCGGGCTCGACCCGGAACGTCGACTCGGTCAGCTCCGGGATCGGGGTGAGGACCGCCTCGAACTCGAAGTCCAGGTCGAGGAGGGAGGCGAAGTGGCGGAGGCGGTTGCCGGTGGCGGCGAGAGAGGCCGCAGGGGAGTCGCCGAGCGCCAGGGCGGGGATACCGGAGACCCGAATCTTGGCCGGCTTTCCAGCGGGGCGGGTGGCGAGGGCCTGGAGGAGCGCCGCCCACTGAACTCCCTGGACGATCCCGAAGTCGATGATGTGGATCCGGGACGCCGACTCGGTGGCCTCTAGGATCGCCTGGTTCGCGGTGAGGTGGGCAAACTTGGAGTAGGGACACGCGTCGTTGAGGGCTTTGTAGCACAGGGTGAAGTCCTCCGGCGAGGAATCGTACGACGACGAGGGCGGAGGAGGGGAGTGATCCTTCTGATGAGCACCTCCGGCGGCGGCCGAGAGGCGGCTGCAGAGGGCCTCGGCGAAGTAGAAGGCGACCCGTTCCGTCGGATCGCCGAAGTCGGACGCCGATTCCCGGATCTTGACGAGGGATTTGGCCGCCAGATCCGGTTCGGAGTCGGCGATCCGGGCGCAATCGAGGAGGGCTTCGAGCAGCGACGGGGATGGCGAAGGGGGGTCGCTCTCCGCGGCCGCCGGATCTCGGAATACGGCATCGCTCTTCGGTTGGTCCGGCGGGGGCGGATCGAAGGACAAGGCTTGGACCTGTACCTGCTGCTGCGGTGGAACCGGTGGATTTGGCTTCGGAACGGCTATCGCGTGGTGGTGAGCCGGAGGCAGGGGAGAGATGTTGACCGGGTCGGAGAAGACGACGCGGTTGAGATCGGAGGTGGAGGCGGGCGAGGGGACGCTGATGGCGGCGGAGCAGGCGGCGAAGGTGTCGGCGAACAACGACGGGAGCTCCGGCGCCGCGACGGCCGCCCCACCTCCCTGCCAGGCGTCGCTCATCAGATCGGAGCTCTCCGCCGGCGACTCCCCGATCAAGCTATCCATCCACTCGTCCGAGTCGAAGTCCCCCGCCATGGCAGCGGCAGCGGAGGCGGAGGAGCCAAAGTCGGAGAGCCGGAAGGGGCCATGGTCGAGGTGGACCGGGGGATTGAAGCCGAGGACCGAACCGGGGCCGGAGTCGGAGGCGAAGGGGTCGGGGAAGGTGGCGGAGTCGGGGAGGACGAAGGGGAAATGTTCGGGGATGGGAGGGTGGTGGTGGGGTCCCCACGGCGGGGGGTTAACGGAAGCGGCGACGTTCTGCTGTTGCTGCTGCCGTTGCTGCTGTTGCTGCTGCTTCTGCTGGATGACTTGCTGGGCGATGGCCATCAGGTTGCCACTGTCCGCGCACATGTAAGCCATTCTCCCCTCCCTCCCTCTCTCTTTCTCCACCCACTAATCTCTCTCTCTTTTTACCTTCTCTGGACTCGGAAAATATTTCTAGCTGCTTGTTTTTTTGGCTCACATGACAGCACCCAGGCCTAGAGAGAGGCGTTGGCAATGGAGGGTCAGTGTATGTGCTGGCAGCGAACAGCAGCTTGGAGACGGTACTTTGAGAGAGAGAGAGAGAGAGAGGAGGGGGGGAAGGGTTTGAGGGTTGGGGAGCCGTGGGCTTTTTAAAAGAAAGGAGAAGGGTAGGGCCGTAATGGGGAGAAAGCGGTGGAGGGCTGGGCCGGGGACTGGGAGGCTTCTCGAGGAGCGCGGAGGAGAGGGGAAAATTAAAAAGCAGACATACGGAGGTGGGGTCCACAGGAGCCCACCACACAAAGTGGGAAAAACATTAGCGGGGCAAGGAAAGAACACAAAAGAAATTAGATGAGGTGCGAAATTTGTCGAAAAGTGCCGAGAGAAACAGCCCGGAAGAGATATTATAAAAGAAAGAAAAGGGCCCCCTGTTCTATTCTCATTTCTCTCCCTCGTTCACGTTACGTTCACTCTGGTGGTAGAAGTGGTGGTGCTACTTTGGAGGAGAGATGGGAGAAGCGAGTGGAGTGGAGTGGAGTGGAGTGAAGACTTGAGAGAGGACTGGGACAATGGTGCGCCATGCATGACGTGTGGAGCCACTCGGTCTCCCTGCGTGGTCCCCACTGGAAGAGACACCAACCGCAATTTGACACGACACGTGGGATTGGGATGGTTTAAAGATGATGTTACCGAGTCCAACAGCAGCCACTCTGCCCTTCCCATCGGACCCCTGGAGGGAACCAATTAACCATTGTCACAGGGGTCACGTGAGTCGGTATTGGAACCTCGCAGGGGTTTGGTTGACGGGGCGTTAAAGAAGTGGAGATGGAGGCGACTACCGTGATGGATACCGGCACTTAAATCGTTAATCATTGTCCCATTGCATATTAGCTGCATACTAGTACTATTTTTCTGTCACCGTAATAACCACAATACATATTTACAGTGCTGACATTAGCGTTATAATCAAAAAAAAAAAAAAAGGCTTCCCTCCCCAGTCAAGTAACTTTTCTTCTTTATGTTGCAATACCATATAGAAAGTGCATTCATATATAATCAAAACATTGCTGCTAATATCCATGAGTTATAGTGTTGAAAATGAGCTACTAAGAGAGAATTTAAGCTTTATTGCAGCCTTTTAAATTTTAATCATAGTGTGGTTAATTCGTGGAAGCTTGCTATCTTGGCTTGTTTCCTTTCGAGGGATCCAATGTGCCCTACGGAGCCATCTTCGTCGTCTCTTTCAACATTAAATGTGGCCTCTGCTGCCCATCAAATACTCCCTTTCTATCGTATCTCATCACATGCGAAATGTCACATGAGCCATTAATTCTTCGGTTTATATATTGCAGGTGCTTCTCACGTGAGTCGACTAATGGCTTCTCCCACTGGACGAGTCCGATGCACGCGTGTTCCACCCAAAGCGGCCGATCCTATCCTGCCTGTGGGGCCCGCGGCAGTGACCTACAGCAGCACGCCGCGTGGTGGCAGAGCGGTTCCTCCCCTGATGACGTCACCCGATGAAAGCCGTCGGATGCTTTTTGGCGCCAACGGTGGGCCCCGCTGTCCTCGCTGCCTTTTCCGGGATTGATATTTCGCACCCGCAATTCTCTTTCGTGCCCCCCGTACTCCTCCCGTCACTACACGGCCGTAGATCTGGTACGCCTGTAAGTTAATCTGCACATCCTACGGTCTCACGGTCTCGGTATCATAAATGGGTCCGAATGTCGGTCCCTTAAATTTCGTCCCCTCTCACTCTATGCCCAATAGTGGCGCTGGGCGAGCGGATGGGGCGTTTTGCCGGCAAACAAGCAACGTCCAACCAAAGCGGGCGCTACCATTCTTACAACGCCGCATAGAAATTTCTGTGCGGTCGGAGGCCAGATATCGTCTCCGGATCAAACGGACGGTCGATAGGGCCTTAACTCATAAAACAAATTCTACGCATGTTTCAGTTGGGATAGGAGTGCTAATGGGAGAGGGAGGTGGTCGGGTTGCCATCTAGTTCGCAAAATCGCCACCCATTTGGACGGCCGCATGATGAGATGTGGACCACCAATATGGCCGTGATTGATCCGTGGAGGGCCCACGGAAAGCGATGGCCTTAGAAGAAGAGCCCTCATCTCCAAGTACCCCAGTTCAGGAGCAAGCCTCCTACAGGAAGCAACTGAGTTAACTCAGCTGACAAAAATGGCAAGCTTGCCATGTATAGTGGGCATATCATGAAACCTAGTGCTGAAGGATTATAAACCTCGCAAAGATGCACTCTTTATCTAAAGTGATAGACTATGATTACTTAACCATAACTATCAATTATTGGGCTGGTTAATTTTGTTATTTTTTGCCAGCATGAGGTCCTCTTAGGAGTATTCTTACCGATGTTATCTCTTTCAGAGTATTTTTGATCTTATTTCAAACTTAAACATTTTCAAAATAGAATATTAACTGCTACGTACATGAAGAGTAAAAGTAATATATTATATATGATTGATCTAAGACAGTCCCATTAAGATATTGCTAATAAATTTAAAAAGGTGGTCATCAGTACTATTAGATGGCGAGAAGAAAGCAACCACCCTTGTTGGATTGTTGTAACCAGAACTATTACTCATTTAAAAGGCAGGCATGCAATGAGGGAACTCTCTGTTAGCTTGCTGGTCAAACTGAAGAGTTGTAATAATAACGAAATAAAAACATCGTCGTGTTGTGTGTAGGACGGTAGAAACCGGGGGGGCGACGTCGCCTGTGGACGCCACCGCTTCCACGAAGTCTCATTCGCACGGATGTGATCGCAAGGGAAGGGAGGGCTGTCGTTTTCTATCCAGACCGAAAGTTGGATCTTTTTTAACGCTTAAATTTTTGGATCCGCTCTCTCTTTGGTTATTTGGGTTCCACGAGGGAACAAAAGAAGGGTGGTATCCATGGGGATAAGGTCGATTCGGATTGCTTGCTTTAGGATAAATCTTTTTCACATTGGAGACTCTTGGTGTCCCAGACGTCTCTCCATTAATGAAGTCCATTAATTCATTTATCCTTATTGGATAAAGGGGTCTTTGAGATTATATCTTGTCGCACTTCCATATATAATTTTCAATGGACATGGTAGGGAACATGTGAGAGGGGAAGACTGGTTTGGATGCAACCGATCAAAGAGCTATGTCTGCAAAAGTTCTGCAAGATTGGAAATATTATAGCTTTACAATTAATGTGAAGCTTGATGCATTAATTTGGTTATATAGATAGGTTGCATCAATCGAACGGCTTGTTGAAGTTGGAGCGAATTACACTTGACGTGCATCATTTGCAACAAGTAGATTTTTCCCCTTTTTTTTTCTTTAATATAATGTCGTGCAGGTAATTTCATTTATCTAATAGATCTTTTTCCTCCAGATTTGCCTGTCAAAAGTTGACCACAGTAGTCTGTCTTGCCGGTGTCTGATTTTATCTAGTTAAACATATGCTTATGTATTTTAGTAATAATACGAAGATTTTCATCTTTGATGTTTGTAGCCACATATTAAAATGTTAACTTCAAGTTTCATCACATTTAAGTACTAAGATATCTTGACATGCTATGTTTTTAACTGTTTGAGTATAACATCTAGTGTGGAAATGGTTTGTCATGTAGAAAAATAATGAAAATAAGAGGTTTGCTTACCATTTTGGTTCTTTTGTATTTCTAATGGGAACAATTTATATGACGCATATGGATTTTTATGCTCATGTGTATGAGTTTTTGAATAATATATGAGGTATTATGGATACATTATTTACTATATATGCTATCCAAATCCTTCATCATCAATGGAGTTGAAATATGATCTCCCCAGGATAAGGAAACCATCTCCACCAAGTGAACATCTACATTATTTGTTCGGTAGCGGTTCAAGAATATTAAAATTATCCTCAGAAAAGTTCTTAATATTATGCAACCATTGATATCAAATTTTGCTTCCAACCACCAATGTAATGCACAAGCGCCGAGTAATATAATAATTAAATAATATTATTGAGATGGAACTTATTCCCATGCGTGACACATTTTGATGACATACTAACATGGCAATAATGTTGACTGGGACAAGCAAGCTATAGGCTGGCTCAACATGATCCTACACATATAATAACAAAAACAAGAATATTATAAATTATATTCCAAATGAAATGATTGGTGACACCATCTTAGCATGGAAAAATATATTAATAACACTATTAGTATTAATATTAATATTGTTTGCTTGACTCTCAACTATATAATTTTCGCTATTGCTGAATTTATCATGGATTACATCTGGATACTTTTTTTCTTTTATATACTAAAATAGTGAGGAAGTAAGACTTTTTTATTTTTTTTATATTTCTAAATGTCATTCATTTCTCATTTTTCTTTCTGCTCTTCTTTCCCTTGGTCAATATATATTTTCATTTCTATCCATGGTAGACTCTTTCAAAGATGCAGTGACAGCTATGGATTTAGTGTCGCATGAATTCATATAACTTTGTCAATCTAGTAGAGGCAAGTGTAGTCTACCATACTATCTATTTTGATATTAGTCAATTTCTCTTTGGGAAGAAGGAATCCTAAATTCTTAGGTGCCAAGACTTAAAAGATGGCAGAAATAGATACATCCTGCTTATGAATTTTCTTTCCAATAATAAATTTGTGCCATTTATATTGTTAAAACAGCATGCAAGATAACAACAACTCATACCTTGAGCACATGCTAAAAAATCATGGAGGCATATATAACATAAACAATAAGTGAGAAATAATGAATATAACTTTTTTGTATTTTTTTATTCTAGAGGGTATTACTTTCCAGAGTATTTTATCATACATCCGAAATATGTTGTTATGATCTAAAGCTATACACATACATATATACATAGAATATATCCATATATATCTCTATATCTATATGACTATATCTATATCTGTATATCGGCGGTTGGTTAGAGGATCAATCAATATATTTTCAGAGAAAAAGCCTTGCCTTCATGAAAGGATATTATTAAAAAAGGGCTATCACAAGCGTGTAGGGTTCCCATCACTTGCTGCTTAATTTACCTGCACTTTGAACACGTACGTGGAAAAGCCACAAGAATTCCATTTGATTTCAATAATGGGGAACGCATTTTCCCAAATCGATATAGATATGGGGAATATGTTAAATGGCCTAATGAGACATGCAAGTGTTACATAAGGAATATTTATGGGATTTCTCTTGCTTGTGATGCATCCATAAAAGCTTTGGAACATTATTATTCTAGTCTTGTGTGCATCCATAAAAGCTTCTTCTAGGCAATTAAGGTACTCAAAACTGACATAAACTATGAGAATGAGTTCATAAGCTCTTGTTCATTTTAGATAATACACATTTCTAGCAATGTCCGCGAGTGGTCTTCATCTTTGTTTGGTGTCCTCCATTATTGTTTGTTTCACGTGGTCATGATTGCCCAAGTATCACATCTTCATACGTAACCACAACAAGATTACTTCACCTTATCGTCAAACCATTGTCCCACCCCTATTATTTTTTTTTCTATTTGTCATTATACTCCCTGTTCTCTTCCCTCCATATATATATATATTTTCTTGATGATTCTTGTAGAACAAGCACCGAAGATTAGGTTGAGTTATCGGTAAAAATAGAATGGACAAAAGAAGGGTCTGCAAGAACTGCAGCCAAATGATCTAAATATCAGATATAAAACCGAGTGAAATCTCGTGAATCCTTCGCAGGGCGCGCATGGCATCATAGAAAGCTGTGAATCCATGGATGGTCGCCATCAGAGGATGGACCACCGTCAAATAACGTGGGCACGAGTATTGTTTGATGGCCATCCATCCGCTGGTGCAGCTCCATGATGAAAAATTATTCGGGAATTCTGTGGATGGAACACTAATTGTTCCATCAAAATGCATCAAATAGGAAAAGATCATGCTGTACCCAAACACCAGAAGAGGAAAAAAAAAAAAGAAGAAAGCCGGTGGTGAGGACATTTTGGACTTTATATGAACACAATTATTTAGAAGACATCATTTGAATTGCAAGGGTTCCACTACTGGTTAAAGTGACCGGTTTTTGACTTGGCAAGCATCAAAACGGGATATTATCCTCATTAAAACTAGATACAGCACACGCAAAATTTGACATTTTTATCGATAGCTTTATAGCAATGGATCTGTCTTAAAACTAGATATTGTCCTCATAAAGTAAAGCGGCCCGTTTGTCCGTGAGGCATGTTAGATGGAGGCCCAAATAACAGTCTAAGCATTAGGGCGAGAAGCTGGAAGCCTCAACCATTTTTTGGAGTGGACCAGTTGGGCTTGGTTTTCTTTGGTTTCCTACTTCTAAAACTAGAACCAAGGGCCTATACAAATATATTTTACATGGCTCGTATATTTTTCCTTTTAAGAATTTGGATGAAAGTGTGAACGATGTGGGCTTAAAATATCAAAAATTTTCGATAGGGCTCTCCTCAAAATGTCGCCAACGTTGTCCACCACTGAAATCAATAGCCTAGGTGATGCAATCAAACTTCTATCAACGCTCTAATTGATGCAAAATGAGAAGTTGACGTTAGGAGTATGGATCCAAAGTAACTTTCTGCGGCGATTCGAAAATTCGCTTTCTAACATGTATAAATATGTGGACACATCTCTAACATTTTTCTCAAGCAGTTTGTTATGTATATGTGTGTATGTATGTGCATGTATATATATGGTACAATGGATCAACACATAATTATTTCTCTCCTCATTTCGTGGATTAGAAATGGCTCTCAATATATATATGTATATGTATGTAGGGATGTATATATGTATATGTATGTATATATATGTGTATGTATACGTATGAATATGTATCTCCACACATAAATTGCTTTGCTTTTTCTCTTATGACTGTAATCACCAAAGGTCAATGGCAAAGAACGAGTTAAATGCATGACTAAAAGAAAGCTTAACAAACACTCATGCCTATCATCCCTCTTAGCCTAGATATACACCATAGGCAGATGCTCTTATGCAAGCTTGCACCTAGCACCTATGGCTCTCTCTTTTTTTCTTTTTCTTTTTTTTTTTTTCCTTTTTTTTTTCTTTTTTTCTTTTTCCCCCGTTAATTGTTTACATTCTCGTTGAGCCCCAAAATGGACTTCCAATCTCTCTCCTACTCTTAGAAAAACAGTATCATGTGATGGATTGGACCTTTATTGGTAGACCTTTGGAGAAGTCTACAAAGGGGCAAGCAAAGGCTTGGTCAAGCTCTGCCAATTCCCATCGATAGTTTAGTATAAGGTGGTGCAGGAACACTGCTATCTCAAGCTTGGCGAGCTCGGAGCCTGCACATAGACGGGGGCCGCCACCATATGGCATGAAGTCGTTTGTTGTCGTCGTCCCAAGAGAGCTCTTCTGAATGCCGAGAGGAGGAAAAAAAAAAGTTCATCTTATTTTCTTTTTGGAATGCTAATGATTTCATTCAAAAAAAAAAGAAGATTTCATAAATGAGGAACTTTAATTTGTAAATTTTTGGTCATTCTTCGATCTTACTATGAAGTGATTTAACATTATTCTCAAGTATATGTTTCCTCTTTGCTTTAATTCCTTTGGATATTTTTGATTAAAGGGTTTCAGCAAGTGGATTTATATAGGCGATTAGGAATTTCTTTCCATGGGGTGAAGATTCAAAACTTTTGAAGGAATTTGTGGAAAGCTTGTTCAAGTTCAAAATGATGATTTTTATATTTATTATATGTCATCATGCAAAAGTAATCTAAGAGAATCAAGGAGGAAAAAAAAAATGCAATAGCATCATAAAATTTTAATCCATGTTTTGCTCATGAAAATTAAGAAGTAATAGATGAGAATTTGTTTAAAATATGAGTTAATCCTACATTATTGAATCTTTTAAATTTTGATTACTCTTATATAACTTTTAGAAAAAAAATAAAATGCTGACAAAAATGCAATGAATAAAAGATCAAAAAAATAGGATGAATAGCTTTCATGGACAAGACTTGCTATTGCGGTTTGTCCTATCTCACCTAATTGGCAGTAACTTATACCAGCAATAAATGGGTTGGTTTGAGTAGTGGAGAGACCGATATGTGGCGAGACAAGAATGAGTGCAATGGATACCCACCGGGCTTGGGGCAAAACTCTCTCTCTCTCTCTCTCTCTCTCTTCTTCTTTTTCTTTTTCTTCTTCTTCTTTTATATATATATATATATATATATATATATATATATATATATATATATATATATATATATATATATATATATATATATTGGTAAAATCATTATCTACTCATAGTTTGCATTGGGTTAGATCAATATAGAGTCCAATTATTACCAAAATAAATTTAGAATCCAATTCAAGAACCCACCACAATTTTTCACCACCAGTGAATCACTACCTTATCTTATCAATGAAGAGTACAGCACTAAATAATTTTCAGACTAGTTTTAATTCTCAGAATACTCTACTATTTTCCATATCAACATACCAGTGAGAATGTGTGACACTTAACCTTGGAAATATGTCCTCAATATCAAAAATCAACCAGCTATTATACTTAAAGAATCAAAAGAAAGAACACATGACAAGCAAGCAGTTGATGCATTTGTCTTGCACATTTTGCTATTATGATTTATGTGGATCGCACTAAAATGTTCTTAAAAATCTATCTTGTGAATCTTGATGTGAGGATTTGTATGGACATATATTTAGTCCCACATAGATTATACACTGAAAAGATCTTAAATACTTATACAAGATCGAGAAATTCAAATAATACCTTCCAACTAATTTTTGAGTGAGATCCTGATTGTTACAAATGGTATGAGCTAATCCAATCTATAATCTAAATTAGGAGATATTGTATATAGCATGGATTTATTGGGGCTGACCCTCATGATATTTATGAATGGATACATGGATTTGAACTTTAGACGTTAGAACTCAAATGGAGTGAGTATGTGAGGATCCATACGAACGTATATTTAGTCGCACATTGATTATTCACTGAAAAATCTTGAATATTTATATAAAATCAAAAAAATTAAAATAATATATTTTGGTTAGTTTTTTGGGTGAGGTCCTAGTTGTTACACTAAGACACCAAACAATGGCCACTAATTTCCCAAAATGTTTGCATTGGGCCATTTAGAAATGGTCCCGCGATTTCATGGCTTAGTTTTGGGAGCCCCATCCATGCATATTGGAGTTGGCCCATGAAATTAATCACCATAAAATGTTGAGTCTTTTTCACTAAAATTTAGATGTGGGCAAGGCACGCACGTGCATGGCCAACCCAATCAGTACGTGGGACCATGCTCCGTTTCAACTCATGCTCATCAACATCATCATCCACTATGCTCTACAGTATGTGCATTAATTTCAGTCGAATTCCAATATGGACATGGTCATGTTCCTTGCCCCACAAATGGCCCTGCCATATAATAATTAAAAAAAAGTAAATAATTTCTTTAATATAATGAAATCATTATTACATTAATAACTTGTTTCTAATTTTTAGAAATGCGAATTACTAGTTAATATGTAAGTTAGACATTAGTATGAATTTTTCTAGAAGAAAACCTTAATAATATGTCTTAAGAGAGCATGCTATCTTAAACTACTAGTAATTAGTAAATTCTTTTTGTGATTATGCCAAAGATATGGATTTAAATCCCACCTTCATCTGAGTTTCATAAGTTGGAGGTATTCTACAAACCTATCTTACAAAAGAAAAGTATTAGGATCTGTTGTGGTCAGAAGATCCTGGGATTCATACGGATGGAGGGCTCATCCCAATAAGAGATATTATCCATTTTGACCGCATGTATATTGTAGCTTATTGGCTTGCGGTCTTTGGACTGTAGCTAATATGCTTGCGGTTGTCGTAGCTGATAGACTTGCGGCTCTTGAGTCATAGCTGATGCATTTGCGGTTGTCGTAACTTATAGGCTTGCGGCTCTTATCCTTGAGCCATAGCTGATATGCTTGCGGCTACTGGCTTCACAGTTTTATCCTCTGGCTTTGGTCCAAAAGACATCTTTTGAGGGTGGAGTGTGCTCCTATCTCATATAAGATGGAGTACCTCTGACTCACAATCAATGTGAGACTAAAGCCCCCACAATAATAGCCCTCCCTGTCAGGAGACTCTGTCTTATTCGAAGAGTCCCTTCCTTTAGTGCCATTTGTTGTGGTCAGGAGACTCCGAGACATACGGATGGAGGGCTCATTCTAGCAAGAGGTATTATCCATTTTGACTGCATGTATACCATAGTTTATAGGCTTGCGGCCCTTAGGCCATAGCTGGTATGCTTGTGGTTGTTGTAGTTTATAGGATTGCGACCCTCGGACCATGACTGGTACGTTTGTGGTTGCCATAGCTTATAGACTTGCAGTCTTTGGGCCATAGCTGGTATGCTTGTGGCTGTCGGGCTTACGATTTTGTCCCTTGAGTCTTGGCCCAAAAGCGCCTCTTGAGGGTGAAGTGTGCTCCTATCTCATATAAGATAGAATATTCTTGACTCACAATCGATGTAGGACTAAATCTCCCTGTAACAGGACCCAAATGTATTGGCTAAGAATTAGAGATGGCAACAGATACGGTATCCGCAAATTTTGCCCTACCAATATCTAAATCTGTTTAAAATCTAACTATCCGAATCCGTCCCAAATCTGATTATGAAATCCACTGCAAATCCCAAATCTATCCCTTTTAAAACTGGTATACTCGTTGGATACCCAAATCTGTAGCCAAAGAAGAATTCTTTGGATCAAAACTCCCCAAACCCTAAAAGACACGATGCTTCTACCAAGATTAAGCGCTTAAAACCTCAAGGGATCAACTTATATCACCACAACTCCCACAAAATCCTATATGCTCGAGCAAAAACCCCAAAACCTAAGAAACCCCTCCGATCTCCCTCAGGCACCATCCTTTCCCATGGATCTCTAAAGAAAGAGAATGAAATGAAAAGAAAAAAAGTGAAAAAAAAAGATCAATCTATGTGGGAAAAGGTCTTACCTTTCAATTTTTCCCACATTTTCTTTGTTTTCCTTGATTTTTGCTTTGTATTCCCCTGATTTCTCTTTTGTTTTCTTCATCCTCAGACATCTTAATCAGGTGGAAGGCTTGAACCTAAGAAATCCTCCCATCTCCCTCAAATGCTTTTCTTTCCCATAGAGCTATGAAGAAATAAAATGAAATTAAAAAAAAAGAAATAGAAAAAAATTGATCCATTATATGGGAAAAGGTCTTACCTTTCGATTTTTCCGCTTCTCCTTCATTTTCATTGATTTTTTTTTTTGTTTTCCCTTGGTTTTCCATCCTCAAGGGTCTCAATGGGGTGGGAGGCTTGGAGCGGCTGACAGAGAGGCTTTGACATTAGTCTAAAATTTAGAGTTTAATGTTTTTATATAAACGGATTCAGATAGCGGATATCCGAGGGATAAATCCTAAATCCATCCTAATTCGAACAAATTTTAATTTTAAATCTCAAACCCATCACAAATCCTATTAGAGTATACTAAATGAGTCCTATTAGGGTTTGGGATAGGTCGGATATCCGAAAAAATCCATCCGACTGTCATTCCTACTAAGAATGATGGCCTAGCTTAACTTGTGCGAGGAACATTTGGCTTATGAAAGCCTTCCATGTTGCTCGCCAAACAGGTGGGTTCAGATTGCTTGGGCTGAAACAAAACATCCATAGGCCACAGCCCAACCCAACCGAATTCTAGCGGATGTGACAGAGTTTAGATAGACTGCAAGTTTATGAACACCAGTTGTTTGCAGGAATGTAATTTGGAAAATTAGGAGTTTTTGATGACTAGAAACATGGAAGGCCTATTCTTCTTTATTGTTTTCCAAGGGAAGATGGATCTGTGGCTACTATGACGATGTCCTCTTCACCTAACAAATAGATATTTTGTGATGGATACCGTGAGGACCATGGAATAGATATCCAAGTTACCTTTGTATTATCTGCCTTGACTTGTTTGGGGCATGATGGCTACTTTCAAATCAATATTTAAATTACATCTTTTTTCTTTATTGCACTTTTATGCCTACTTCATTTATAACTAAATCCTTGGATTTCTCTTCCATCATTTTGCTTAAAAAAAGGTGGTAAATTACATCTTGCATGGGCAAGGCATGTTTTCTTTTGAACTGTTGGCAGTGGCCATGCCCATGAATGATTGAAGCAGGCCTTTTTTTTTTTTTTTTTTTGTGTGATGGAATGTGGAGGAAGTAAGGTTCTTTCCCCACTTAATTTTATTAATTAAAGTAAGTATATAGACAAAAGGAAATAGGATTTGAACGGGTGCAGAGAGAGAAAAGAAAGTAAAGATGAAGCTAAAGAGGAGATATGAGTCCAAATTTGGCAGTGTCCTTCAATCATTTTCTCCAATCCCAAGTGTTTCCAAAGATAGTGAAATTTACCATGTTAAACCTACTCTTTTACTTAAATATATTCTGTAGATTAAGTAAAATCTTAATAATTCAGCTCAGGTCACAACTAATGATCCTTTTGATAAGTACTACTCCACTTGAGGCAACTTGTTGGAACACTTGGGATCACTGAAGCAATAGTCTCCTTCTGATTGTAATAGTTCTTATTCAGAAAAGAGAAGTACAGGCACTGTATTTGCAAGGACAAGAGAAGAATAGCGACATTGGCATGATTCTAAGTCTCGTATATCCTGTCATTGTTCCGAGACTAATAGGAACATTTGACCATCCAATGCAATGTCGATTTCACATCATGTGTCCAAGTGCACAAGACATAATGACTCAAAGCTTGAGCCCTTGTCATGTATGTTTGGTCATGCATCTTAGCATGTGATGTGAAATTAATACGGCAATAAACTTAAGCCATCGTCATCATGCGACAATTAGCACCTCGTTATCGAAGGTTGGGACGATCGGCAAATAAAACGTCTCATCAAGCCATCGATATCGATTACCTAAGTGAAACGTTAGCAAGCATCTCAAGCATATCATCAATGTGATGCAATTTTCGAACCATGAATAACTAGAATGTATGGTTCATCGATGACACTTCCTAATTAACCCCTAAGGGTTTTTTTCGATATGAATGCGTGCTACACCCTAGTAATATTTATCCAGACACAAAACCTCGAGGTCAACTACATGTCCCTTGCGGTGCCAAGAAGAAAGAACATCGAGGTAATGTTTGGCATCAAAATCAAAAAGACATAGTAAATTGATGGTGTGGTAAACTCTAATTATGCTAAAGGAGGAGACAAATCAGGCACTTGGGCTTTCTAAAGCTGAAAGGCAAATTAAGTTGGCGTCTATATCTAAGATGGGAGAAAGTGCAATTGTATTGCTCAACACATTGGCACCAATCAAGAGCAATCAATTAAACACAATCAAATCAATCTCGTCGGAAAACATGTGAATCTGGTGACGTTTGGTATCTCGTTTGGTGCCTCGTTTGGTGTGTGGTTACGTTGTTCACACGCCTAAATGACTTTCACATGAAGAACAGTTAAAGGAATCTGACAACCTTTCTTTATATAGGGTACAACCTTCTGAGCTGAAATATGAAGGCATAGGGTCAATTTATAAAACCATATAAGAACAAGAGTAGAAAGTCTCATGCAATCTTCTCATGTAATCCCATCAAATCAGAACCTAACTAGTCCTCTTCAATAAATATATGCAATAAGATATCAGTTAAGGCTTAAAAGAAGAAGGGTTTCACTTAATATTACCCTTATAATAATTAGATGCATGATATGGGACTAACCTGCCACCTCCAAGGATTGAACTGGTGAGGGTCATCATACAAGGAAGAGTCCAAGTGAACCGCCACGAACACAGGAAGAATTTTCCACCCACAGGGAATGTCATACCCTTCCAAATGGCAACAATCATAAGTTTATTTATGTGTCACTAGCCATCACAAAACCCTCTGAGAAAGAATATTCTAGTAGTACATTATTAATTAACCTACCTTTGTACCGGACGTCTTGAAGAACCTTTCTGTGAACGAACCTAACCACGTTCCCCAGCCGTAGTGTCTCATTTATAACCTTCATGAACCAAATATTTATAAATAGCAAGATAAGCTAGAGGTCATCAAAATGAAACATTAATTCCAAGCTTAATTTGTTTCTTCAGTGGTGTACGTTCCGAGAGCCTACACATTGGGTGAATTCCATTTGCTTGTAGTCTTCCCAGTTTAGTCCGGACTGATCTCCTTTTAGTTTCTTCCTGGAGGCAATCTCAAGGTGCTCCTCCTAAAGAAATTAAGCCAATAAATTTGCAAGTAATCATAGTAAAGGGCTAATATCTAGAAAAATATTGTAAAGGTGATATTATTGTTAAGTTTTACCTGCAGTTCTTGAACAGCTTTTGGGCAGTCTTCGAGGAAAAAGATGGTTAAAGCTAAGGCCATGGATGATGTTTCATGGCCAGCAAAGAGCAAGCTCAGCAAGAGATCAAGGATCTGCTCTTTAGAAAGATTGGATTGCTTTAGAGCCCACCCAAGGAGATCATCTTCCTCACATCTCTCTTGTCCCTGGCTCATGTTTTGGAATCTTTCATCCATTTTCCGCTCGATCACCCCAAGGATCGTCGATCGTGACTGTAGTAGTGATAACAACATTAGGAGTAAATGAATCTTTTTGACCTAATATATATAGATCCTATTAAAAGATAAAGCTAATGCACAAGTGATGTGTAAACTGTTTGATTTTCATATATATATATATATATATATATATATTGCCATGATAATTAGCCAGTAAAGTATCAGTTTAGTGTATCAACTATCGATCGTTAGATTAATTGCTGCATATTATAGTGTAATGGGCATGTGCAATTGCCTAAAATAAGCAATGGACATTGGTTGGTTCCGGTGTAAAGCATGGGATAATCAATGATCAGTGGCAAAAAAAATTGGCAAATAAAATTCACAATCATGGCTAATTATGAGGCAGGCCATCCATCCTGTTATTTGTTAAATAGTTTCAGCATAAATAAAGGCAGCTGGGTTAATGAATATCTGAAGGTGACTGCATAACAGTAGAAGTGGCAACACTTTATAAGCTCAATACATTGGTTCAAGTATTAAAAAAGAAAAAACACTACTCAATTGAGGTTAGACGGTTGTTTAATTAAATAATATCACACAATCATGCAGCAATGGACTGTTTTTGCACATGATATAGTTTAATTACATGATGAAGATTTTTAGTTGATTTAACTCCCAGTGAGTGATTCTGTTTTAGAATTATTTTTATCAATATAGAGAAAGAAAGAAGTAGATTTTGATCTAACGACCTACCTTTAGAGCCTTCCAGTATGGAGTCCCAGGAAAGTTCAGTGGGGCGGATACCACTCCCTTCATGAAGGTTATGTACTCTCTTCTCAACTTCTCAGTCTGGGGCTCTCCTGGATCCATGCTCATTATATTCTTTGCCATCAGATTAAAAGTATACTGCAATTGGTTAAAGATCCAATAAACACACTTGGAACTTATGCACAACACATGATTTATGGAGTAAAACCAATTTAAGAACATTGATATATATAGATGGCTGGCTTACTTTCTTAGCTTCCTCTTGTGCCGAGAAGACTGAATTCTCCTTCCAAGACCTAAGAACAAGCAAAGCATGCCTCTCCACCTCCGGGAGGAGATGCGAACGGAGCCTGACGTTGCTCATGAAGTTGAGTGAGATCATCCTCATCTCTCGATGCATCTCTCCGACAAGAACTAGCATCGACCACTTGCCGAGAATCCCGCCGATGCTCCTCGGGTAGCTACACTCAAAGTACTTCCCCTCGTTCTGGAGAATGAACCGGTTCAAACCCGCATCGGCCGATACTATCGTCGGCTCGCCGAAAAGACTGGACCTATAGATCTTCCCATACCTACATGGTAGCTTACATAAGAATTCTTAGAAGAGTGTATGGCACAATATGCAACCCTTAACCTACTTGTTAGTGTTGGAATTGGACCATGCACCTTGATACATGTTGTTCCATGAATTGGCCTATGGAGGTGGCAGGGTGAGGCTTGAGATAGGAGAAGGTCTCGCCGAGAAAAGGCCATCCGGAGCCTCCCGGGGGAGGTTGGGCTTCTTTCTCTTCCTTCTGATGAGGTTGGTATAGAGGAAGAGGGCTAGAAGAGCTGGAGGGAGGAGGAAGAGAAGCTCTTTTATTGTAGACATGAGAGAAGAGTGGCTCATCTCTATCTCTATCTCTAGCTGTAGTTCTAATTGGAGGAGAGTAAGGGGAAGTGAGATTTTGGAGCAAAGCTGAGGCTGGCTTTAAAGACCTCTTTTGGAGGGCAAAATAGCAAAAAACTCCTCTGTTTGGTTTTGGCCCAAAAGTCCCATCTCTCTATTTGTGAAGGGAAGACCAATATTCGCTCACGGGGGGAGGCTGGTAGCTTTCTTGCAATGGTGAAGGCTGTGATATGATGTAAAGGAAGGGGAGTTTTAAGTTATTTGGAAAGAAATATTTGGGAATTTGACCACAGGATTTGGTTTTGATTTGGCTTTGCGGTAATGCTGGAAAGCATAAGAAAGAGAGACCATCCTCGAATTTGGTTTTCTTGGTGGGAGCAGGACCCACCGTAAGAAAGAGATGGGGTTGTAGGCTTATGATTTGGGTGTTGGGACAAACCGCCCTTGAGTTTGTTTTTCTTGGGATTCCTGAGAGAAAAAGATAACTTATCTCTCTTCTTTTCTTTTTTTTTTTGATAATTTATACTACTGCAAAAAACAAATAAGAAACTTTCTTCTTGTAGAGTTAACTAAAATGTTCTGATACAAATTATAAATTGCTAACCTATTTTTCATAAATTATTGGTGAAAAGAAATAAATTAAGAGCGGATTAAATAAGGCTGAATCCTTCTGTCTTTTTTTTTTTTTTTGGAAACTAGACTGAATCCTTCTTATCAAGAGTTTCTTTTCAATTTTTTTTGTTTTGTTTTGTTTGTGATTTGATTAAGTGGAGTGAATCCTTCATATGAAGACTTTCTTTTTGGTTACAGTATTCATGTTTTTATTTTATTTGAGAGTGGATTAAATAGGATCAAATGCTTCCTAATTTCCTTTTGGTTAGCATATTCATATTTATTTTCTTATTTAAGAGTCAATTAAATGGGATTAAATCCTTGTTGGCAAGAGTTTCTTTTTTTGATTATCATATTCATGGTTTTTTCTTAATTTAAGAGTAGATTAATGGGATTAAATGTGGATGGTGATGGAATGCATCATGCGACTATTCCCATGGATTTGACAACCTCCTTTTATGATAGGAAATGAAGGGAGCAAGATATATATGCTTCCCCTTTGTAAGTATTAAAATATGTCAAATTTATAAAATGTACAAAAAAGAGAGGTACACCAAAGTGAAAAATTGGGATTTAATTAAAAGGATAGATGGGAGAGCTCAAGGCAAGCTTCTGAGAATTTATGAGAAGGTGGTACACCAAAGGGGAGATAGGAGCATGTGCAATCTTTGGTGGTCATCTATATTTTTGCTTGAATAAATATTACCCTAAAGTTTAAAAGTCTGGAAATTCTTGCATAGGACCGCTCTGATTGAAGGTTGCTTTTGGAGAAAATTCTAGAGTTTCCCTCACATCAAATTTGCTAGCAAAAAGCGATGATAAGTTGATCTCAAGCCCTCATGAATGATTTATCTTTCTTTCTACACCTCCGTGGAGTCCACAATTCTTTAACTCTTTCAAGTTGGGTAGCCAAGCTTGAATTTTCATGTAGAACTAATGCTTCTTGTGAAGGTCTAAAATGATTTCTATATTTGCTCCACACAAAGGATAACCTGAACTCACAGCCCATCCTTTTCTTGCAAGGATCTCTCATTTCTGAAGTTTGATCTCTAATGCCAACCCTAGAAACACCTTCATTCTTTTAGATACTGTTACTTTTTAGATGACTTTGTAAAAAGAGCAGAAAACACCACAAAGTTAACAAATTTGTAAAAGGATTGAACTAAGAAGTTACCACTCTTAGGTAGATTCCACATTAGCTCATTTCAAGCTCTATAAGGTCTCATTGGAGAAAGAAGATCCACAAGGAGGATCCGTCTGATTAGTTCCCTTTAGAGTGAGAGGGCCTTGAACTTTGATTTTCCACTTTAGACTACCTCAGCTCCAATGTCATACGATAGTGGCATTTCATTTTAAATCTTTGGCATGCAAGTCTTCAAAGAGAGTTGTCAACAGGGTAGATCGCATCCATGAGTCTTACCAAAAGTAGATGTAACTACTGTACTAAAAAAAATGGGTAGATATAACTATCCTTCCCTAGCTTGAAAGAGGTGTAATTCCAAAAGGCTTCAAGATCTCTACTAATATCCTTCCAAACAAGAGATGGAGAGGTTAGGAATTTCCTTGTGCACTTATCAAGTTTTCTTCTAGTACAATAGGTAAAGGAAATCAGATTTGATCGAGAAGAACTCGGACCCTTAAGCATTTTTGAAGCCCATTTTGCCAACAAAGAGCGGTTCATATTCGGCAAGCTTTTAATCCCTAAACCCCCTTCTTTCTGTCTCTACAAACACAATTCTAATTCACTAAGCATTTCAATCATATAATGAAGTCTTGCCGTTTCCATAAGAAGCTTCGTCTCAATTGATCAATTCTATTGGACACCCATCTTGGCGGTTTGAAGATAGATGTGAAGTAGGATGGAAGTTTTGATAAGATTGCATTGATCAATATGAGGCTTCCTCTTATGGAGAGCAATTTGTCTTTCGATGATGCTATCTTTCTTACTGAAATTGATTTTGGGCCTTTTGCATTTTCAAATGCCAGGAGAATTGCTTTATAGTAGCTATACTACCTATTTTCATAACAATTCAAGACCAATCTCATCTATAAAGATTTGTCGAAAGATATTATTTAGATTCCTTAATCTTATATAAGTTAATGTGAGACTAAACATACATCTATATTATAGGTTTTTACATACTTCTCTCGTTGAAGCTCTAGCATTCTCATCAGACTAAGGGTCCAAATTCATACAAGCACCATGATTAGCTCGTAGTCAATCTAAAAGGCATATGGTATAGTATCTCATAGTACACATAAGCTATAGGCCGGATCCATCTAATATTATTTTTAAAAAGCTAAAATTTTATTTAGAAAAACTGATCAAAAGGTATTATTTGAATTATTTACCCCAATAGAAGTATTCGAGATTTATTTAGGGCATAACCGATGTGAGACTAGACACATGCCCATGCTACAAGCCCTCACAATTTTTTAAGTATTAAATAAAAGAATGTCGTCAGTGAAATGAAGGCTTTTGATGCTGCACAAGCATCGGGTCTCGCTAATCTCTTTAACAAGTCCTATGGTACCAACTTGCTTGCATGATCCAGCCTACTTTCTTAGATATGATTCTACAGGTTTCATTTTATTATGTGCAACCCACTAGTATATTCATACTCTTAGTTCAAGATAACTTGGGGTTTTGTTATTTCTAGATAGATTTTGGTTATCTATTTAAATTTAGGACTCGTTTGGTTGACGGGAAGTGGAGAGGGGAAGAAGCACTTCATAAAAAGTGGAGAGGGGATCTCTTATTTGATTGGAGTTTTAAGAGGAGAGAAAGTGGAAAAAACTCTTCTCATGGGAAGTCACTTCCCACATTTCAAGGGACGTAAAAACCCATGGGAGAGATGGATTTTGACACTTCCCATGGAATGAAAAATGATGTTATTTTTTTCCTTCCCAAAATATCCCTTTAGATCTATGGCTAAGATTTTATAAAATATCAATGGATGATTAGGACAAAATATTGAATACTGATATAGTATTATATTAATATTATCTTAATATTTATATAAATATAATATCAATATTATAATATTTATTATATTTTAATATTATGTTAATATTTATACTAATATAATATTTTTATTAATATTAATATTATGTTATATTTAATATTATCTTTATATCTATATTAATAAATTTATTATATTAAAATATTAATATTATATTAATATATATTAGTATTATATTAACAAAATAAATTATTATAATCTAATATTATATTATAATTTATTAATAATATATTTATATTAATATAAATATAATATTTATATTTATATAAAATTTATGAGCAAAAAGAAAAGATATGGTCTCATAGCTACTAAGGGTATAATAGATATTTTATACAGTTTTTTCAGAAAAAAAGATGCTCAACCAAACATAAACTACTCTGGTCAACCAAACATGCCAAAATTCTATTCCTAGAAAATAACTTCCCGAAAAGTAGCTTTCTGAAAAGTTACTTCCTAGGAAGAAAAATTCTTTCCGTGAACCAAACGAGTCCTTAGAATCCATTTTCCTTGATGTTGTGGTATGTAACAGATTGCAGCTATAAACTTGGTTTACAATCTTTGTATTGATGCCCTAGCTAAATGATAGCATTTTGGTTGATGCAATGATATTATTCTTGATAAAAAATTTGACAACATCCATATTTGCGTCACAAAAAGAAATCAAGATTATAGCATCGGTTGACGCCGTTCCTACCATCATAATGCCATGGGAAAACTCAATTACATCTTAGTCAGAGGATGAAACTAAAGTTTGATTTTGTTTAGATATAAAATCTTCTTAAACAAATGAACATCCTTACAGCTAGGGAGAATCAAAGCGCCTCAATCTCTAACATCCTTTGCGGCTCTTTGGTAGGTAGGTGTGGTTTAATATCTGATAATGATTCCCATCCATTTGTTTTGATCTGTTGCACATGATGTTCCACTTTGTCTGCCCAACGGCTATTTTGGCGAATCTTAGTTATTGGCGATGCAATTGGATTGACTTCCCTGTGAGACCACTGGATTAATTAAACAATCTTAACACGAGTGGCCCATAAATCAAGTGAATTGTTTCATTGGATTTTTAAACCTTAAGTAGTATTCTAGACTTGCCACAAAAAATGATCACAATTACACATCGTGGTAGATGTTTGCGTAGGTCGGCAAGGTAAAGTTATCTTCATTCTATTCATAAGACTTAATTAATTAGAAGATTACCCACTTGGTTAAGCAGCAAACTCCAGCTAATTAAGTTTGCATGTGTTTAGCAAAAGTGCATAATTTTTAATTGGAGCTATGACTATAAGGTTATATTAAAGGAAGTTTCTCGGAACCAATTGACCTACTCAATGAGGTGTCTAATGGAACCGTATTCAGTAGTCATATTCTTCTTACATCAAAAAGTAGGTATTAATATCTTTAATATAAATTATCTTTTGTCCTTCTAGTTCCTAGAAACAAAAAATATGATTGCTACATGACATCGTGCCCTTGCAATGGAGTTTCAGATAGCTTTCTCTAATGCATTGTCAGATGGATATGTTTCGATATGAACTACAACAAAATATGATTACGGTAGCAGTTGAACCATCTATATGAATTACGATAAAATATAGCTACGGTAACAGTTTTTACAGTTCAATCACTACCGTAACTCAAAAAATTACTATCATAATTTATGACAAAGATTAGATAACCATTGTCACTGTATTCATCACCATAGACCTATGACAATGATTTTTTGAGATATAACAGTGATTGTGTCAATCACTGTCATAGAAAGGTATGGCAGCAATTTTGTAACTGCTTTCATAGTAAAATATGGCAGCGATTTTGTAACCGCTGCTATATCAACAGCTGCCACAAAGACTATGGCTATAGTTGTCCAATCGGTGCCATATACCTATGATAGCAGTTGTCCAACCACTGCTGTAGCTAAGATATGGTAGCGGTTATGCCAACCACTGCCATAGATACTATGACAGTAGTTGGCAAATTGCTACTGTAGCCTTTCACTGATCAAAAAGATCGATAGGTAACGGATGGTGGCCAGCCTGCGGGAGGGGGCAGTCGGTGGGCGAGGGCAGTCGGCGGTGGTAGGGGCGAGGGCGGTGGATGGTTGACTACTTAAGTCATTATATACAAGTCATTCATTTCTTCCACAACCGATGTGGAACTATTACAATCAACCATAGGTTAAACCTACGGCAACGGTTACAGATAACCACTGCCATAGGCTAACCTATGGCAGCGATTATCGATAACCGCTACTGTAGGTCCAGTCTATGGGAGCGGTTATACCAACCACTGCCATAGATAGAGATATGGTAGCAGTTATACCTAACCGCTGCCATAAGTAGATATGTGGTTTGTAAACCACTGCCATAGACTTATAGCAGCGGTTGATAGAGGTAGAATATAATTTTTTTCTTTTTTTTTGAATATAATATAATTTTAAAATTTAAAGTCCATCTTCACCATTCATTATTTAAATAATTATTGTTAGAATATCATCACAAAAGACCATCTCGATCCGGCAGTCCTAGATATGTCAATCATTAAAATTTGATTTCGATGGCCATGAACGACCATGTGATGATCTGATAGATAAAGACCACCGATGGGCCTGATAACTTACAACGATAATTTTAATGATATTTGTATTACACTAGCAAAATTTTACTTCAATCGACATCATTATCATGGTCAATTTAGTACAGAATGATTTGGACCATTAAATGAAAAATGAGTGATGAAAAGGCTAAACGGCGTGAGATTATAAGATAATTTTTTAGATAAGTGATCTTTGCTACTACTTTGATCATTTGTATGGTGACAATCATAAAATTCAAACCGTGCATATACATAAATGATCTAAAACTATATGTCGCTTGTTACTCATTCTTGAATTCTTTAAGTAATTATACTTGTGCTTTTATAAGATATGCTCAAATAGATTTTAACATATATACATGATTTGAATTTTATGATCACCACCGTAAAAATGATTAAAATAATAACAAAGATTATTTATCCAAAAAATCACCTCAATCGGATGTCGATTGGCTTTGTGATCACTCATTTTTCATTTAACGGTCAAAATCATCTTATGCTAAATTGACCATACTAATGATGTCTAATTGAAATAAAATTTTGATAGTATACTATAAATATCATCGAGATCATCGTTGTAAATTTTTGAACCCATCAGTAGTCTCTATCTATCAGATCATCGTGCGATCGTTCGTGATCGTTGAAATCAAATTTTAATGATCGATAAAGCTAGAGCCACCAGATCGAGATGGTCTTTTGTGAAGATACTCTAATGATAATTATTTAGATAATGAATGATGAAAATATGCTTGAAATTTGATTTTACTATTACAGGTTCACGTAATCATCCAAAATTATTTATAAGTATCGACTAAACTTCTTTAAAACTTTAATTCGAGGGGTAAAATGATTTTTTTTATAAAATTATCATCGTAGCCATGTAGATCTCGAAAAATTATATGAAATCAAAAAAAAATCGTTGAAATTCAATCTCTGGATCAAAAGTTATGGAATGACAAAATTTTTAGCTACGACAATAATTACAGTAACCACTGCCATAGGTCTGACCTACGGCGATGGTTATCTGTAACCGCTATGGTAGATCTGACCTATGGTGATGGTTATCTGTAACCACTATAGTAGGTTAGATCTATGGAGGTAGTTATCTGTAACGCTGCAGTAGGTTCGACCTATCGCAGCAGTTACGGATAACCGCTGTCGTAGGTGGGATCTACGATAGCGGTTATTCATAACCGCCATGATTATTCGTAACCGCTGTCATAGGTTATGCCTACCACAGCGATTACGAATAACCACCGTCGTAGGATTGACCTACCGCAGCGGTTACGAATAACTGCCGTCGTAGATCTGACCTACCACGGCGGTTATGAATAACCACCACTATAGATTCTATGACAGTGGTTTTAGAAATCACTGCTATATAAGCACTGCTATAGTCCCTTTTTGTAGTAATATAGTGCATAAAATCTAACTTAAGTAAGTAATTAAGTGGATGAGGAAAAAGAATAACATTGTTTTGGCTGAGGTAGAGATACATTGGAGTTAGTCATGCACTTCTAAGATTTTCATGATATTAAAAAATAATATATTTTTTTTAATTCAAAAAAAATTTATCTTAAGATGAATTAGCCTATCCCAAATATTTTTGAATTGTAAAGGTAATGAGCTCTATGATTGCTTCAATTCCCACCTTCCTTGGCTTGTTCTCAACCACCTGGCTGCTTTATAACATATTTTTTATTTATATAGGATATCAAACAGGGGTAGGTAGCTGAAGGATTAATGCACTGCCGATAAAATATGTAGAACTAAATTTTTCTATTTCAATTGAGGGTATGGTTTTTTAGGGCAAAACTCCCCCCAAACTAAATATATGGCCTTTTTTACAAACGGCTCCCCAATTTCACTAAACTATATCAAAACATGCCACCGTGGCTTTTTGCCATAACTAAAATTTAAGATAAAAGTTATGCATTGAATCATCATACCAGTGATTAAATCTGACCTTGTTAATACAAAGCAAAGATTATTATAAGTAGAAAAATGAAAAAAAAAAAAATCTGAAATAGAAATCAATCTGTTCATTTATTGTATTATGTGGTCATTAGGAAACCTCAAACCCTAAAAGGAAACGAAACATTTGATGCATATAGATATCATGGTATATAATGTTCTTCATCATCCTTTATAATGGAAAAATCTCTTGCATTATTTTTTTATCTTGACTGAGAAGATGTTATATGTTATTAAATATTGATCCAACTCCCCCTCTTCCTCTTCCAAGGACTCTTTCAAAAGTATCCAATAGCATTAATCTTCTAAGTTACCTAAAAAAAATCCAATACACTTTCCCGAATTTTAAGTACTTTATAATTTTATCACAATAAATATTTTATGTTCTTGTCGCGGCCAATCCCCTGTTGCACACATTACAAATGAAGAGCACTGTAAAATTAAGTTTACACTGATTGGAATTATGTCCGACGGAGATCCTCCGATGCTTAAGTCAGTGGAGAGTGGTGAACAGCAGATAAGTATTTAGAGAAGCAGAGTTTCAGCTCTAAAGAGTCATTACCAAATACTGTTTATTTACCTCTTTTTATAGACGAGTTATTGGTAACCATTTGTAACGGTTTGACATGTGGGTCCCGCTTATCTCGGCATTATGTGATCGTGGGATGGGTGGCTATATCCGTCACTGATCATGTTCTGAGCATTATGCACTTTCTACGCTGGTAGTTTCTGGTTTACCGACTATATGTCGATAGTCTGAAGATGTCAACTGTATGTTGGCAATTGAGGAAGTCCGAATGATCATCGGTTGGCAATTCTGATATGTCGACGGTCATTGATCTGAAATCAGTCGAGTCGTCATAGTTGAAGTTTGCCTAGGATGGTTGAGGATAGCCAACTGTCAGTCGGTCTATCGATTGATAGTCAGCAGTTCGTGTTTACCAGGCCGTTTGAAAGTCGGAATCAGAAAGTCAGCTGAATTGTCCCAACAGTTGCCTCCCACTCTCAAGTCTAAGGTAATCTTACATGTGGATTATCACGTGGTCTGACACATTGGATGAAGGGAGTTGTCACGTGTTGTCTTGAGCTCTGATTTAACTGCAGATATTAATGATTTTTTGAAAAATGAAAGGTCTCCAGTCGTTTTGTCATTTCGATAACTGTGAAATCATCATTGGGGTGTCGCTTCAAGAAAATAGTCCGATGTCCGACGAATCCGAATGATTTAATTCTGACTAATCAATTTCGACCACATATCCAGATATCATTGGCTCTATACCATTCATGCGGATAGTGGTGAGGTAGCATGATCTGAGGGTAGGTGCATCAAATCGTCTGATCAATAGTTGGTTTTGATGTAGCCACGTGTCGAAATCTGGAGAAGCTCTGATTTGAATAGCCTCATTCAGATCGTTGAAGGGTCCTATATATATAATATTCCTTTCCTTTGGACTTTCCACTTTTGCATTCGTCATTCTCCTCTGCAACAGAAAGTTTTGCTCCAGGTGCTTAGACCTTTCCCCGTTCACGTCATTTCCTAGTTCCAGATCGAGTTCTCGTTTCTTCCTCCTAGGTTTTTCTTCTTTTCTTCTAGGTTATTTTATTTTCAATGGCAAGTAGGGGTAAGAAAATGAAGGATCCATCTTCTCGAGATAGTCAGTTGGAGAATCCGACTGATGATTCTCCTTCGAGTTTGAAGACGGAGATTTCTTCTTTGTCCGGATCCAATGTCAATCAGCTTCGAAAACAGTATCATATCCTGAAGCAATTTTAGCTTTTTGCTCCTAGTCCGGATGGTCGAGTGAACTCTCCTCCTCCGAATTAGGTTGTATTTTATGTCGAGGATCTTTGGACCAGTCTTTGATTTTTGATTTCTAAGTTCGTTCGGAATCTTTTTGACTATTACCATCTTTGCCCCACTCAGCTAGCTCCGAATTTCATTGGACTGATTATCAGCTTTGCTTTGTTGTATCATCTTTTCCCGACTAACCCTCATCCTTCTCTTTTTCGAGCTTTTTTTATCCTTCATCCTCACTCAAAAGCCAAGGGTTGGTGATTTTTCAACCCGAGAAAGGGTCTTTTCTTTATTTTCAATCTTCCATCATCTATCCATGGGTGGAAGAATCAATTTTTTTTTATTTCTTCTTCATCTTCTTGGGGCTTTCCTTCATCCTGGGATGATTTGAGAATCGGCCCCAATGAGCATAGTCAGGTTGACATCATTAATCGGGAGGATTTTCTCCAACTTAAAAATATGAAAATTCCAGTGCAACAAGAGCTAATGACAGAGCAGACTCTCTATGATGTCAGACTTAGTTCGGTAACTTCTTTACATATAGCATAATCAGTCGCTTTGTTTTTTGTTTGCTTTTGAAGTTTGTACTGAACTTCTATCTTTTGATTGCAGCCATGCAGTCGACAGCACGAGTTTCAGCTGCCGACATTCATCTTCATACTGTTAGGAAGAAAGCAGCGACCGACGTCGGGTCACCCCGATTAATGAAGAAGAGTCGAGCTGATCTTGAGTCGGTCCCGATAAGGGAGGCCGACATTCTGTCGGTGACAGCTCTCAGCACTGAGCTGATTATTGCATTGTCAGCTTCAACAATGCTTCCTTCCACTGAAGTGCCATCAGTCGGAGTAGAGACAGCGAGGGATAAAGATGCCACACTAGAACCATCAACGGCTCCATCAGTCGAGGTTCGGGCAGATTCTGCAGTCGTGGTCGAATTAACCAGAATTATCTGTTGCTACACAAGCCATTCCTCAAGTGGCACAGTCTTGGACACAGTCGAGCACTGATTTTATAATGATTTTAAGCGAACGACCACCGACTGGGGAGCAAAAAAAGGTGCCAGCTACTTCCACCGACAATAGATTGTCGGTGGGTCTCCCCACCCTCTTTGACATCAGAATTTTGATCGGTGAGTCTGTTTTAGCCAACCTGATGTTGGCGAAACGACTCATCAAGGTAGTTCTTCTCCCGATCGATAGGGAGAGTAGGAAAGATCAGACAATATTCGAGATGTTTTCTTCTTTTTACCCGATGATGCTTGGGGTAAGTCAACGATACTTTTCTTTTCTCTTTTTTTTTGACTTGACTTGTCCTTTTTTTTCAGTTGGCACACGATATGTATGCCCTGGAGAGCGGATATCAGAAGTTCATCGAGCTTCGTTGAGCATGGATAGACAAGATCACGGTCGCCAACATCGAGAAACTACGGCCATCGAACAACTTCAAGCGGTAACCGAACGGGAGAAGATGCTTCAGAAAGAGATCTCCTATGTGACAACCGAACTACAATCCTCTAAAGCCAAATTAGGGTCGGCATAATAGAGCATTGCATCCTTGGAGTCTCGGATCAAGAGCAAGAAGCATTCAATCAATCGGCTCCAGTGAAAAAGGGACAGATGCATAGAAGAACTCGAGACGGAGCGTGGAAGGCATCAGGCTACCCAGGAGAGGTTGGCACTGGCCGATGCAGAGTCGGTCTCCGCCAAGGAAGAAGCTAAATTGACAAAAGATGCTCTGAGTCTGGCCATCGAGAATTTCAAAGAATTATAAGAATGTAAGGATGAAATTCTCGAGGATGGATTCACCTCCTACTATGTCGGATACGAAGACAGCAGAGATGCAGCCGAAAAATTATATCCAAACTTGGACCTGAGCAGCATCATCTCCCTAATTCAAGAGAAGAGGTTGCTGAGGAGATCACCCCGCCGAATGAAGGAGATGCATTGGCTGTACCAGAATCTGCTCCAACCATCAAAGTTATATCAGAGCAAGGTGAAGAAGAAGCTGACTGGTGACCGGTGTAATACTTTTTCTTTTTTCTTTTTGTAATCGGACTAAGTCTAATTTTATAATCGAACCTTGGATCCAGTTTTGTAATCTCTTTTTCAATGAATGAAAATAAATTTTCAAGTATGGAATCTCTTTTTACACTTGTACTATCAATGTCGTTGAATAATAGTCGGATTACCGATCATCCATCAGTAAATTGAATGTTGACCAATAATCGTAGTAGAGTTTGTCTGCTAGTCGGGTGTCAGCCAATTTGGCTTATATATTTTAGGTATGTGATAGACGGTGATAAGTCGAATATTCTTTGACTGATCGTAGTCAAGTCGGTGTATTTTTTACTCGACTGAGGTCGAGTCAGCATATTATTCTGCTTAGCTAAAGTTAAGTCGGTATGAATAGTCATTCGACTTAAGTCGATTTTTATAATAAAAAATTGAGATATAGTTGGTACAAGTTGACCAATTACACGGTGTCATTCGACTTAAGTCGATTTTTACAGTGAAAAATCGAGATATAGTCAGTATAAGTTGACTGATTACTTATCAGTCTGATGCTATTTTTATAGATGATTTGTAGTTGACTAAAGATTTCAAGATTCAAAGTCCCCATGTTTTATTCCGAATATCATACATATAAATAACTTTATTGATAGTACATCTTCAAATTATCGATATTTTAAATTCGAGGGATAGTCATCCCATCGAGGGTTTCTAGTCGATATGCGTCTGGTCGAAGTGTCTCAATTACTCTATAGGATTCTTTCCAGTTTGGAGATTTTTTTTTTTGATCCAAAGGCTTTGAAACTTTTATTTTTCTTAGGACCAAGTCTCCTGGATAAAAGATCTTTAGCTTGACTTTTGCATTATAATACCGGATGACTCACTATCGATATGCTGCCATTCGAACTTGAGCTTGCTGTTGGATTTTTGAAAGTAAATCTAAGTTGGCTTTTCGACATTCAAAATTGCTCGACTTATTATATTATTCAACTCTTACTGATGGTAATCCGATCTCAAGTGGAATCATCACCTCAGTTCTATAAGTTAGGTTGAATGACGATTCTCTTATTGTATACGAGGAGTTGTCCGATATATCCATAAGATCGGATATAATTCTTTCACCTAGAGGTCTTTAACTTCATTCAGTCTGGTCTTGAGATCATATATAATTATTCAGTTTGTTACCTCCACTTCACTGTTGGACGGTGGATAACCGACTGAGGTGAGCTTGCGTGTAATATAAAATTTTGCACAAAATTCTTTAAAATTTTGATTGTTAAATTATCGATCATTGTCGGTGATGATGGTATATGATAAACCGAATCTATATATGATTGATTTTCGAATGAAGTCTTCTATCTTACTTTCGATAATTTGTGCCAAGGGTTCAGCTTCTATCCATTTGGTGAAATAATCAATGGCAACCACTATAAATTTTCTCTGATCAGATGTCAGAGGAAAAGGACCAAGTATGTCGATTCTCCATTGTGCGAAGGACCATGGTGTAATAATTGATCTCAGCTGGCTGGTCGATTGATGTTGTATGTTGGCATACTTCTGACATGGTTCACATCTTCAGATAAGTTCAACTGCATCTTTATTCATGGTGGGCCAATAATATCTTTGTCGCAAGACTTTATAAGCCAATTATTTATCTCTCAAATGATTTTCATAAATTTTTTCATAAACTTCTCAGAGTGCATAGTCGGCATCCGTTGGTCTCAAACACTTTAGTAAAAAAAGAGAGAATGACTTTTTATAGAGTTGTCCATTCATCAAAATAAATTACGAGGCCATCCACCATAGCCGTTTGGCTTCTGAAGGATCTGCAGGTAGAGTTCCATCAGTTAAATACTAGATGATCGAGTCCATCCAGCTTGACTCATCATTGATTTGTAGCACTTTTTCGACTTTGTCAATACTCGATTGTTCAAGACATTCAATGAGCGTCCAAGCAAGTGAACTGAATGAAGTAGTTGCAAGTCGAGAAAGTGTATCAGCTTGAACATTCTCCGCTCTTAGGATGTGAGAGATCTCAAAATATTTCAAAGTCGATATAAAATCTTTTACTTTCTGAAGGTACTTCATCATAGCAGGATCTTGGGCTTCAAACTCGTATTTACTTTATCCGATAATCAATTGTGAGTCGGTGAAAACTTTCAAGTTATTGATGTCAAGTTCTTTGATAATTTTTAAGCCCACTAGGAGAGCTTCATACTCGATTTAGTTATTCGAGGCTTTAAAATTAAATCAAAGTGTATATTCGATTACGATCCCTTCAAAATTGGTGAGGATAAGACCGGCTCCACTGTCTTGTGCATTGGATGCTCTATCAATATGCAGCACCCAAATCGATGCTAAGTCAGCTTCAGGAGTTTCAATTTGCTTCAATTTATCATCGAGTTCATCCTCAAGATTATTGTTGAATATGGTGCATTTGATGATAAAGTCGGCTAAAAATTATACCTTCATTGACAGTCATGGATGATATTGAATATCAAACTCACTGAGTTTTATTATCCATTTCATCATTCGACCTAAAGTATCAGGTTGGTATAGAATTGCCTTCAACGACTGATCTGTCAAGACAACTATTGAATGTGTCTGAAAGTACGGACGAAGTCGTTGTGATGATATGATCAAAGTATAGAAATTTTTTTTGCTCTTGAATATCGTATTTCAGTATTATGAAGTATCTTGCTAGTGTAATAAATCTACCATTGAATTCGACTTTCATCCTCTTGGATAAGTATCGAACTAACCGCCTCCACAAAAGTTGCCAGATAAAGATACAATGTTTCTCCCACTTTTAATTTTATGAGTAATGGTGGAGACGTCGAATATTTTTTCAGATCCTCGAAAGACTGTCGGCACTCACCTGATCATGAAAATTTTTTTGCTTATCTCAAGATCTTGAAGAAAGATAAACATCTTTCTGCCGACCTTGAGATGAATCGGCTGAGTACGACGATCCTTCCATTGAGTTATTGTATCTCTTTTTTAGAGTTTGGATGCTTCATATTGATGATAGCCTTTATTTTCTCGAGATTAGCTTCAATTCTTCGTTGCGAAATGAGAAATCCAAAATTTTTTTCAAAAGCCACACTTAATCGGATTCTATTTTATTTGATATCATTGAAGTGTGTCGAAGATTTTTTTCAAATCTCAAACATGACCAAAAGTTTAGAGGCTTTTCACCAGCATATTATCAACATAGACTTCTATGTTATATCCAATTTGTGCTTTAAATAGTTTGTTGACCAGCCGTTGATAAGTAGCTCTGACATTTTTTAAACCGAATGACATTATTTTATAATAATAAATGCCTTTATCGGTAATAAAGATAGTGTGTTCCTCATCTTCGAGTGCCATTCGAATCTGATTGTAGCCCACGAAGACATCCATAAAACTCAAAAATCGATGTCCCAAAGTTGCATCAACTAGTTGGTCGATCTTTGGTAAGAAGAAACTATCCTTCGGATAAGCTTCATTTAAATTTATGTAGTCGATGCAGATTCTTCATTTTTCATTGACTTTTCTCACCATCACTATATTAACGAGCCAATCAAGATAATTAGCTTTTCTGATGAAGCCAGCCGTGAGAAGCTTGTCGACTTCTTCGTTGATGATCTTTTGCCTTTTAGGAGCAAAAGATCTTTTCGTCCGTCTCACCGGCCTAACTTTAGGATCAATATTCAGTCGGTGAGTTATTACTTTCAGAAAAATTTCTAGCATATCGGTTACCGATCAAGCAAAAATATCGACATTTGCCGTTAGTAGATTCATCAGTTGTTGTCGCTCAAAATTAGATAATTACGATCCAATTTGGACCGTCTTCCCAAGATCTTCTTCTTTTAACGGTATAGAAATCAATTGCTTGGCTGGTTCACCCATTTCTTCATTTTCTCTTTAATCCAGCTTATCAACAGTCAAAGAATCTTCGAATTGATTATTCTTTGTAGAGACCATGAAGCAATGTCGAGTAAGTTGTTGATCTCTACGTATTTCTTCGACTTCATTTTTTGTTAGAAATCGAATCAATAAATGATATATTGAAACTACCGCTCTCAAGGCATTAAATCTAGATCGCCCAAATATGGCATTTTAAGCCGAAAAAACTTGGATGACTGTGAATGTCAGGAGAATAGTACTTTATTATGGATCTATTTTAACAGTTAATGGGAGAGTAATTTTTTCTTTCACAGTAACTGCATCTTCAGTAAAAGTAACTAATGACGTAGCGACTCCTCTGAGTCGGTCAGTCGATAATCACATTCGGGAGAAAGTCGAGTAAAAGAGAACATCAATGAAACTTTCATTATCAACTAACATTTTTTTACATCATAGTTTGCTATCATCGTCGAGAAGACAACATCATCATCATTAAGAGTTTGTATTCCCCAAACATCATCCTCCAAAAAAGAGATTACATTGCCAAGTCATCATTTTTTTATCGACTCTTCTTCGAAAGTTGCCCCCCAATCCTTCGGTCGCCCAGAAATCATGTTGATCACTCCTGTCGTTGGCCGATTATTAATCATTTCCTCAGCTTGTGACTGAGGCTGTTGGTCGGTGGGAGGTAGAGTCAGACGATCTCATCGAAATTTTTCGAGATAGCCACGTCAGATCAGGACTCCTATTTCATCCTTGAGTTGAATGCATTGTTTGGTATCGTGACCGTGATCATGATAAAATCGATAATACTTCTTCTTGTTTCGACTCCTCGATGGCACTTTCATCGATGGAGGATGTCAAAGATACTCTTCTCCTTTGAGCTCCATTAAAATCTGTGCATAGAGAGCAGAAAGAGGAGTATAGGAGTCATACCTACTGCCATAGTTAATCGACCTTGGACTCCATCGATGGAGTGAAGCTCGCTTATTGATCGTTGACCGACTTGGTTCAGTCGGAGCTTCACTTTTTTTTTAATTTCTTTTTCTGACTTTTTTTTCTATCTGGTGCTGGTCAGAAGCGCCCTCATCCATACGAATTTACTTGTATGCGTGCTCCAAGATTCAGCATAGGTTCGGAGGAGAGTCTTATCCAGAAAGTAGGTGAATCTGAATCTCCTCAGACCTCTCTTCATGGTCGAGATGGTCATATCTTCGTTGAGGTCTCTGACTTCAAGTGTGGCTGTATTGAAGCGAGCCACAAAATCTCTTAATATCTCTGTCTCACCTTGCTTGATGGAGAAGAAACTATCTAATGTCCGTGGCACGTTTTGATTAGTACTGAAATGGATCATGAAAGAATGCTTAAGCTGCTCGAAAGAATTTATGCTCTCTGGCTGAAGTCTAGAATACCAGGTTCGAGTAGCCTTCCGAATAGTTGTCGAAAAACTAATACATAGGAGGACGTCGGTGACCTCTTGGATCATCATTAGAGCCTTATAACTCTCCAAATGATCAATTGGGTCAGTGGAGCCATCATATTGCTCCATCTGTGATATCTTGAATCAAGACAGGATCGGCTCATCCAAGATACGCTAAGAAAGAGGTTGGACAGTGTGAAAGTTAAGATCGTTGGAAGATTTTCGATCTTCTATCTGAAGTCAGACAAGTTGACGATCGATCTTCTTGAATTTACGCTCATAGTCATCAAGCCACCGTTGTTGAAAAAATTTAGGGGTAGAATCTCTTGAAGAATTTGAGGATGGAGAAGCAAAAGGTATACGCGGACTCTTCACGTTCTTGATACAATGTACATGGGAAGGAGAGGGAGATCGTCACGAAGGATAAGCGACATAATGAGAATACCGAGAATGTGCTTGCTCGACTCGGTGAGAGCTCGAGACGGTCATCGTTCTGGAGATGAAGAGGGTGATCGCCGTGGAGGACGGCGGCTATGTCTGGATGGCATTCAATGAGCCACCGGCTCTTCCACTGGTAGTTGCTGTTGTTGTTGTATCTGTTGTTGTTGGAGGCTGTGCACCGCCTTCGTCAACATCTTCATTTGCTGCATTAGAGCAGCAATTTGTGCGTCCGTAGTGATTACAAGACGTGAAAAGCTGGGCTCTACCAATGGAGGTATAGGAAAGAGATCTTTCCGACAGGAAGATTGTCTCATGAATTTTGTAGAATTACTTTGAGCTCTGATCTTTGCCATGATTGCTCGTATATTTCTCCTACCTGGTGCACCAATCTGTTGCGGCCAATTCCCTGTTGCATCCGTTACCGGTGAAGAGCACCTGCAAAATGAAATCCACACTATCTGAAATTATATCCGACGAAGATCCTTCGATGCCTAAGTCAGTGGGGAGTAATGAACAGTAGATAAGTATTTAGAGAAGCAGAGTTTCAGCTCCAAAGAGTCTTTATCAAATGCTATTTATTTACCTCCTTTTATAGATGAATTGTTGGTAACCGTTTGTAATGGTTTGATACGTACATCCTACTTATCTCGGCATTATGTGATCGTGGGATGGATAGTTATACCCATCAATGATCATGTTCTGGACATTATGCACTTTTTGCACTAGTAGTTTCTGGTTTACCGACTATATATCGGTAGTCTGAAGATATCAACTATATGTCGGCAATTGAGGAGTCCGAATGACCATCGATTGACAACTCTGATATACCGACGGTCATTAATCTGAAATCAGTCGAGTCATTATAGTTAGAGTTTGTCAAAGATGATTGAAGATAGCTGACTGTCAGTCGGCTCACCGATTGATAGTCGGCAGTTCGTGTTTATCAGATCGATTGAAAGTCCAAATCGAAGAATCGACTGAATTGTCCTAATAGTTCTTTTAGATTTAGTTTAGCAAAATCTATAGATAATGGGCTATTGAAGATGAGAAGGCCCTCCCTAGCATATCTTCAAACCCCTAATTTTTTGTTTAAGATGAACTTTGAACCTAAGTATCTAATACAACCACTAAAGTGTTCCATCATCCCATTGCCTCACCATCTTTTATTAAAATAAATTATGATGATGAAACATAAAAAATTCTTTCAAGATGTCTTTCATGTGCCAACGAAAAGTATAATTATTAATTTGACAACTTTGTAATCAATATGCTTGTATTTGATAATAAATCTTGCAAGTGCCATCAATCTTTTATGGCAATATGGCCAGCAAAAAAAAATTTGTTAGCCCGCATCCGGAGAAAAAAAGAATGAACAAGTTGCACCAAACAATTAATAATCATTACCAAGAGGTTTTAAGAGAGTTTGATGAGCAAATTTCTTTGCAAACACATCTGCTTGTCAAATCAGATAACGACCATATTTATTAAACACAATTATAGTTGAATTTAGCTTAGAAACTTACAGTGAAATGGCCAAGGAGAATTTGGTTACATTAAATTATCAATGATTAATGAGTGAGATGTTGGCTTCCTCTCCCCTCTCCTCCACCGTCTGGCTCGCTGTCCCTTTCTCCGTAGCTCTCACGTCCCAATCCACGTGTGAACACATTATTGGACCCCACCCGCCCCACTATCTAACCAAGCAGCTGACCCAAATCTTTGCCGACCGCAACGAAAAAGCGAAAAATAAAAAGCACTCAAACTAAAACCCCAAACGTGACACATTAGTCCCAGCCCCACGACGGAGATGTACTCTACCACACCGGTCTCCATAGCCCATAAAGCCACTGTTATATACGACTTAATTAATGAATTTCCAATCACCTCGCATTGCCCTTTTCTAGCGCCACGTGTCCTTCGGTCTTTGTTTCGAGTCTATTGGCTGAGTTGAGTTAATCTAATCCTAATCGGAGGCGACCAACCACCCGTGCGGGTGGAGAGACCAAAGGTTGGCATGTGTCCGAGCCAATGATTGCGCCAGTCGTGGGCACACGTGTGCCAGACTGGTAACCTCTCATTTAAAGGAGTCTCTTTTTTTTTTTTTTTATTTCTTCTTTTTTTTTGGACAGTAGTATACTTAATACGTCTTGTTAGGCTACAGGGAATAGATCTTGGGAGTTGGGTCCAAGGATGTGACGGTCCGGATTTTAATTTTTAACAACAGTGGTGACCTTTATTCACGTTTGACTGGTCAAGAACAGTGACGTGCATGTGGGGTTGGTACATCGGCACGCACATAGAGATGGACGTTTTAAAAGGTGGTACAAAGACTGGATGGTACTTGATTTGTATCAGCGTTGCAAGATCTAAAAAGGATGGACCTCTGCAGCCTGGGTAGCCCATCCTCCTTTGAGACAGAAGGTGAGGTACAAGAAAAACTGTAGCATGTCTCCAAAATACCCATATACTGATCACATAGATTATAATATATTCAATAATATTAATCCCTGCTTTGAAACATACGTATGTAATTTTTCATGCTAGACATACTTTTTGTTAGGTCCAATTATGTGTCACTAGTATGTCTTGCTAACACAAGATAAATAGATACTTTTCACAGTGCTAACATATATATTGTATGCTAACATCTTACATATGGGCGTAGGTTACTAAAATTAGGATAGATATGTTAAAAAAAAAAAATTACCTAATTGTATATGGTGCCGTTTATAATTTTTTTTTTTTTTCTATGGCCATCTTTTATTAAAAAAATATAGTGGTTATTGATCACCATATTGTTTTAAATATGTGAGATTTTACTTGGAGAGAAAAGTATCAATTGAGCTAATAATTGTTCGTTACTTTTGATGCTTTTATGTAAAGTTTCTTTCTTGATATTCAATTATCCAACGGATAAGAATGAAAGCAAAATTGTTATTTATCTGATCTTTTCATTTTGTTTTATTTTCTTCATATTATTTTTTGTGAGAAGGGCGATATGCAAGTTTATTTACTTTTAATGCTCTTATATACAATTTAAAACGTAAAAACCTCTTGTATGCAATTTATTTTCTTGATTTCAAAAATATATATATTTTTTGATATTTGATGGTTAAGAATTAAGTAATTCTATTATAATTCTTACCTAATGGTGTTCTTTCATGATTGTCCTCATGCTTCCCATGTATGTGGTCCATTCCTTTAAAATTGTTCTTTTTGAAATGGAGAAACCTTCCAAGGCATGCACAGTAAATCATTAATTTGATAACATCCAAACTTGTTGTTGGAGCTCTTTAATTTGATCTGTAAGTTTAAAATAGAATTTGGGAAATATTTGTTAGCAATTACACTGGGAGTTGCAAATTAATAATGCTGATGGAGACACATGCAAGAAATGCATGAGAAACAAATGATGCTAGCTCATTAATATATATTCCCTTAGTCAGCTAATACATTAAATTCTATTCTACAAAAATAATGCATCACCTTGATTGGTGGAGATGATGCCAATTGGTCAACATTCGGAGGATATGATCGCATCGAAATAGACAATCATCTGCGTTTCCCCATGATCTTGGTTGCTTTTTTTTCCTTGCACACAGTACTCCAATGATGCTGGCTCAGGACCTAACACTATTATGTAAGGCTTTATATCTTCGGTCATGTGTGGTATCTGTTCATATCATCATCCTTCTGGATTCTTTCTAAATTTTTAAGAAAGACAAGTGAAAGAGGTTTTAGAAAAATTAAGAAGGATTGTATAGAGATGGGGAGCTCTTTTCTTTCTTGTTTGTTTATGGGTGGTTAGAGATAGCCTATAAGTAATATTTGACTCAGTTGACTACCTAAATTGCACTTGTTTATCTGCAATTTATTAGCCAATTTTTAATAGCCTTGGTTAGGTTCGATACTTGTAGCTATTTGCTGCAATCTTTCATTTATTTAACGAAAGTAATTAGACCATGCCTAATCCTTCTCTCATGGAAAGAATATTTGGAGCATGGATACTCTATGATCCTTGTCTCATGTTCTCTTCTCTGGTTGCATCTGTATGGATCTCTACAATGAAAACAACATCTTGCGATAATAATATTTTAGCGATATTGCATATATAATGATTTTAATATCTTATTCATTTGTCGTAGTTGGACGACATGGTACCCATGGTGTGGACCTAATGCTGTGGTGCTACAAAGAAGGTCACAGGATGAAGGCCATAGCGGATTCATAACCAAAAACAATTGAAGGGCAGTGGAAGAAAAAAGAATGTGTATGAACCAATTCAGAAATAGAAAGGGTGAATCGATTCCAATGTTTTAAATGTCTTAACATAAATTTATTAGACATTAGCAACACAAAATTTGCAGTCAAGAAAATAAAAGAAGGATGAACAAGAGTCTAGATATTTAAAATCAATACAGTCCCCTCTGTTAAATAAATAAATCATGCAAAGTCGTGCCACTTATCATATTAGTTATTGAAATTTTTGATGAAAACATATAGGAAGGAACGTTGGTCTAGTGATTTAGAAACCAGAGTGTAGGAAGAGACCAAGCATTCCAAAGAGGTGGTGAAGCTTAAAAGAAAATTAATAAAATAAAAAGAGATCTACCCAAACTTGTGGTTCATTTGTCCATGACCTCCCTCCTCTATCAATGGAACTAGTTGAAAAAAGAAAGGAAGGGAAAGAAAATCTTGGTATGTTTTTTCAATTTAAGAATCCACATCTTACTTAGGGATATGTTGATGAAACATGAATTTTTTTTTTTGGGTAACTGCCCAATTTTATATGATGAAACATGAATTATTACCTTGTAAAAGGCAATAGTTGGAAAAAAAGAGAAAAAGACCTGGATATTTTTTGAATTAAAAAAATCCCAATATCAGTACATAAATAGTGCTAATGAGTGCCAAATAGTATATTTGGTAAAGCCATTGAGCTGTGGTACTCAATGACCTTTAGCTCAGGGGATAATCCCCTCCCTTTTCCCAAAAATACAGGGAAAGAGAAACTTTTAATCCATGCACAATTCCTGTCCCCACTACTTTATGGTCTAAATTTACTTGAATATATTGAGAAAAACAAGTTAAACAGCTGACCACACATGGACACACGGAGAGATCACCATGTTCCTCAAAGAAAAGGAAAAAAAAAAATAATGGCAGACCAAGCTGGATAATTTGTGCATATCAAAACCACAAGTTAAATCACACTCAAACCAGGAATTAACCCTCTTGAAGATGTCTTATTTGCATTAGCTTCCAAAGAACGCCCTCCAACCTCAGCATGTTTTCCACACCAAGAGATTGTGACTTGATGATTAGGACACGAGGGCATTTGCCCATGCACAAACTGCTGACATCTCCTATCCTAGTTATCTTAAGGCCTGGCCATCTTTGGTGACGTTTGAGCTTACCAAAAACCCAGTCTTTCTCCCTTTTTTTTTTTTTTTTTTTAATTTGTAGGAGTTCTGAAGGACCCCTTTTTTTCTAATGAACTCAGAGGCAAGGATTATTGCTATCATTGCCTGGGTCTATTTGGCACCCCCTGAACACACAGACTTGATGTGGATGTGCTGTGTCACTTGGCCATGCCACTCTTCGCTTCTATCTCTCTTCCTTTAACCTCTTCTTTCAATCATGGTACTCTCTGAGCTCCCAGGGACATGCGTGGAAAGTGAAAGGCCCACAAGAGGACTACCATAGTGCCTCCAAGAGCTTCTTGCATCATTGCTCATGCCTATCTAAAAGTTTCTTAAATATGGAGTATGGTCCTAGGAGCACTGGAGAGATGTGAATCCTTCAATGATAGCTTTGAACAGGTCATTCCCTTTTTGACTAGAACTTATTTTATCGAAACATATGTTATCTAGGTAAGTAGCCAAGTATGTTGGTTTGGCCAAGACGTACCGAGTTCATGCCCGGCTCGATTTGGATGATCGGGTCTTGGAATTAGATCTAGTTTTCAATTGGGCAGGCATCCAAGCCTACAAAATTGGACCTAATCAAATTTCGATAAAGGGCATGCCTAGCCCATAAAATTTAAATTCGATATCCTAAACTAAATATTATTCGAGTCGATGTCATCTTGCACCAACTCTTGATCCCAATATGACTCATTAGCACTCCAGATACCAAAAAAAGCCAATGTTTTTACCCCTTTCTTCAGATAATGATGGACTAGTTCCACTGCTGAACCTTTTGTAAGCAAGCCAAAGCAGGATAACATACACTAGTCTTTTTGTAAACTTTATCAATAACAAGAACTACTTTTCTGCCGGTATGAGGATGAAGAGTCACTATCAAAGGGTGGACAAGCTAATACAATAGAGATGAAACCGAAATGCTCCATTAACCTTGCTTTACTCTGAGTTGGGAACACATTGATTTGCCCGCGTCTTAGCGGGCAAAAAAGGATTCAGATCGAGATCTAAGGAAGAGAGAAGGACCCAGGAAAGCATGATTGTCCACCCAATTCCATCGATTGTAGACTGGGAAAGGTTATGAATTGTTGAGACAATCAGCAAGAATGCTAATGGAGTTTTAATCAAGGTGTTGTGTTAGGATGTGACCTTGGCCTAAAGGCAACTATTGGGTGCCAACTTATCAATCACTACAGAAAGCCTGACAGAGAAGAGAGAAGTTGGCCACCAATACATGGGCCAAGAGACTGGATCTTTTATGTTATGGAAGATGGTTCCCTTGCGCAGCTTGCAGCTGCCTTATTCTTCTCTAGACTTTTGCACAAAAGGTGCTTTCCTCAGCACCAAGTCTTCCATTCACATGACTTTCGGCATTGCAGAACTTTGGAATGAGGATTATATGATATGTGTACATGTTTCACATGGAAAGCCACAAGGAGCACTTACCATTAAAGCCATGGATTATTCAAGATGCTAATAATGATACGCCGAAGAAATAGTTTCGGTGAAGGTCACACCTCTGATCTGAGACTTGAATGATTTCAGCTTTGTATGAGTGAATTTGTATGTGTCTGCTCTTAGGAAAAAAGAGAGACAAGTATATGCTTTCATACACATCTCCTAATGTAAACATTAATAAAGGAACAACTCACTCTAGAGCTTGAGCGGAATATATCTTAGAAGATGTACTGAATAAAATTTTGTGCCGCACAGACAAAGAAGAAACTACCTTCAGTGGACTATCTGTTGTAATTTATGGCTAGTTACCCTGAATTAGATCTTCAAATATAAGTTTAAAATGCAAACATTAATATCCGCAACATTAATCAGCAGAGCAAATTATTTAAAGATCATACAGAGCTTTCAAACTAAAGAACTAATTATCCTGTGAAGAAACTGTTCATGTTAATACCAATACATCACCAAACATAATAGTCCCTTCTCATTAAGAATGATGAAAATTTCAATATGTTTGAAAGAGAATTAAAAAAGGAGGATGTAGCTGATATCAGTGTGAATGAGCTAGCTTCTCTGAATCATACAACTAAGAGATAGCAAGCCAAGCCAAAAGATGGTATGACCAGCTTTGCAGAGATCAGCTTCGCGAGAAAAAGAGAGAGAGAGAGAGAACTAAAAAAAAAAAAAACATGGATTTCAGGTAGTGAAAGCATCTCACTATGTGCATAGCCTTTTTAATGGGTACATTTGAAAAGATAGATTATAAAAGAGAGCACCACAAATTGGAACCAACGAGTATGCTGTAACTGGTCCAGAAACTTGATACATCAAACACGCTCAATAAGCCAGTTCAAGTCTATGGGCATTTAAAATTTCCAGCTTGTCAAAAGTTTATATTCCCACAATTGCAAACAAATTAGGCGTGAACCAAAATCCTAAACTCAAAGGCAAGTTGCAAACTTCAATCATATATTGCTTGTGATCATCACACTAGGCAGGATGTATCAATTTAAAGCAGATGAGAGAGATGAAATCATTATTTCCCTGTTTTTTCACACTCAAAGCATAAGCAAAAGCTCCGAGCAGCTTAACCAAGAATATTTTGGGACCACATTTTCTTTAAAATACATGGACCATTGCTCCAGGGCGAACTGTCTTTAAACTATGCATCACAATCCTCTAGTCCAAGAATCTTCTTTCAGGTCAGCCAAATGTAAAAAGCCAACTTCATTGATTTTGTTTTATTAAGATTACATCTGGCTATCTTCTCTTTAGTCTCATAAATATCATTCTTAGCTATTACTTTGAACTTGATTGGAAAATTTTCCATCTAATAGGTTTCGCATTAACACTGACTGCCATCCCTGTACACAACATGCTCTTTCAAGTAAACAAGTTCCATCTGCTCATAGTTTAAGAATCTTAATTTCAAGGTTCACTTAAAATGGCACTGCCCACTGCCCATTATATACAAGCAACCATTCTGAAACCTCCTAGGTCAATGTCATCTCACAAAATCTTGAGAACAGTCCATGGTGAGCATTTATGGACAAAATGCATAAAGAATCTAGATGGTCTAATACTACATATTTGCATGTTATAATCATATTAACACTTAAACAACAAGGATAAAGTCCAAGAGGTAACATCAACAATGGTCAAATTAGAAGATCCCCCCCACCCCCAACCCCGACAAAGAAAAAAAAAAATCATGCCCATAATTTTTATGCAAACCTGCTGATTAGCACTTCAACTCTTACCACTTGTTGCAAAACAAAAGATATTTCTTAACAATGAAAATCTTATTCAGAAAAAGAATAAAATAACCAGTCAGATATAGAGCCAAAACAAATTAAGGTTTCTCAAGCCACAAGGTTCAGCCACAGCTAGATGGTTCATTCTGATAACTAATTATCGATATTACTTTTCCAATGTCACCTCTTATATTGCATATGATCATGTTAAAAGTGCCATTTCTAATCACTATCAAGTTAAATCAACATTTTTAAACAGGCCAGCCAACAAGCACAGTGCAGTCAGATTTCTGATGCCACTTTTTGTGAACTTATCAACAATGACATTAGCTTTCATTTCACCATGCCAGAAGTGCCAATACTAATCGTTAACAAATTAACTCAATGTTTTTCAATAAGCCATCTGATGAGCACAAAATGTGCCAGTCAGGTTCACTGTTGCTTTGATAAATTGGACTGATTAAAGGAGATGGAAAAAGAACAAATTACATGTTTGATTCGGAACATCATAAACACCGGTGGAAACTGGTGAATGCTGCAAATTCATGTACACAAAAGAAAAGGTGAAATAAGAAATCAATTTTTTTTTAAACAACAAATCATCCCAAAGACAGGGCTTCACAGTTACCAAATGACCTACATATTTATTTTTGCATTAAAGAATAATAAATTTGAAATTTCCACCCCCACCCCCACCAAAAAAAAAAAAAACTGTTAGAATGATAAATACAAATATTTATATGGTTGTTTTTGGATACTAATTATCTCACTTTAGTGAAAACATAAAATTCTTGTTTAAATTCTGAGAGAGAGAATTTGTACTGACATTAAAATACAAAGTATTATTGTTTATTTCCTCAAATTCCAGCAAATCCATTGTTAAGGAATCTCAGTACATTAACAGTGGGCATCAGCTTTTAACTCCAAGCAGCAAGGAATAGTGGGGGGATGTTGTTCCATTAATCGTTTCATTGAGATGCTCTGGAAAGATTATACCATGAAAATATGACATCTTTAGTCTTAACATTACCCACTCTTAAAGCTGTCTGATTTTCTCGGGCGGTCCTTGTGTCCGCTAGAACATGCCATTCTCAGCATGTGCTATTGAAACACATTAGCCATACTTAGCAGATTTTTCTGTCAGAAGTTTTTAGAAAGTCTCCCTTACTTAGAGCAATTGGAAACAAGGATAGCTCACATGTCATTTTCCCAATGTAGCAGGATTTGAGGCAGGCTTTTGGGTCCGGTTCATGCAAATTTCATTTCAAGTCAGCATCTAGCCCAAATTAGTCACAGGTTGGACTGAAGGAAGGGTCTTTGCATGGACAGGGATATGAACATCGAATTCGACCATGTCCAAGAGTCTGACTCCACATGAAGGAAAAAGGAGATGCTGAAAATTATTGTTATGATCTTCAATTTACATGTTTCTAATTCAAACTTTCTAATTTATTAAAATAAAATAAGATTGACATTTTCCAAAGTTATTGCAGTATCTACATCCTTGGTCAATCACCAAAAAGGCAAAAAAAATACCCACTCCTAACATGAAAATGGAGAGCCAAACTCACTACTAGAAGAGTTCAATTCTCCATCAATCTTTAAAAGCAGCAATCATAGAACTTCATAAGTATCCAAGTATCTGATATGTATCTAACATGGGTTTTTGAAACACAAAAAACAAATGCTCAGTGATAACCAACCTGAAATGCTACTCAGGCCCTGATCTGATTATCCAAATGGATCTATCTTCGAATGGCCTAAATCTAGTCATGATCCTACCCCTATTCCTCACTATCATTTCTCTTCTTTTTCCTTGATCATCATCATCCTCCTCAGCAGCACTAACCAAATGGCTATAAATAGATTTTGACCGCCAAGAATGAGTTGTGATGCTAAAACTAATTTCAATTTGGCATCTTTACCACATCAAAACTTGGCTTAGATCATTATTTTAATGAATCTTCCCCCTCCTCGGCTGAGATGTACTTATGTTTAGAGTAGAATAAACCAATGTCATCTGAATCCTCCAGAACTTCCTATTCCTGCTGATCAGATTATCTCCTTAGAGCATCACAAATCAACATCAAACAATCCTTTAGATTGATTTATCATTATATGTTAGAATTTAGATCCCAGTAGGATGTCCCGTAAGACACCAGGATAAGGTACCATTCTATGTATCGGGACAGGGCTGTTCCGCTAGCGTCCCAGCATTTCGATCGGGATGTCTTGGGACATTTTCTGTCTCAATTGTCGGGACGGGCCAGAATGGCGGCATATCCCATTCCATGGCAAAACCGGGACAGTGCCATCTCACGGGATTTAAAATCTTGTTTTACTAACTTAACACATAATCATCAATGCTACCCATCTCTTTCTTCAGCATTGAGATATCAATTAGTATCAGATCCACCATAGCCTGTTCTTCTATTGTTGTTTAGCCTTAGACATCTTCTTGCTAGCATAGAGTTATTAGTCATGCTATCATTACATGTATCATGACAATCAAAAAGTTAAGCAATCATCTGAGAGCCTAGCATTTCATATCATATATGCTAGATCAACTACCATTTGCCTCATGCTTCCATCAAATCTCTCGTTCATGAACTTGCACAATCAGTCTTATAAAATGCATATTCTTTCTTCTCCAAGATCCTTCATGAATTTGATTAAGGGGATTAAACATATCCCTACATGTTGGACCACATATAGGTTGTAGATACACATTCTCTGCATTGAGCCACATCTACCACTAAGGCATTCGGATCTCCTTGTATCATGTGCTTATATTAGGTTGCTTCCCTTTAAAGTGCATGATAAACATGTGTCTAATTAAATCTTATTTAAATAACATAAATTAAAATCTTGGTTCTCCCACTATATTTTTATCTACTTCCTGGGGTTAAAAAAGCCACACCAAATTGCTTAGCACATTAGTCATATGACACAATGGCTTCTAACAACATACGATGATACAATGATCAGCTGCATATGGACAGATGCTCTATTGTCAGCAGAAATGATGTGTTTGATGAAATTGATGGTAGAGAAGGATCTATAAAGCTAACCACAAACATATGTGACAAGGTCTCTCATTGATGTTTTTTCATGCATCCTAAGTTCTTATACTTATATATCATTGTGAAAGCACTCAATCTTAGTCATCATAATGTGCTTGAGCTCACTGTAAAGTCATCAACCACAAGATTTAATAGGTATATCATGGATATACCTCAATCAGGTAACAACAGTTTAAGCATTCTATCTGGCACTATCGACACATCTACAATGACTAGTTCTCTCAATTCAAAAACTAATATTATCCTCCAACTATAGAACATGCAAGTAATTTTCTGAGATTTTGTTTCTTCTTCCGTTCTTTTATTTCCTTATTTCCAAATAATGACCAGATTAATTTACACAAAGTACAAGATATAATTTCTTTGATTATTGCTAAAAAGAATAGATTAGCTATCCTCAACAAATATCGATCTCAGCTTGAATAGTCATACCATAAAATCCTTTCCCTACAGTCCAATTTCTTTCATAAAAGTAACAAAATCTCTTTTGCAAGCTCTAAGTGGATAATGTTTTGATGCATCTAAGTAACATAGATTTGGTTGGACTAATTTGCTACAAGTTATATATTGCAACTATAAAATTATTATCAAAAAAGAAAAAAAAATTGCAAGATTCAATTAGACAAATGGAAGGTAGTAGTGATATATACAACATCTGAAGTCTCACTAATATTGTTTTGTGCTATTCTCTTCAACAAGTGAAACAACCTAATGCACATACAGACACAGGTAGTGTTTCTACCACTTCAGTATTGCCAATCTTTAGTTCATGCAAACACATTTGAATTTGAGGTTAACAATTCTACAAAACACAACACATCATTCATATCCACAGAAGTCCCACCAATATCATATAACTCAAAGCCCAAGATCAATGAACATCTAATTTACTAAAACTGGCATAAAGTCTGATAGAACATTCAAAGTTGAGTGGAACCTAATGCAGCCTGTAAACATACAGATCAATCTATGGGAAAAAGTCCAACTTTGGTTTGTGGTGTTCTCATCTAGTTTTTCCACCATAGGCAGCAAAAAGTTTGCTTTCACATTCAAAGACTGAAATTTAAAAAATATAACATATTGCTCAAATCCACAAAAAATCCTATCAATAGTATAAAACTCGAAGTCCAAGATCACCACTCATCTAATTTAAGAAAACTAACATGAACTTTGATAGCATTGAGAGTTGAGTGGGACTTAATGAAGCCTGTGATCAAACAGATCATTTGAAAAAAGGTCTAAGTTTGGTTTATAGTATTCTTGTCCATTTTTTAGTATAATATGTTGGGCTTTGAGTACTAAAAATAATAGATAAACTGAAAGCAAAAACCATGCTAACGATAATACTAAAAGCATAGAAAAAGCACATCAATCATAAAAACATCAAAATTTTCGTAATTCGGCCGAAGCCTACGTCCACATAGGGACTAGAGCAAGGAGTTCTATTATAATAATGTTTAGAGTACAAAAATATTTCCTGACACCACATCGGAAACACCGCTCCTGATACAAGAAAGAAAAAATCTTAGATTAAACAAACCTCCAGAAGAACCTTCCTCAATGGAATAACTCTAATCCGAGGTTGAGCGAACTCCTTCAATCGATGTTCTGTAATCTTCTTTTTTTTTTAACAAAGCACCCTCCAAGCCTCTCTTCTTCTTTTTCTCTCTCTCCTTTTAGTGGCTCACGATTTCCTCGCGACCTCTTTTTTTTCATGTTTTGTTCTTCACGTCCACAAGCCCCCTTTTATAGATAAAAGGTAGAGTCCTTTAGGGACTCATTTTCCATGTAACCAAAGGATTCCGCATCTCAGCGCACAAAGGCTTTCATATGACAAAAGAAATCTTCCATATGTCGCTGAGCTTTTTCCGCGCTTAGCTCTCCTGGCTTTCACATGCTTCCTTTTTGTTTAAATCGACGGGTCCCATATAAGAGACCACACCAACAAATCTCCCCCTCTCGACTCATATGGAGGGTTTCATCAAGCCTGCAGCACCCTTGCTCCATTGCCTTGAACCACTCCTCACTATGCTGGTGCTCTATAGTTTCGAAATTAGGCTCATGCTCCCCCGCATTCGTCAATAGCATATAATCCTGCGGTGGGTATCTCATAGATGGCCTCTGCTCTCTTATGGATTTTCAGACTTTTTGTACAGGTGGTTTAGATGCAGCTTAGTCTGAACACCATCCGCACTCTCCTCATCCTCATGACTGTCATGTGTACCATCATCTACAGTAACTCCCCTATCATCAAGACTCCTTGAAAAAGTATTTGGGCACAAGTCTATCAGGCTGCTCAAGGTCAACTTTGGCTTATTAGGCTTCTCAAATTCGTCAATCGCCTGATCCTCCAAGAAAACAATATCATGGCCGCATACGATCTTCTGCTTCACAGGATCCCACAATCGGCATTGAATTCTCTGTCATCACCATAGCCCAGGAATATGTACTGCTTCACCTTGACATTTAGTTTGGACCTCTCATCCTTGGAAATATGCACGAACATCTTACATCCAAAAACTTTCAAATAATCATAAGAAATATCTTTCTCCAACCATACTCTCTGTAGTGTATTACTCTCAAGAGTATAGAAAGGAGAGATTAATAGCATGGACCGCAATCATCAATGTGTCTTTTCAAAATGCTTTCGGTAGTTTAGTGTAAGAGAGCATACTTTTAATCCTCTTGCAAATCATCCTGTTCATCCTCTCAGCAATTCTATTCTACTGCTGCATCTTAGATACTGTCTTCTTCAATCTGATGTCATTCCATTGACAGCATTTCATGAAAAGACCCCTATATTCATCTCCATTGTCTACCCGCATGCACTTCAGCTTTCATCCAATCTCCCTTTCAATAGAGACATGAAATCACTTGAATGTATCGAGTACTTTGTCCTTTGTTTTCAAAGCATATATCCAAACTTTTTAGGAGTGATCATCAACAAAAATCATGAAGTAAGAACATCCACCAAGAATTTTATTACTCATAGAATAAACATCACTATGAATAAGATCTAATGCACCCATTTTTCTTTAAAAAAAAGTTCTGAAAAGAAACTCAAGATTGCTTATCCATCAGATAGCTTTCGCATGTCTTCAATCCAGAACCATCAGTAGGAAAAGTGTTCTTCTTGGCTAAAATTGATATCCCCTTTTAGCTCATATGTCCCAATCATCGATGTCACAATTTTGAGATCGAAAGTTTTTTCACTGTGTTCACCTCTCTCTTACCAAGCTTAGCTTATATGAAGTAGAGAAAGCCTTGCTTGATTCCTCTGACTGCTACTAGTGATTTTTTAGTTAGCTTCCACTTACCATCATCAAACACACTGTAGTAGCCCTCCTCATTTAATATCCCTGTTGATAACAGGTTCAGATGGATATCTGGTACATGTCAAACATTCTTCAGTATTGGCCTGCACCCCAAGCTTATGATCAGTACGATGCCAATAAATTTTGATTCTTCATCATTCTCCATTTTTACCATCCCAAAGTCACCAAAATGATAAGATGAGAATAATTTCTACCTCACTGTAACACGATATGAAGCGGCTGAATCAATCATCCAAATAGAGTCTTGGCCAATAGTATCTACAAGACCATCATCTGTTGTACCACAAACAATGATCACCTCTCCATCTGAAGCTCTGCTGTCATCTCATTGTCTGAGCTGGAGTCATCGCTTGATTTGTTCTTCAGCTTCTCCTTCTTCAATAATCGGTAGTCTTTCTTGAAGTGGCTTCGTTTACTACAGTTGTAATATCTGCCATTTCAAGACTTGGATCTCCCCCATGATTTAGTGCGGTCATCATCTAAGTTAGATTAGGAGTCTCTGTACTTGTTTCTTCCTTTTCTTTTCGTGACCATGGTCTCATTGTGGCTCAAGACCCCTTGCTCCTTCTTTTTGACCTCCTCGTTAAGCATACCGTCTTTCACCATCACTAAGGCTATCAAACCCTCTAGTAAAGAATTGGTTAGAGATACTACCAGAGTCTTCCAATTGTCGGGCAAGGAACTCAATAATAGTAGGGCTTGAAGCTCCTCATCTAACGCCATCTTCATCACGACGAGCTGGTTCATCATATTCTAAAAGCTGCTTAGATGTTCTGCCATGAAAGTTCCTTCCTTATATTTTATGTTCATCAGTTTGCAAATTAGGAACGCCTTGTTCTGTGCCATCTTTCTCTCGTATAGGCTTTTTAGCTTCAACTAAAGGATATGGTTGTTAACCTCCATTAAAACATGATGAAAGACACTATCATCAATCCATTGCCGGATGAGCCCAATGGTTTTGCAATTTAGTTTCTTCCATTCTTTGTCTGACGTCTTATCGGGTTGAGCAATAACTCCCTCGATTAGATCGTGAAGATCTTTGTAGTAAAGGAGATCTTTGATGCGAGGCTTCCAAATCGAGTAGTTGGTTGATGTCAGCTTGATCATAGTATCCGACAAAAATTGATCCTTCATCTATTAGCATCTTAACCCTTTCTTCTGTACCAAAATTCAATGGAACCTGGCTATGATACTACTTGTTGGGATTTAAGTACCGAAAATAATAGATAAAGTGAAAACAAAAATCATGATAATGATAATATCAAATGCATAAAAAAATCACAATAATTACAAGAATACCAGAATTTTTTATGGTTCGGCCGAAGCCTATGTCTACACAGAGACTAGAGCATGAAGGAGCTTTCACTATAATAATAGTTTAGAGTATAAAAATCTTTTCTAACACCATGCCAGAAATACTGCTCCTGATATTAAAAAGAAGAAATTTAGGATTAAACAAGCCTCCAGAAGAATCCTCCTCAATGGAATAACTCTAATCCAAGGTTGAGTGAACTCCTCCAATCGACGTTCTCTAATCTTCTTTTTTGATAGCCCACAGTTTCCTCACAGCCTCCTCTTTTTTTTTCGTATTTTATTCTTTCCATTTACAAGCCCCCTTTTATAGATAAAAGGTAGTGTCCTTTACGGATTCGTTTTTCTCAAAACCAAAGGATTCTGCGTCTCAGTGCACAAAGGCTTCCACGCAACAAAAAGAATCTTCCACGTGTCGTTGAGCTTTTTTCGTGCTTGGCTCTCCCGACTTTCACGTGCTCCCTTTTTGTTTAAATCGTGGATCCCATATGAGGAGGGACCACATCAATATAATATTAATAAGCAGCCAAAAGTTTTGCCTTCATATTCAAAGACTGAAACTCTGAGAAACTAGATTCAAGCAACAAAGCCAAGCATTAATTTTAATCTGTAAATCGGAATACAGGAGGTGAAAATGCTACATCCTACACAAGTAGATTTTAAGAAAGATTCAATTACCCATGATGTATGATTTTGAAAGCAAACGACATAACAAAATTCTCATAACTTATCCAAGAAGAGGAAACTCGTTGACCTAACCTGGATTTCATTGGACAGAGCAGGAAGCGGCAGCCATCTTAAACATTTTTCTTTTAAGTATTTAACATTAAACCTTATCAATTTAAACCCAGTGATTAGGTTACTCTATCCTAAAATAAACAATAAGGCTGCTTATTGTTGTGGTGTAGATCTTACTGAAAGTAACTTTTCAAAAATGGGATTAAGAGATCAATTTAATAAATAGATATTGATATTTTACACCCCAACAAAGATTAGATACAGAAAATTAGAATCAATCTGATGACATATTTAAGCTAGAGGCAGAGTCTATGAGGCTTTTAATATCAGGCCAGCATAAAATGTAGAAGGTAACATATCAAGTACAAGGTATTTCAAGACTAAACAGAGAGAAAAGCAATGACACGATAACTCCCAGAAAAAAGTGGTGGCATATGCACTAAGAAGTAAATATGAATCTTTGATGCACAGTCTCAATATAATAATCTGAGTCGAGCGACTCTTCACTATTTATCTAAGTTATCAAGTAAAAAATTTATTAAATTTTCCACCAATATTCAAATGGATAAAGGTAACAACATTCTTCTCTCTTTTTTTTCTTGAAAGCTTTTTATGCCTAGAAATTTTTAGAAATGTAAAGAAAAGAATTTCGAGACATAAAAACACAACTTATAGTCTAAAGTATTTGAAATAGAGTGTCACTTAGGAAGATAATACGAGGAAACAAAATATCAAGGCATATGAAAGAGCCACAACGTCCTACCTGCAAAACACACAATAAAAGGAGTTAAATCTAGGCATGTTTATTTGAAAGAATAAATCAAAAAATATTCAGATAATTCATAAAAAAACCAGCAAAATGGGGAAGGGAGAAGAAAAGAGAAGAAGAAGATATAGAGACAACTGCATAAGTAGAATGTTCACCTGATGACAACATAATGTAGATAAGTTAACGGTCATAAATCATTTGATTCTCAAATTTTTTTTTTAAAAAGTATGTGTTGTGGTATAGAAGGGAGGGCAACATTAGTCATATATTGGTTGTGAGTTAAGGGAGATTTTGGCTTATACAGGAATGGACCATCTTTTCCACATGAGATGCCTTTTGAAGGATAAAATCGTGAGGCCCATGGATCAGAGCGAACAATATCTCATATTCAGAGCCATAAGCTCTTGGCCACAATAGTAACACCCCAGGTAGGGGACCACCCCTTCAACTGTTAGGCTCCTCCATCTGTACACCAATCTGTAGTAAAAATAAGGAGGATGATATTTTGCATCCATATACAGACTCCTCCTTTACTGAAGGGCTGTGGTAAAAATAAAAATGAGGGCATCTCCCATCCATATACAGACCTCTTTGACTGGAGGGCTATATTGTACTGTAGAAGGAAGGGCATCATGAGCCTAGCATGTAAGACATTGTCCACTTTGACCCATGAGCCTTACGATTTTGTCTTTTAAAAGGCACCTTACGTGAGAAAGATGGTCCCTTCCTATATAAGTCAGAATCTTCTTTAACTCACAATCAATGCGGGACTAATGATGCCCTCCCTTTTACACCACAACAATATGCAAGTTTTGGCTATAACATAATAGCATCCACAAAAAACGAGAAAAGAAAATATTCATCCCAATAGCTTAGTTTATAAAAAGTATCAATGCTCTTACTTGCACTCAAGGTTGTTTCACTACCTTCCCATCCCAGCTATTTATTTTTTCCATTCCTCATTGCTTTGTTTTGTATCTATTTCCGTTTAAAGGATACAAACTTTTATCAATGTTCCAGATGAAGGTATAAAATAGATATGGTGGATAAAGTTTGATGATAAAAAGTAAAGACAGATGACTCTAGGGATGGTCCTTCATCATGAGAAAGCATTTAGTTAAGACGTAGAATCTAAAATGTGCATTTATATTTTAGTTTCTAACATCTTAGGTGCATTGAAGAAGGAAAGAGGTGCAGATGATTGTGTCATCATAGTTACAATGCACTTTACTCTTCATATAACAAATCTAGGTCAGACCTTAAATTATTGGTTCGTAACTAACAAATGAATCAAACCTTTGTGGACAACTCCAATGGTTCCTTCAAGGTGTAGGAAAGTGTGCAAGATGTAAGACTTTTTATTTTCTTTATCATCCCCTTTTAGTTTCCCCATTTCTGGTTTTTAAGAGTTTCAAGATGACTGAAAAAGTTCTCTGTATTTAAGGAAATGGCACTATTGCCAATGGTGGCAAGTTTTGGTGTTTCATCAGTTCTAGAATTTCTAAATAGTTTCAAACAAAAGGAATTACTGTATCACTAGGTGAGTGCAAATCCATGCAGGAGGTTGAATCCACAAAAGAGCCATACAGTTTGTAAACAGCTAAGCTTAATTAAAAACACCAAAGTTAAAGAAAGGATATATTTGACCTTTTCAATAGCCATGAGTGGCTCAGTGATCAAAGAAAAACACAATTAAGCAGGAGAAATGGGTTCGGAGTGATGGCACAAGGATAAATATGATTCTTTGAGAAACTTCAATTAAGACATGCTAGGATGTGCAACAGGAAAAACAAAGCATTATGAAATACTATGATCTTGCAATCTTGTGCTAAATTGACTGCAAATACAACATTCGAGCGAATGCACATGTTTCATACATTCCCTAAAATTTGATTACAACAGTATTTTGACCAAATTGTCGACAGTATTTGAGAATTTAAAGCTATATGAGATTCTAGGCATATAAGCTGTTCCATTGGTTGTACTGACATCAAATAAAATGAGCAAATTGTTGACTGAAAACTATTTTTGTAAGTAGAATCTATCATGAAAAGCATTTGCAAAAAATAGGTCCCAAAATTCTATGACAGATTTCCAAGAACATCTACAATGTGCTAGAAAAGATTTGCATCATTGAGTTTGCTGGAAAATCAAAGTGACATACCATGTCTTTTGATGATTGTGAACATCAGATCACAAGGGAAATAAAAGAAAGATGAATAAGCCATCCTTTTGCACTGGTGTTTGGTAAAGAAGAGAATTGACAAACAAGATTGATATAGCCCAATAATAATTTAAAACCTTCAGATTCAAAGCTTGATCCCTTAGAAATATTTTTTAGAAAAAAATACCTTTATGCTTTAACAAATATTTTTTAGAAAAAATTGATTGCTTCAATTCACTATGCTTTCAAATACCTTTCGCTTTCTTCCTCCAAGTACTTCAAAAGCAACACTCGTTGTTTTCCTTACTAACTCAAATAGTATAAATTAAGAGTCCTTGACACACTAAAACACCAAAATAGCCTTTCAAACTAGTCTTCAAAAACATGAAGAATATGATTGCATTTATTGCTAAAAAGATAGGAAAGTTCTGATCCACAAGCCTTCTACATCTTCAGTCCCTTTCTACCATACTTGTTGGACATGAGTATCTTAAAAATTTCACTCTACCAAAAAATGTAGGTATCCAAATATTATCTTGGTAGCTCTATATATGCAGTATAATGATTGCTCATTTGCTCTTATGAAATTGTTATTTATTCTATTTTGGTGATTAAATTGCTACCTATTTTTCAGCAAATCAACACAACAGCATGAACTTAAAGAAAAACATATTTATTAAATTTAATTTAAAGTAATTATAACCATGAAATTACAATTGTTCATTTAAATCATTTTTCTAGCTAATAAATCATGTACATACCACTAGCTCTAACTTAATAACAAAAACCTTATATACATTATTCACATTAAAATAATTATGATGAAGCTTCAAAAATCAAAGAGTAAGGTTAATAGAGTGTTAATCAAACTGTTGACTTTAATGAAATCCAAATACCACATCAAAAAATGACCAAAATAACCTTACATAATATAACAACGATCCAAAGAGATAAGAAAACGTATAATCCTCTTTCAGATGAGATAAATGGAGTTACTGATGCTGCTAATTTAAGTGGATGTAAATATAGGTTTTAGAACCATCTTGGATGTGAGTGTAAAAGATATAAATGTTAGGGTTTTTTTTGTAATTTAATTCAAAATCAAAATCAGAGAAAAAGGTGATGGATATGTTAGAGCTGTCAGGGGCGGTGCCCCTTTCGCCTTTCGGCAAGACAACCGCCGAGCCATACTCTTCCCATCTCATCAACGCGACTTAAAGCGAATACAGTGGAAACCAGTGAATCGATAAAAGAGCAGAAGAAGGCGAGGTGCGCGCGAGTCTTGTAACCCTAGGAATGGAGAAGGAGCTGCTGGGTAGGCTGGAGGCCGCGGTGGCGCGCCTCGAGGCGCTTGCCGCCGTCGGATCCCGCTCCGCCGTCGCATCCATCGATCTTGCCGAAGCGGCTGCCATAGATCCGGCGATATTGGCGATCGACGACCTCATGTCTGGATCCCTCGCCCGGGTCTCCACCGCCGCGGGAAAGATCGGCGGGCAGGTCCTTGAAGTGACCAAGATAGTTGAGGAGGCATTCGTGGTTCAGAGGGACCTCCTCGTCAAGGCCAAGCAATGCCAGGTTGGTCATTTGATCTGATCTCCACGTTATAGTGGCATTTTGCTGATGATCTGTGGTTGTTTCTTTAATTTTCTGACGCCAGAGCGTCGGCCATGCATTAGATTTACGTGATTTGTTATCTGGTGATGAAAAGGGTTTGGAAGCGATTAGCAAGGAGCACTGAATAATTCAAACAGGACAGCAGTTGATTTCGATGATCGATCACTGAATTCTCTTTTTTATTTCGTTTTAGTGTGCATTTTTTTTGATTGAAGGTCCATACCGAGTGATCACATTAATGCTTGAGATTTGGATCAGCTTGTTAAAATGCAAGGGCACATCAAATCATTTTATATGCCTTAACCAATGGTTGATTGCAAACCTATGCTTGCTTTTGCGGTTAGATATTCGAAAATATGTACGGTTTTTATAGGATGTTACTTGATTTTACCCAAAATTTGGCGTTTCCTCACATTTTTAATGGAGGATAACACCGTGCAGTGTAGACGACATTCAGACGTACTAGAACTGTAAACTTGATGTAAAATCAACTGGAATCACATTTCTCTTCTCAATTCCTAATGGAATAGGTTCCAGTTTATATTCTGCCACTTTATCTTTTATTTGCTAATAAGGATTTATAAAGCCGGCTCCAAATACTTGAACAAGACTTGATGGTCATAGTTACCCATTTTCTGAGTCTATTATGCTTATTGCAGGTTGGTCTTCACTTTACTTCAGGATATTTTTCATTAGGTTTCTTTTCATCTTGTTTTTTCTCACTATTTTGCTCTTGTAAAACGGTTTCAGTTGCTGATAATATAGGATTCATCAGAATTCCTCTTTCTATTTTCTTCTTCTATTATATGTACTTGGTTATGAATCCATCAAGGCCAATTGTTGATGTTGCAGAAACCTGACATTATGGGGTTACAAGAGTTTCTGAAACCACTGAATGAAGTGATCCACAAAGCAAGTGCTTTGACTGAAGGAAGGCGCTCTGATTATTTTAATCATTTGAAGGCAGCTGCTGACAGTCTTACAGCTTTGGCATGGATTGCTTACTCAGGAAAAGATTGTGGTTAGTGAATCATCTTTTTCCCGTTATTGGAAATGCTAGTGCCTGAATCAAGTTCTTTTTCCATCCCTCTCAATACCCTGTCTTTCTTGAAGGCATGAGTCTTCCAACTGCACATATTGAAGAATGTTGGCAGATGGCTGAATTCTACAACAACAAGGTACGTGCAGCATTGGATATTTAGGTGATCAAATAGTTTGGTAGTCCATTAGAAAGAAAAATAACATCAAAAAAATGTTGGAGTGTGCATAATGATTCATATCATCTGTTTGGGTTTTTAATATTTGCTGCAGAAATAGGTAAGTAAAGATTTTTCCTGTGGCAGTGAATAAAAATCTTAGAAAAATTTATGAATTCATATTTTTTGACTGGAGCCTAATTTACCTTTCAGTGTGCCTAATTTTGCATCTAGTAAGTTCGCATTACTCTCCTAGGTCTTGTTTATTATCATGTTATTTGCTGCATGTAGTATATGTGGTGTATCCTTTGCCTTTTTGTGTAGGCTTAATTGAATGCCTAATTATAACCATATATGATATTGTACTTTGCAGCATGTCAGTTTTTTCATACCAAGGTGATCGGTGGTCTAATTGAAATATCAATTCTTATTTGACCTTGGTTTGTTGTGTAGAGTCTTTCTTTTATAGATACCATGCATTGACAGATGAACCTACACTTTTTCTCTGTCTTTCTATATGTTTAGGGTCTTAATGCAAATGTGATAATATAAATACAAAACATGTGCGCTGTTTGTTACATGAGATGGGCCATAGCCTATTGTAATTATTGATTTCTTGTTGTAATGCAAAAATCCATCAATCATGTGACAAAAGACCATCTAATAAGAAATCTAGGTACACTTCTAATAGGTGCAAATATAGAAATAAGAAAATTTTGTTTTATTTGAGAGTTATTGAATTTTAATTTTAATTTTTATTTTTTTGTGGACTCTAGGTTTACAATTTTATGAGAACTGAGTATTTTATCTCTATACGGATTCTTATGAGGATTTTGGATCTATAGAAACCCATTGGTATGTAATTGAGAACACAAATTTGCATTATTGAGATTTGATAATATCGAGTTGCCCTCTCCCTCTACCTTCTTCTTCTCCTCCTTCTCTTTTCTTCCCTCCTCTTATTCTTCCTCTTCTTCTTCAATCTCCTTGTTCTTCTATACTACATGAATTTGGTATTACAACATCCTAGTCTCCCTACCTCCTAAGCTTGTCCTACGTCAATTTGGTGTTAGAGCTTATCTAGATCCACCACCGCTACCATATCTTTGCCGCTTCATCACTGTAGCCCTAACAACCCCTCGGACCACCCTCTCCAAATCTGGTGTCCACAACCCACAGCAACAATGCTGGAAAAAAAGCAAAAAAAAAGGGGGTGGCGGGTGGTTTCCCTTGTTCACCACTGTCCCTCTTGTCTGCATCAATCACTGGCAGCCAACTGGCCCTTCGTTAAAGCCCTACTGCTCCCTCATGACCGCAGCAGCGTCGGGCTCTGCAGCCTCCGACAATGGTCGCCTCCCAAATCCCTTCTTTGTTCACAGTCGATCATGGCCTACGTCATCGCCTTTTGCCCCTTCATTATTTTTGGCCCTTTTCATTGCCGGAAAATCTTTGCTATCCTCACAAGCTTGCAGAAGCCCCACACCGCGATCCAAGCCTCTCTGCCAAGATCTGCTCCTCTCCCATCTTTCACCATACTGCCCTGTGATTAGGGCTCCGATTTGACACCTCCCCTGTTTCGCCACCATGAAGACGCTCATCGCCCAAAGTTTCTCATCCTATGCAGCACCACTAGCATTGCTCAAGCCTCCCTCGACGGTCACCGTTGAGAGGCGTGCTGCCTAGGGCTTCAAAACGAATCCTCGCAAGGAAGTAACGCGATGGATCTCTATCTCATCCAATTCGATCTGCTTTGGCATGACCCGAACTGTCTATCTGATAGCAAGCCTCCCACAAACCCGGGTTGGCATCCAGATCCAACCCGGACCCAGACCCGGATCCGATTAGTTTACAGCTCGGTTGGTGCCTCAACAGCAACTTAGCGCCACATCAGTGCCTCATTAGTAGGCTGTGTCACAACAGCGGCCAACATCAGAACCTGCAAGATTTTATAGAACCCTGTCCCTAACTAATATCGACATGCTGATTTCATTTTTGATGTCCATTTTGCTGATTCTGCCTCTATAGTGAGTTTTTTCTTCACTAGAAGGTGAAGTAGTGTTTTAAAGTGCTCCTTTGATGGAAGATGTTTCCCTTGGAAAGCTTGATTAATATTTATTTGATTGGGTGATTGGTAAATTGCTTAGTTCGAAATCTATTTTAATCCACTTTTTCTTCCACTACTGGAAAAAAAGAAAAGAAAAAAAAAAGAGAAAAAACTATATTCTTGCTCCTAACCCTTATTTGCATCCAGCCTTTTTTTGGTTTCATCCAACATAGTTTCTACTTTGGCATATCATTTGATTTACACCTACCAGTTTTTACATGTGTGCCCTGTAATAGTTTAAGATTCTTAATTACTTGTTGCTATTTTTAGTCTATCTTTCTATGTTTTGATTGCCCTCTTCTTCAGCCTTCTCCTCCTTCCTCTCTTTTCTTCCCTCCTCATCTTCTTCATCTTCTTCTCTCTCCTTCTCTTCTTCTTCTTTCTTGCATCAATTTGGTATCAGAGCATCCTATTCTCCCTGCCTCCTGAGCTTGTCCTGCATCATTGTGTAATTGCAAATGTGCCAAAAATTGCTTTGTTAGTTTCATTGAACCACCATCATGAATTTTATCCTTGGCTCACCTTCAATAGCTCTGACCAAATTTTGAGACATTGTTTGCCTGTTATCAGTCCTGCATCTCCTGACTGTTGTTTGCATTGTTGAGATGTGAGTCAATATCTTCAATGCATGTTCATTGCTAAATATTTGCAGAAAGTTGACCACTTTCACCTGCTTATTGATCTAAATGTAATGGTCAAAACTTTTGACATTGTATTCTGTTAAGGGTGCTAATCCTCCCATTCTAGTTCTTGATGAACACCGAAAAAAAAAAGAGGGGGTGGCCAGTGCAAGAGGCTTCCACTACTGCGAGGTCTGTAGAGGGTTAGATGTTTGCGGCCTTATCCCACATGCAAAGAGGCTATTTCCGTGTTTTGAACTTGTGATACTCAGGTCATAGTGGAGCAAGTGATACTTAGGTCATAGTGGAGCAATCTTACTTGCCCCAAGTTGATCCTCTATTGACGGTCACCATATTTATGCAAAGTGATTTTATCTGGTGTGAATTTGACATGTAAAGAATTCTTCCTCCCATAACTCTTTTAAATTGTCTTAATCATGATCATCTTCATTTTAGTGTCAAGTTACCCTGGGAAGCATCTAACAAAGCATAGGGAATTTCGACGATGTCATTGTACAGAATTTCAATGATGTCATTGTACATGACCGGTTCCCCTTTATGGAATTTGGCTTGACCAAATTTCACTTTGTTTGAAAGAAAAAGGAAAGGATGTCATGCACATCCAAATTCATTTCATAAAGATGGTGAAATGACAACATAATTGAAAGGAAAACAAGAAAAAAAAGATGAAAAAAGAAGAAAAAGGTAAGGATGCCAAGGTTCTTAAAAGAAGACTTTTGCTATGGAACACTAGAATTGCAAACCCTAGGTAGATGAACCAAACACCTCAATTTATCAATTGTATTTTCACTTGCTTAGATACATACTAGGCTCGGCCCAAGAAAGTTGGATAGGGCCTACCTTGGATCTTCAGCCTCTAACTGGAAAAATTTGTTGTTTCTTTCCAACCAGAGGCACTTCTACATTGCTAAGATAAGCATATTTGACCTGGTTGCTGGAGAAGCTTCAATGGTCCCACTTCTCCATTCTGACCACATTAATTTAAGACTACCAACATTTTCCCTAGTCTTTGATCTCATTCCTAATTTTGATTAAATGAATTGCAAATTGGCAATGAAGAAGTAGATGCCGGCTCTTCTCCTTGGGGTCATTACAAAGAACCCAATTGCCATAACATTTTCTAATTCCTTTCTCTTTCATAAGAATTTCTTCTTTATTGCATATCAAAGCAATTTTCTTGGCTTTCATGGGCATAGACAACCATAGATATGCTTGGATAGAGGGAAATAATACCACCAAAATCGAGTAACCTGTAGAAAACAGATTAAGAAGATACGACAATTTCTATCTCCATCTTTTAGTGTTAGAATTCACAAAAAGCAACAAAGTAGATATGGGCAAGTGATGCTAGAAGTTCTTAGCAAGCAGGCCCAAAATTCTTCCAACCACAGATAGCTTTGAGGAATATATTGTGGGAAGGTATCCATCAACAAAATGTTGTTGGCTCTACTTGAACCCTTTTCAAGAACATAAACAAATGGGATGGGTCAAAGAATTTTAGAAGAGGATCTTTTTCTGTAATAGTAGGTCATCAGGAAAAAGGTTTTTGCAGCATGTAGATTAGCCTACAAATGAACTTCAGCATTTATATAGGATGGCACAATTCATGTTCTAGAGGTTACACACTTCATAAGACTCATACATTGTCTTTTTAGCCTTCTACAGAATGCCGTTGTCATGCCATCCATGTCTTTAATTAGTTAAGAGGGAACAAAGGACATGTAGTAGACAGGAGGGCAAGCAAACTAAGTAAACTAATACCAAGCTCAATTATGAAGAAAATAGACTAACTGAAGTTTGAAAACATAATGTTGGTTTCAATTTTCACCAAGATGAAATGAGATGCAATTTTGGCAATTTCGGCAGTTTCAGTGGTTTCCCTATAGATTTGTACTTCTCATTCAAAATTATAAAGAAATTGAAAATGTTAATTTAAAATAAGAAATTGAAGAACAATAAAATTGGCCAAGAATAACAAACGAGACATCAACTCAAAATGTCTTATATTGATTAGGGCTTTTAGATATATTGTTTCTGGATTTTCACTCTGAATTTTTTAAAAAAATAAAAAATAAAATGATAGAAATGTCTATAAAATCTAAGATCTTGAATACTCATTGCTATGTCACAAAAAAAGAATCCTCTAAATATCTTTGGAATCTAAAATCCCAGTGCTTCCAAATGTTCTAAGAATTTGCAAAATTTATATTTGGTCTGGAAAAATGCTTCCTAAGATTTAGAGATATGAAGAAATGCAAATAATTAGAATAAACAACCTACATGTATATTAAATTTGGGCCCCAGAAGATGATTTCAGCCAAAGCTCTGAAACGAACTTAGTTTCCAATGGGGTCCAAAGTTTCAGGCAGAACTTTGAACTGTAGGTGTAGCATTCTGGTTGTCATGTCTTGTAAATTCTAGCCAGCGTGGTGTTAATCCTGTCGATGGAGAGGATCAAAGGAATGCTGAATTATGAGATAGGGTTCTCCTCCACTATGAAAGTATCAATCCTTGCAAATACGATTCTTCACCTTCTTCAGAGATTAATGGGAGCAGAAGCTCTTTCCGGAAGATAATGAACAGTTTGAAATTTTGAATGCACGATCAATATATGTTAGATTTTTGAAGTAGGCATCTTACAAAAGAGCAGAGTATCTGGAACTTGACAACAACATGGTTCAGTTCTTCATGAGCTGCCTTCTTTTGGATCCTACCAAGAATATCAACAGCAGACACTAACAAAATTGTGGGAGTAGCTTTCTACTTTAGCACAATCCAAAGACTTGCCAAAGAAGAAACACTTATCCATCTAATTCAATGATTTCTGAAGCCTGTATCATCCATCATATTGTAAAGCGAGTTTTAATTTGAACCTGTCAAAGGCTTTATCAATGTCTAGGACACCATTCACTTTTTATCACTTGTTGTCATGTGATGACTTCGTGGGAGACACACGCACGTGCGCACACGTATACTACTTAAGATAGATTTGCCTCTGATAGGCTCAAATATCTCTTAATCCACAAGATGTAAGATTTAGTGGTTTACAGGCCAAGATTTTATTAACTATTTTTGGAAATGCCTTTAGGTGAGCTTATGGGTTGAGATTCCCCTGCCAAGTTTGCCTGTCTTTTTTGGAGGTCAGGATGATTTGGAAATAATTTAGTCTCCTTAGATTGAGACTTATCTAGTAAAATTATCAGAATGTTTATAGTGGTCAGCCTTCCCCACCTACCAAAAAGATTGGAAGAGTCGAGGCCAGCAGCTCTATCTCCTTTTGACTTTGTGATTTCATGTTTAGAGAATCTTTCCTCAAATAGATACATCAAAACTAAAGAATCTTTGCTGAATCAAACAAGCAAACTGAAGATGCCTCCCTGGAATCAAACAATTTTTTCCAGAACTCAAAAGAGGTTTAAGCAATTGCATCCTCCTTACAATTTTGAGCCAAGTTAACCATCAAGCAGAGAATGAAGTTGACTTGTCTCCTTCAGCTTCTAATTTAATGGAAGAACACTGTATTCTTGTCTCTTCATTTATTCCACTCTAGCGCTTTAGCACCATATAACTTCAAGACAAGTGCATGATCCACTTTGTTGCTCCATCACATTAACATTGGTGTCTCATTGGTTAAATTACCAAATACAGTTGCCCATGTTGCAACCAATGTATGGTAAACATCTCTGATTTGTGTTTCTGCTTGTCCACCAACTGCCTGCTATTGTGATTGCCACCATGCTAGTAAAGTCCTAACACCATGACATGTCTCTAGTTGTTGAAACATGTCTAGATCAAGTGTAAATTAGTCCTTGTATCCCATGGTTTGCATAAGCATACAGAGAAAGTAGCATATAATTGAATTGAAAATTTCCTTCCACTTGACTCCTTTATTATGTATATATTCTTGTGAATGGGAGGGGTCTGGGGCTCAAAAATATTGCTTGTATAAAAGTTTTAGAAATTGGACTGAGTGCGCACCTAGGTTCCTGCTTTAGGCAGGTTGGGCACCAAGGCACCTCACTGGGCTTAGGCAGCTTGCTACTTGGCATACACCTCAGGCATCCATGAATAAAGCACATCTTTTAGGTGGGCACCTTGATGCTTCGTAGCCAGGTGCAGACTCCAATAGATGGGTCAGGTACCCATCAGTCTGGTACCCAATCCAAATGACTCTAAGTCCTTCACTTTCCCCTTTCACCCTGTTCCTGAATTTGGCTGCATCGCCAGTGTTCTCCCATAACCTTAAACACTAAACAGGTAAGCTGAGCAGCAGACTGCAGTTGTTGGTCAGAGATTGGGGGTCGTGAATATTGGAAAGTTCTACAGGAAAAATTGCAGGCCGTTGAATCTTTCTAAAAGTACTTTGGAAGTCCTTAATTCCAACCTTTTTTAGTCTCCTTTGAATTCGGTCATATTGCAATCTTTTGCACTTGATATCATCTTAAATCCTGAGTTTCCAACTATCTGAGTAATTAAATGAAAGATATACAGAATTCTACCAATTACACTAGTTCATAAACCAATGAATAACTTCCACCTTTCAAATTCAGGTTCTTGTGGTGTACCGAAATAAAGATCCAGACCATGTAGAGTGGGCAAAAGCATTGAAGGAGCTCTATCTGCCTGGCTTACGAGACTATGTCAAGGGTTTTTATCCTTTGGGCCCTGTTTGGGCTCCTGCCGGGTCGGTTGTTTCTGCACCTAGATCTGCTTCTTCCACTTCACAAGCTCCCCCAGCAAAGGCCCCAGCTCCTCCACCGCCTCCCTCAGCATCTCTTGTCAGTTCTGAGACTGCATCATCTCAACCTAAACAAGGGATGTCTGCTGTCTTTCAGGAAATCAATGCGGGCAAGTCTGTGACTGCAGGTAACCGTGCTTGTTTTCTCTGAAAGCAATGGATCACACTACTGTTTTATGTTTTGGGGGCAACAGATAGAGTGTAATCTGGAGTCATGCTGCTCAGGTTTGAGGAAGGTTACTAATGACATGAAGACCAAGAATCGAACTGATAGAACTGGTGTTGTTAGTACGAGTGAAAAAGATTCTCATGCCAGTTCCTTTTCCTTTTCTAAAACAGGACCTCCAAAATTGGAGCTTCAAATGGGTCGCAAGTGAGAATATTTTCACTTTTCTTTCTAATGTTCACTTTATTTATTTATTGGAAGATCGGGCTTGCTTTTCCTTATCTTGATTAGTATATATTTTGCAAATCTTCCTTTTTTTTTTCAAACATCTTTTGGCAGATGGGCAGTTGAAAATCAGATCAGAAAGAAGGACTTGGTAATTGATGATTGTGACTCAAAACAGTCTGTATATGTATTTGGGTGCAAGGATTCTGTTTTGCAAGTCAAAGGTAATCTCAAGCTTTACAATTTAGTAGTCTGTGTATTTATTTTCATTGTTTCTAGCTCAAGCTTTATGATTTAATGGTCTGTATTTATTTTCATTATTTCTAGCCTTCAATGGGATTTATATATTCCACAATATGCAGGAAAAGTGAACAATATAACTGTTGACAAGTGTACCAAAATGGGAATTGTGTTTATGGTCAGTGCACACATACGCATTTTGTAAAGGACTTCATATCATGCTTGTATAATATAGAATCATGTTATAACATAATAACACATCCTCTTCATGATTGTGACTCAGGATGTGGTTGCAGCTTGCGAGATTGTGAACTGCAATGGTGTTGAGGTGCAATGTCAGGTATCTCCCTGTTTCTGATTTGGAATGTAGAATCAGAAAAGAACTAAGGACATTGTATTTGTGGAAATCTGTTATTTGAGGTATCCATGATTAAAAAAGGTAATTGCCATATGGAATATGAGCCATCTGGAGTATTTTCCTTGTTTTGACCAAAGGTTGAGCTGAAGAGGTGCTCTGTTCATTTTTTTTTTCTGGGACTGTATAATCTGCTTGTTTTTTCTCGAGAGAAGCGTGAAATCTTTCAACCCAGCTTCTCTGCTTCTCATTTCACTACAAAGATTTGATTCAAGGCATGAGTCAGCACATACATTCCATCCAGCTCCCTTTAAGTGGAGTCGTTGTAGCCTGTTGTGCATGATAGGACTATAACAACAGCTTTAATCTGGGCATCTTGGAATTGTTCCATGGGTTCTGGTGAAAAAACATGACTATTCAATGTTCAAGTGCTAGCTGGGGGATTCAGGCTTGGAATATGGTGATATGTTGCATAGAAAGGGGAACAAAATATAAAGCAAAGAAGTTTGTTTCCCCCTTGTGCTATTTTTAATTATATAGTGTATAACATGATTAGCATCTCCACATATATAAAATTTCTAAACTAATCTAAGTTAGTAAACCAGTTTTGGTTTAGTGAATCAATATTATGGGAATGTATACCATACATAATACACACACACACACACACACACACACACAGTGGGTGATTTAAGTTGAACCCAGTCAAATTGGTTATTTGATGTTCCAATGCCAGTATTTAAAATAAGCATTTCTTAACAGAGTATCTACAGTTTAGAAGTCTGTGTATTTTGTCACTTTTTGCTTCATTACTTTGTTGCTATTGTTATCATATATGTGCAGGGTTCAGCACCGACAATATCAATAGACAACACATCAGGCTGCCAATTGTACCTAAGCAAAGATTCATTAGAGGCTTCCATAACAACAGCTAAATCAAGTGAAATTAATGTAATGATTCCTGGTGCAGGCCCAAATGATGACTGGGTAAGACCTCACCTTGTTTTTCAGAAAAGGAAAACTTCCTTTTTGTTCAAGAATGAGCTTGAGTGCATGCGTAATTTATTGGACATCAAAATGACTCCTTTGGATATGGCTAAATTATGACATTTAGACTTATGCTTAGTTTCTGAAATCAAATTGATAGCCAAATTATGTATTCATTATGTTTCCTTGCAATGTGAATTCAATCTTCATGAAATGAAAATAATTAGAAATTCCAGAAAAGCCTTATGGCAATATTCTTTTAGATTATAGCAAGTTTGGCTGTTCTTCCCTGATTCAGCAGAATTTTATTTGATGCTTCGCAGATGAGTGCATCTGACCTGAGCAGAGTTAATTTTCTTGCTTGTCGTTTTTCTTTTAAGATAATGTAGTTAATTAAGTCGTTCTCTTCCCCTGAAGGCTCGGTTTCTTTTGTTTATGGCTTTGCCTTCATAGTGTGCATTTATGGTTGATTTTGAAATTATTTATGTTGTATTAGTGGCAAATCATTATATGTTTATATTTTTTTCATCTATTTTTTTTGTAACTAATTGATTATAAAATGGGATTTAGATGGGAGACTGTGACATGATTGAAGGATGAATTATGTTTTTGGGGTTTTACCTTGAGCAAGTATTATGGTCCTTATTTCATCCATATAGCATTGGCCTGAGAAATAGCACTAGGTCAAAGAATTAGGATTCCAGATGGAAGGGTAGATGGAAACTAGCATTTGATGGAGGAGAACAGTCTGAAACAGGCTTCTGTTTTCCAAACAAGAATTTGGAAAGAATTTTATTTTTTGCTCTGCAGAATATTAGATTTGACTCCATTTGTCTTCTGGTTTGAACCTTGAACCAGGTAGGCAAATACGTGACCCAAATTCACATTCTGCTCTGAAATATAACGAAACAGGGAAAAATATTTCTTTTCGTGGTTGTATGCTTAAATTTGGCTGCCTAATCACTTCACTAACTAGAGGTAGTTTAACATGTTAAAAGAATTCAGAGTGGGTAGGACTTGCTTAGGCTGGCATAAACTTCTAAAACTGACATCAAACGAACTCCTGTCCTCATTCGCATACCTACTGTCAGGTCCTGTAGCCCCATACTTGAGCCAGATGGGCTGACTCTTCATCAAAAAATGGAGCTTCAGCGCCATTTTGGAACATCCCAGTGGCAACTGGTAGAAAAGTTTGATCAGACTATTGTCGTAACCTCTTCATGGAGAACAAGTGATTGACTGACTTGCCATTTACAAAAATGCGAGTTATACATGTGCTTTCTTATGAAGAAGCGATCTATGGATGACTAGTCCACTTTATTATTGGGCATTCCTGTAGGTAGGAAATAAATGTTTCCATGCATATCATTTTGAATGCACACGGTGGGACCTGCAAGAGATTGGTCAAATAAGATCTGGAATATGAAACAAATGAATCATTTTATATCTCTAAACCCTAGAAATACCTCAAGTCCAATTTAAGGATCCAAGTTGTCATGAAGGTTTAGAAGTTATGACATTATGTAATGGGGGATATTTCAAATGTATATAATGGGTTTCACATGATAATCGATATTTAGCTGTTGTCCCATTATAAGAGCCATTGTGTAATGGGGATGACAGCTGTAATTGGACTAATTTAACCATTCATCTCAGTGAATTAATATTATTATAGTCTGATCTCCATGACAGCTGAGCAAATAATGTTGCTGCTATTTGCCTGTTTCTTATTCCCTGTTCTAACAGCTAATAAAAGTTTGTAGTAATGACCAATATCTTCATTCCCAATAAACTGAACCCAAGGCTGAACTAGATGAATAATACCACTATTTCTTTGATAAAAGGAAGTGAAAGTTTTAGAGGCAGCTCACTATTTGGTTATTATCAGCTTTGTTGGAATTTTCCTGTTATTTACATTGATATCAAAGGAAGTCATGTCTTGTTGCCATCCATGCATCAGAGTTCACTAGCAGAATGTTTTCATCCTGGTCAAGGTGTCGGTTTGTATCCATATCAGGCACCTCTCTCGATACAATATATAGATTATCTCAAAATATCTTGGCTGATATAAACCGACAAATCATGGGATATTGGCTGGTATGGTATCATTTATCAGTCAATATTTTTCATCTTTTTACCTTTTCAAATAGGTTTTTAAGTATTTAGTTTCAACATCAGTACCATAAAATAGTTGGTAATATTGAATATCTCAGAATATCTTGGTTTCTTTGGAATTTTTTTTTTTTCCTATACTGGCGGAGATAAACCAAGATCTATGTTCATCTTAGTCTTGGCCACCCACTAAGATGACTGAGATCTTAGCCTTTAGAAACCTTGGGAGTAGATAATTATGGATAAAGTGCTGTCACTTAATTGAAATCTTTTGCTTTGGATGATTGCAGGTGGAGCATGCATTGCCACAACAGTATGTCCATACTTTCAAGAATGGCCAGTTCACAACATCTCCAGTCTTTCACTCTGGCGGGTAACCGTGCTTATTTCCAACCATACCCATATCTCTGTCTGATAGCATTATTACATGGTGGAGAGAAAAAGACCGACAGTCCTGTTAATGGGTTTTGCAAGTCTGCATTTAAGTTAATGCTCTAACTGAAACAGCCCTTCTTCGTTTCTTCATTTCTGTGATTTGTTATTTGTTGCTGGTTTGTGATTTATTTGGTTTGAAAAGATGCAAAGCTTTTCTTTTGCTTTTTCTTTACCTTGTGTACATGAAAAGCAGCGCGAGTGGGTCATCTTCTATCTCCTTGTACTTTATCATATGTATGATTTTGTTGTTGGTGTTCTGCTATTAATTTGAGCAATGAGAGTTCATGGATACTTGACCTGCACATTTTACAATGGTGATTACCTGTTGACATTCCCGGTGTCATTCATGACAATCTCTCATGGACAGATCCTGCTTATATGTGTAGTAGTGGTACATGATGAAAGCCCCCTGTTCTATATCAGCTGGCAGATAGGCCATTTGTTTGTATAAACAAGTGAGATGGGCCTATTTCATGATTTGTAAGTTATTGGGTCGGCCGTATTAGTAGAGCCAATGGCATGCCCATAGTTCTGGCCTTCTGGGTGAACCACTACTTGATTTAATCAGCAAGCAAGATGGAGTATAGTTGTTTGATCATTATGATAGATGCATCTAGACACTGTGAACCCTCTTGAACCCCTCATTAGAGGAATTATTCAGTGACACGAACCCCTTTCAATGCCCTCAGCGGCCTGTAACCGCCTATCTTTTCGCGTTGTTCTTGATGTTCTACGGATCTTTTTGCCTCTCCTGTTCTGGATGTTCCACATCTTTGGTAGAGGGGAAGATTATGCCGTTCTACACGAGGAGCTGAATATTATGGAACTTGGATTCTAGTTAGGGGTGGCGATCGGATTAGGTACTGGATACATCAAGAATTTGTCAATCTGAACTGGATTTGTTTGTCATACAAGTCAAAAATATTGAGTTTTATTAAATAAGTAACCTAATTTAAACTATGAGTTGAAACAAGTTAAACTTTCGTTTTTGATAAATCACTTGGATCCTTCGGCACATGAATAATTTGCCGCCACAGTGAATTCCACTGTTGTAGCGTTGTTATTTGTAACATTCTTTCCCCCTTTATTTACAGGCATATGAGTAGGATTGTGTCATGGCAAATGCCATTATCCAATTCGGGAGCTGATTGAGCCCATGAGATGGTAGTTGTCACATGGTTGATTCTTGCATCTAAATTTTTTGCAAGAACTTTAGTCGTGTACGGCATTGGACACCCCAACCAAACAACCTCGTAATTTTTGTCCCAAGAATTACAACACTAAGCCAAACAAAGGTAAATACTCAAGGCACAGAGAAAATACACATATCTCTTTTATTATAATTTTGATATAGTCTGGATACAAAAGATCCATCCAAAGTCTCTCAATCTCATTAAGAAAACACTCTCATGGTTTGTTGCCAAGGCTCAACAAATATGAATATTATATAGAGACGATGGACAACTCATCTAATTGCTAGAAACTTTCAAAAATCACGGCCAACCATTGTCAACTACTCTAGAAAGTTTGGACAACTCCAAAGAGTTGGAAACTATTGAAAACCATCCAGCGTCTAGACTCGAGTCCCTTTGCACCTGGCCATGTGTCCTGTCACATGAGTCCTGCATCCCATGGTGCATCAGCCACAAGTCTCACTGTGCATGGGTGCGCGTCCAATCGTGCACGTCCATATGTTTTACTGCATGCCTGGTCGCGTGTCCCACAACACATGATCGAGCGTCTCGCTGCGCACTAGCTATAGTGTGCGCCCGTGCTACCCACTACACATCTATCCATGTATCTGGCCATGCATGCCCCATGCACTTGCATGCCCCACGACTTGCTCGTCCCATGGCCTTCATGTCCCGCAGTCTTGTGAGCCTGTGTTTTATAGCCTTGCGCACCCGCTGCACTTGTCAAGCTGGGCATGCATTTGCTCATACCTAATCTTGCATGCGCCTTTATCAATATTCCCATATGCCTTATCTCATCCAACCATCTACGTACTAGATCAACTGATAGTGCTTTATTGTGGTGGAGCCTCAGCCGCTCCTGCCCATCCTAGGTTGGCATGGCAAAACACCAACCCATGCCAACCCATGCAAGCCACTAGCCAGGATCTAACAAATCACCCCCACCTGAAGAGCCCAATATCCTCGGAGGGAGGTGTGACAAGTACTCTTGGATTTTCTCTCCAAACTACCACAATATTTTTTCTTTTTTCCAACTAGCTTCACTATCTGGTTCCCCTTTCTAGTGCATCAGATATTTGGTTTTCCTGTTCTTCTTACTTTGTCCCAGTGTTCGATAGTCTAATATCTTCTCTACCTCTTTATCAAAGGCTGCCTCACAGTAAGTGAGGCATGCTGTGCTTGCTTGCTTGAAGGATCTGCATCTCTATGATAAAATTTCAAGAAATTAATATGAAAAGTTGGATGTACCTTCAGTCTCTTTAATCATTGCAGTCGATCGATATGTCACATTCTCCATCTTCTCCATTTCAAAAGGCCCATCATACTTTAAGATCAAGCCTCGATAGACTTTTTTACTACTGATTTTCTTTCATATTTAAAGAGTCAGTTTTAGCATGATTTTGTCTCCCACATTGAATTCCAAGGGCCTGCAACCTTTGTCTGTATATTTCTTCATCCCCTTTGCTGCCTTATGAAGGCTATCATGTGTCTCTTCAAACATCTCTTGCTGATTTCTAATAAACCAATAGGCTGCTAGGCATATACCTCATCTTTTCTGTAAGGCAACTTCTTAAGGAGTGAGAGATTGTCACTCAGTAGCCAATTCAAATGGATTGAAATCGATCATAGAAGATCGATGAAGATTGTAGTAGAATTGGGTTGTATCCAACAACTTCAACCAATTTTATTAGTTGGCTGCAACATAATACTTAAGATACTCCTCTAGCAATGCATTCATCCTTTCAATCTAACCATCTATCTGAGGGTGATTTGCTATGAAAAAACTTCAATTCAAATCCCATAAGTTGAAAGAGATATATCCAAAACCTTCTAGTGAACCAAGTGTTATAATCACTGATAATATCGGAAGGCAATCCAAAATGTTTCACCACATTTTGGTAGAATAAATTAAGAGCCATCTAGAATAAATTAGGAGCCATCTCCACTGGACATGCTTCCGGGGTTGGAACAAAAACAACACACTTGGAGAAGCAATCGAGCACCACTATAACAGATGATAATCCATCAACCTTTGGAAAGCCGCTGATGAAGTCTATGGAAACTAAAATCCATGGCTTCTCTACAATAGGCCAGCAAGGGTTGCAACAATTCTACTTCTTTGCGCCTCTCCACCTTATCTTGCTGGCACACTAAACAAGACTTGACATAGGCCTCGATGTCGTCCTCCACCTTTGGCCATATAAATGTTCGGGATAAGAGAGCCTGTTAGAACATCACTTGTGATAAATACTGGACGTAGTCTAAGAAGGTTAACAAATTCTGTTATCTACTTTATAGAAAATCAAATAACTTACAAAAGAACACTAAACCAAAATTGAAAAACAATCGGAAGCATGCGCAGCACTATCCTAAGGCATATTTCTATCCTTCATGTAGGAAATTTGAATATACCATCCCAAGATATGACTGGTACCTCCACCTGCGAGCACGATGTAGAGGAGGTTGATGAAGACTCTTTCAACATCTTGGAAGAAAAGAAGAACCCTTAGGAAGAAGGAAAGTTTGAAAGAAAGGAAGCTTGATAGATTGTTTGATGGCATACCAGGTTAGGTCCCAAGGGGCCTTTTTATAGCCACCGAATTCTGGATGTTGGGCCAGTCCAATGTTTAGAAATTAAATAACCCAGAATTAAAACTCCAACATTCAAAATGTTCAAATGATTAAAAGCCCAAACATTCAAATTATTAAAAGCCCAACATTTGGATGATTAAAACTCAACATTTAAAATATTAAAGCCTCAATGTTTAAAATTTAAAAAAAAAGATAATTAAAATAAAAATAAAATAAAATAAATGATTTCGGGTTGGCAAGGTGCTGCACTAACACCTGCATCCACGCCCACACCCCATCCATCTTGACCTGGTCCGATTTGATTTGGTTTGCTCGTGCATATTAAAGATTTTTCTTCAAACCTTCTTAAATGTCCCTAAAGGCTTAGTCAAACACTTTTCTCATATAAAGGGCTAGACAAAACTTTTCACTCCTGATGTGGGATTAAAAGATCTAAAATCAAGATGAAAATATATTTGGAGGGAATTCAATTGAAAAATTTTGAGTTTTCAAATTTGAATTTTCCACCAACAATTCTTCATAAAACTCAAAATTTTTTAAATAATAATAAATTTTTGGATGCTTATACTATATAACGAGTAAGGTGATTTAACTTTACTTAGTATGAATAGTTTCTATCTGAAAGAATCGGAGTGAATTGGATCTTGAACTATATTCGTTTGACTCAGACTTCAACTATCACACACATAGTATGAAGTTTTTTTATTACTAGTCTGTGCATTGATGGCCCTGTATAAGTATCTTAATTTTTTATTAAAGCTGCTGGAGATAGCCCAAATCTCATATCCACGGCTATGTATGAATACTTAGTATAATTAGGTTATAAAATTGTGTTAGAATAAAATAAAATTTAATCTTCAAAGGAGAAATGTTTATTGGAAAAGATTTTGTATCTGAAAGTCTTTTCAAAATGAATGTACTACGTCTTTCAATTAATGAAATATCTTTCTCTTTCTCTAATCAAACTCATGTGATGAATACTGAATCTTATGATGTATAGTATGGTAGGCTAAGTTATATAAACTATAGGTCAATCATAAAAATATTCAATTTAAATTTAATCCCTAAATTCAAAATTGATCATAATATTAACTATGAAATCTGTGTTCAATCTAAGCAAACTAGGAAATCTTTTAAATCAATCTTAATTAAGAATACCTAAAAGTTAGAACTGATTAGCGATGTATGTGACTCAAATAGAGGACCAACCAGAGAAGCAAGTCGATATTTTGTGACTTTTATAGATGACTTATTCCAAATATTGTTACACCTATCTCTTGAAGATCAAAGATGAAGTTCTTAGTAAATTCAAAGTTTATAAAGCTAAAGCTGAAAACCAACAAGAGAAACAGATTAACATAACAAGGTCTGATAGAGGAGGTAAGTATACTTCAAATGAGTTTGCTTTATTTTTTGAAAAGCATGAAATAATTCATGAAGTCACACCCCCATAGTCACCTCAATCTGATAGTGTGGCATCTCAGAACTTATGGGGGAGGCTTTTTGATTAGCACATTTTATCCGAAATAGCATTCCACCTAAGGATAATGAAAAAACTCTATATGAACTTTGGAAGGATTATGTACCTAGGCTAAGTTACTTCCAAGTATGGGGGTATCGAGCAAAGGTCAAAATCTCTGAACCCAAAAGAAAAAAGATTTGATTTAAAACTGTAAATGTAATCTTTGTAAGATATTTTCTAGATAGCAATACTTATAGATTTCTAATAATTAAATCTAAAATCTTTAGAATCTTAAATGATACCATCATTGAATCTAGAGATGCAACTTTCTTTGAAAATATATTTTCTTTCAAAACTTGAATTTCTGTTCAATATCCAACTCTTCATCAAATCATCCTTCTATTTCTCAATTTGGTCATAATCTTTTAGAACCTAATCTTGAATTTAGGAGAAGTAAGAGAGCTGGAACTGCAAAAAGTTTCAGTGAAGAATTCATAACCTTCATGATTGAAGAAATATCGATAATTTATTAAGATGATATGAATTCTCTTAAAGCTTCCTTTTGGAACGATGCAATAAACAATGAAATAGAATCAATCATTGAAAATAATACCTGAATTATTACTAATTTATCTCTAATAAGCAAACCTCTAGGATGTAAGTGGATCTTTGAAAAAAAATTTAGGGTAGATGGATCTGTGGAAATGTACAAGGCTTGGCTTATAGCTTAAGATTTTGGATAAAAGCCTGGCTTTGATTTCTTTGACATATATTCTCCTGTTGCTCATATTTCTACCATCCGAGTGTTTTTTGCTTTGACTTTTATTCATAAGCTTCTTATTCATCAAATGGATGTCAAAACTATTTTTCTTCATGGTGATCTAGAAGAAGAGATTTATATGAAACAATCTGAAGTTTTTTTGTATCTAATCAGGAAAATAAAGTTTACAAGCTAGTTAAGTCTACATATGGGCTAAGATAAGCTCCTAAGTAATGGCATGAGAAATTTGATAGTGTTATTCTTTCTAATAGTTTTCAAATCAATGAATTTGATAATTATCTAGATTATAAGAGATTTGATGATCGGTGTGTTTTTCTTTATCTATATGTAGATGATATATTCATACTAGCACATGATATTGATCTAATTAATGAAATCAAAATTTTGTTATCAAATCACTTTGATATGAAAGATCTTAGTCAAGCTGATGTAATCTTAGTTATGAAGATTAATTAATCATTTAACTCCTATTATCTAACTCAATCACATTATACTCAAATGATCTTAGACAAGTTTGGATATTCTGATCATTTTTCTTTGTCTACACCATATGATCCTAGTATTCAATTAGTAAAGAATACTGATAACTTTGTAAATCAAAAAAAATATACTCAAATCATTGGATCACTACTTTATCTAGCTAATAGAACTAGACCTGATATTACTAATGCTATTTTCAAATTGAGTAGGTATACTAATAATCCTAGCATGTCTCGTCGGATTGCTTTAGAAAAAAATTTTGGTATCTTAAAGGTACCATTTCTTATTAACTTAGCTTTGTTGGTTATCCAACTATTCTTGAGAGATATAGTGATACTAACTAGATATCTAATTCTTTAGATATTAAATTGACTTCAGAATATGTTTTTACTCTTGGAGGTAATGCTATCTCTTAGCAATCTATAAAGCTAACTATAATAGCTAGAAGTACCATGGAGGTAGAGTTAATAGCCCTTGATATTACATCCTTAGAAGCTGAAGGCTTAAAAATTTATGGTCATCTATTCCTTTGATGCAAACTCCCATCCCTCCTATATCTATTTACTATGATTCTAGAGCTGTAATTGATTTTTATAAAAAGAAACTGTAAATTCTAAAACTAATAGATATATAAAGTTAAAATAAAAATCTATTAGATGGCAACAAAAGCATAATATAATAGTATTAAGTTTTATAAAATCTGACTAAAAATCTTGCTGATTTCCTTACTAAAGGTTCGAATAAGACTAAGGTCCTTGAGACATCAAAGGGGATGGGACTTTGCCTATAAAGGATCTTTCAATAGTGGAAACCCAACCTCTGTGATAGAAGATCCCTTAAAGGAGGTTCAATATGGTAATAATAAGCTAATTGATTGATTAGAGAGCACATATAGTTTATTTAATATAGAAGTCATAGACTCTATCCCATCTCTATGATGTTTAGTATTCTTATGTGGTGGCTAGGAAGAGCTGTAGCTTTGAATAAGATCTGAAGTGGCATTTTCTATGAAATATAACTCTTCACATATTTCTGGAGGGGCTCACCTATATGAGAAATAAATATCTATTTATTAGGTTCCTACGAATCTCGGAAACATGCTGGACACTATATAAAGTTAGAGTCTTTCTAGTTGTAAGCTGTAGCTTAACGGTTCCAACTCTTAGCACATTAATAGATGTCCCATCATCTATAGTTACACTTCCTCCACTCAAGTCCTAATAGGAACAAAACCAAGCCCTATCAATATAACCACCAATCTGAGTTTGCAAAAATAAGGTTAACAATAGGTGTAAAGATTACTAATCTAAAGATACAGTTTGAAAGTCCAACCTCTAACATATTGACTTAAAACAAAAAGTGGTAACCTTTTGTTTCTTCCTATAATAGCACTCAGTAGCTAGATGGTTGTCCCAACCACAAACATAGTAGAATCTTCCATCATTATTCTTCTTATTCTCTTTTGGCTGATTCGGTTTAGGAATATTGCCTTTAAGATTTTTACCTTTGAACTTAAAGTTCCTAAACTTTGGTTTATAGCTGCGATTTTAAAATTGTCTAGGTTGATAGCCCTTAAAGTTTTGATTCTTATCTTGAGAATCAATCTCAATTAAATTTACCTTGGTTTGCATCTGATTCTCTTTAGCCTCTCTAAGCCGATGTTGGTCTTCTATCCTAATGGATTGGATAACTGATCTAAGACTAGGAGTTCTTCTAAGTTCTTGGGCAAACTTAGATCAAGAAGGTGGTAACTTATCTATTAAACAAGATATTTGATAATTTTCATCTAGTACAGAACCACCTCTATAGATTTTATGAATATAGTTTTGAAACTGGTAGATCTAGTCATTGATAGGGACATTATCTATTATTTTATAGTTGTTAAAATCTGTTATGATGAATCTTTGAGTATCTTTATTATCTCTAATGTAGACATCTTTTAAATTATATCAAAGATCTTTAGCAGTCTTATATTTTCTATAAGTTTCATACAATTTATCAGAAAGACAACTAAGGATCTTAAATCTATAATGGAACTCCATTTCTTTTGGAGAATTGTCTACTATAGATTTAAAACCAAAGGATTCAAAAGAAGATCCTTTTCAATGATAAGAAAGTCTTTTCCTATAGCTAATATAAGGCTTAAAATTATGAGCCAAGCTTCTAGATATTCTTGCTATCTAGCAAATCTCGAGCTATAAAATTTTTTAGGCTTGATATTAGAAGCATCATCACTATCCATTCTAAAAAATTTAAAAAAAAAATTAGAGAAGAAAATATGAAGTAAATAAACTACAAAAGAAATCCAAAAATTTTACTCAATATCTTTATTGCATGATCTTTAGAACGGCTTTAATCCTTAAAAATATTTGATTAAATCCAGCAAAATGAACTAGATAATATATCTAAAATTTAATAAGTAAATTTTTAAGAACTAATCCAGATAATTGTATCTAAAGAATGCTAACGCATATTTAAATTCTAATAGATTAACAAAATATATTCTATTTGTTTTAGATTAGCACTTTGTTAGCTTCTTAAACATAATCCAGTGAAATATGTCTTAGAATGTTAAAACATCACTTGTGATAAATACCAGATATAGTCTAAGAAGGCTAACAAATTCTATTATCTACTTTATAAAAAATTAAATAACTTACAGAAGATCACTAAACCAAAATAGAAAAATTACCAGAAGCATGTGCAACACTATCCCAAGGCATATTTTCATCTTTTATGTAGAAAATCCACAAATACCACCTCAAAATATGATTGGTATCTCGCCTGCGAGCATGACTATGAAGGAGATTGATGAAAACTATTTCAGCATCCAGGAAGAGAAGAAGAACAAAAAGAACACTTAAGAAGAAGGAAAGCTTGAAAGAAAGGAAGTTGGTGGACTATTTGATGGCATACCAGATTAGGTCCCAAGGGGCCTTTTTATAGCCATCGAATTCTGGACATTAGGTCAGTCCAATATTTAAAAATTAAATAATTCAAAATTAAAAATCCAATATTCCAAACATTCAAATGATTAAAAGCCCAATGTTCAGATAATTAAAACCCAACATTTAAAATATTAAAGGCTCAATGTTTAAAATTGAAAAAGGATAATTAAAACTAAAATAAAATAAAAAAATAATTTTAGGTTGGCAAAGTGCTGCACCAACACCAGCACCCATGCTCATGCCCCATCCCGTCCTGACCCGGTCTGGTCCGATTCGATTCAGTTCATGTGCGTATATTAAAGATTTTTCTTCAAACTTTCTCAAATGCTCCTAAGGCCTTAGTCAAACCTTTTTCTCATATAAAGAGCTAGACAACTTTTCTACTCCTGATGTAGGATTAAAAGATCTAAAATCAAGGTGAAAATACATTTGGAGATAATTCAATTAAAAATTTTTGAGTTTTCAAATTTAAATTTCTCACAAATAAAGCCATTATTATGCACTCTCTTCCTAGGAGACCATTCCATTGGGAGTCTCATGACTCCCTCATCAACTACTTCTTAAGTCCTCCGCCATTAGGGACATATAGTCTGCTGTTTGTTGCCATCAGCAAATTATCTTCAATTCAATATTTTCAGGCCACACCATCTTGGACTTGTTGAAGTAACTTTTGATACCCATGATCCATCCGGACAGCATCCCGAATTTTATCGGTGAAGTCTGCTTCAACATTTGAAATGGCAACAACAATCTCCATGATGCTTTTCTGACTCAAGGTCTCAGCAATGTAGTTGTGCCTACCAGGTTTATGATTCCACTCGAAATCATACTCGACCAAGAATTTCTACTAACATGCCTATCTAGGCGAAAGCTTTTTTGGTATCTGAAAAAAAGTGTTAGCAATATTATCAGTCCTCACTACGAACTTAGTATCTAGTAAGTAAACTCGTCAAGTCCATAGAAAATGCACCACCATCAGCATCTCTTTTTTGTGGACAGAATATGTCTGTTCTATCTCCTTCAACTTTCAATTTTCAAAAGCAATAACATATCCTTTTTACACCAGCACGCCTCTGATGACCTTATCGGAAGCATCAGTATGCACCTCAAATAACTTCTTGAAATCATGCAACTTCAGTATTACTTCTGAAGAAACAGCAACCTTCGATCCCTCGAAGGCTTCTTGGCACATTTCCGTCCATTTCCAAGACTGATTCTTCTTCAAAAGGTTTGTCAAAGGAGTGGCTTTCTTGGAGTAGCTAGCCACAAATTTGTGATAGTAATTGACTAACCCCAGAAAGCTCCTTAATTCAGTCACTTTTATTGGTGTAGTCCAATCCAAGATAGCCTGCACCTTCCTTTGGATCATTTTTACCATGCCATTGTCCATCACATACTCTAGGAACTTAATTTTCTTTCGATAGAACTCACACTTCTTTTTTTCACATATAAAGAGCATTCCCTTAACCGAGTAAGCACAAGTTTAAGGTGCTTTAAATGTTCCCCAAATGAACCGCTATATATGAGTATATCATCTAAGTAAACAACTATAAATTGATTGATATAGTCATAAAATACATCATTCATCAAGTTGCAGAAAGTAGCAGGTGCATTTGTTAAGCCGAATGGTATAACTAGAAACTCAATTGTAGGGAGCTTAGGCAGGTCTTGTGCCTAGCACAAGTTCAATCTTGTGATCCACAGCATGTCATGGTGGCAAACCCTTTGGCAACTCTAGGGGTATGACATCTTTGAAGTTATGCAGAATTGATGCCACCTCCACCGGTGCTTTTGCTATCTCCTTTGGGCCCAACTCAATGAGAATAGCAAGATAAGTTATTTGGCCCTTCTTCCAGCCATGAGCCAACTGCATAGCAGAGACCATCTCCGTCATAGGTTCACAAACTTCAGCATCAGTATGGATGCTGTGTGACAAAGCAAGGCTTCTTCTCATTATAAATCAGTAAGCTAAATAGATGTGGCAATATAGCCACCTTGGCAATAACAAAGAACTCATTGTCAAAGATCATGTTGAAGTCATCCAGTAGAACCACAATCAGATCCATCTTGCTGTCCCATCTGTCAATGGCTACTTGATGCCAAAGGCCATGCCTTGCACAGTCTATGCTTGAAAATTAATAACTTTGATCCAACTTGGTTGTTCTGCCACACTGAAGCCTAGAATATTCACCATCTTCTTAGCCACAAAATTGTGAGTGGCACTTATGTCCACCATTGTTAAAATTTGATGTCTATTGACTTCCATAGGCATGAATATCAGTTTGGGATGAATTTTGGCCTTCACCACATAAATTGCACTAAGTAATTGCAGTGGTGCAACTCTTTATGGACTATTTGAATCAGATCCATTATCTTTGCCATCTTCCATCATAATGGCATTGAGCTTACCTCGATTGAAAAAATTTTTAGCTAAATGAGGGTCATTGCAAGTATAACAACCAAGATGAGGGTTGTCTCTATCTTTTTTTGAATAAGATTGGACTACTTTGGCCTTCCCTTTGTCCGCATCTTGGATCCTTTTATCCCAAGCATCTTTGTATTTATTTCTTTTTTTTTGGTTCTTCTCCGTAGGTCGAATCTTGCCTGAAGAAGAATCATTGTCAAGTTTAGTGACCCTAAAATCCACCAATCCATCATTGGCAGCCAATGTAGTAAGTAAGTCTTTGACATCTTGCCGTCACACTCCAATTGCACCCATAGTTGGAGATCAGATAGAAAATTGAGCAACCTGTCTGCCTCCAATATATTCTTGATGTCTAGCGTGAGGGAACTGAATTCTTTGATATATTTCCTCACCAATCCAGTCTGTCTCAATCTTTTTAAGGAATCCCTTGCAACCCAAGCCATGTTGCAAGGAAGAAATTGCTCCTCCAACTCCTGTTTCAACACCTCCCACATCTCAATAGATGGTTTGGCAGCATCTTCGATTCTAGTTCTCCACTGGAGTTTTGCATCCCCAACAAGATGCATGCTAGTGATTGAGATCTTTTCATCTTTAGGAACCCAAGCGGCCTTGAAGTATTGCTCCATATCCTATAAAAAAAATTTTAAGATCTTTGACACTCTGAGTTTTATTGAATGATTTTGGATCTGAAACTTTCATTTTGACAGAAGCTTCCCTGCATGAAGAGTTCTACAGTGCATATTTGATTAGCTTGATGTCAAACATCATTTCCTCCATCCACTGTTGTATTGATTCATGGGAGTCTTGAAGCAAAACCACTATGGCCATCAGGTTCTCAACCCATGTCCACAAGGTTTCATCAGGATTAACTTGAGGCACCCCGATCATTGCATCCAACCATGCCGTCCTTTTTCTAAGGGCTTCTATGTTGTTTCCAGCAGTAGGCATGAGCATCGCCCCTTCATTAAAATAAAATGAGGTAAGAACTTTGATGGAAATCCACCAACAGAGCACCCAAACGTGGCTCTGATACGGTCACAAGGCCGATTCTTGCACCGAAATTTTTTGTAAGAACTTTAACATTGTATGCCACTGGACACCCCGTCCAATTAGCCTTCTCATAATTCCTACCCCAAAGATTGCAACACCAAGCCAAACAAAGGCAAACACTCAAGGCATATAGAAAAATCACATGGATCTCTTGTATTGCAATTCCCATATAATCTGAATACAAGATACTCACCCAAAGTCTCTGAATCTTATTAAGGAGACACTCCCATGGCTTGCTGCAAAGGCTTAGCATATATAGATATTATATAGAGATGGTGGACGACTTCCCCGACCACCAAAAACTTCCAAAAACCGTTGTTAACCATTGTCAATTGCTCCAAGAAGTTAGGACAACTCCAAGGAGCTTAGAATTGCTAGAAACCGTTCAGCACCTAGACTCAGGTCCCTTTGTGCTTGGCCATGTCCCATCACATGAGTCCCGCATCTTATGCGCGTCTAGCCATGAGTCCCACTGCGCATGTTCAACCGTGCATGGCTGTGCGTCCTACATGCATGTCCTACAGCGTGTGCCCATGCATCCCGCTGTACGTCTGTGGCTATAGTATACACCCACGTATCCCACTGCATGCCTATCTGCGCATCCTACCGCATGCGCCCCATGGCCTGCATACCTTGTGGCCTTCGTGCCCCACAGCCTTATGAGCTTTTGTGCCCTGCGGCCTTGCGCACCTGCTGCACTTGTTAGGCCAGACATGCATCTACTCATATCCAATCTTGCATGCATCTTTACCAATGTCCCTGTATGCTTTATTTGATCCGGCCATCCACACACCAAACCAACTGATGGTGCCTTATTATAACGGAGCTCTAGCCACGCTCCTGTCCATCTCAGATTGGTACGACAAAGGCATCAACCCATGCCAACCCATGTAAGCTGCTAGCGAGAGTCTAACGGTAGTCCTCATAGGCCAGTGGCATAACCTCAGGCCTCGACTTTAGCTGCGGCACACCACCTGGCAGATCGAGGGTCCCGTGTGTAAATTTCTATTCGTGTATCAAGGAGATAGGTGTTATGTTTAATCCTACGTATTGGTTTATTATAATTTCGTGTATATATATGCTGGGAGCAAACTTTTTTTTTTTAATGTGGGGGGCACAAGACATTTGGCTTTTGGGTTGTAGGACAAATGGTTAAACGAGATGCGTCGGCGTGCCGTTAATTGCATTAATGGAAGGAAAAGAAGAAAGGAAACAGGTTTTGATGCAGCTCGTGGTTTATATCATCTTCCCATCTTCCTCATCTGCGGTTAGGCGTTTCTATGTGGCTGGGAGTGTTCTAGCATGCGCCCTTCCATGCAAGTATTTCATGAGCACATAGTGACCTAGGTGGGATGCTTTTTATGAGCTTTGTTTCACTGGCTGATACATTCAGAACACCAACCTTGATTGCATTTTGAGGATGCATTTATGTGCATGGTATATGACCATTTGAAGATAGATCATTATAAAACATGGCAATTAATAAGATGTGGATAAACAGTTAGTTATACTGGGAAGCACCTTTTATGGGCCCGCCTAGATTATTATAAACTTTGTGAGGTTCCCTCGTGAAGGTCGAGAGATCGAAACGAGGCAGGAAGATTTGATAGGATCATAGCATACCTCTTGACAGACTGCCATAGTTTGGGGATTTCTTTTGTTACCTCCCTGAACCCTTGCAAGGAGAACAGGGTCGTTCCAGTATATTGGACTATTTTGATCATCTATTGCAACTGAGTGAACACATCTTGCCTTTATAATGATTTAGATAATTTAGATCAAATACATGTCACGCACAATGCAAGTGTGGAATCACTGCAGTCGACGATCTAAATAACTGGACAAGCCCCCACCCTTCAATATCCTCACTTTCAAACTTCGGCAATTGGTTCTCTCATGAGGGCTGGCAAATTAGTCAAGATGTCCCATATCCACTGGGGGGTACAAACCTCCAACATACAGCATAGGCTTTTAATTTAATATGTATCACCGCTCAATATTCAAATAGAAATCTGACAGAAAGAGGCTATTAGGGTGCAATCTTTATCGCTTGGTGACCTAGCACCAATCCTGCCCTTCAATGGTCTTTCAGGATGGGATCCTTGGAAGAAGAAAAATATTCTTCCAATACATCAAAAAAAAAAACAAAAAACAAAAACAATAGCAATAGCAATGGACTCGAGCAAAAGAGAATGAGGTTATACCTCACTGTGTAGGAAAAACAGTGGGACCTTCGGCAAGCTGGATATTATCACATCTGAGCACTACTGTCTGTTTGATTTACAACAGCAGCAATATCACAGAAGTGGCACTATATCTCGAACAATAAATGATATTCACTTAAATAGCTCTTTCTTGGCCAGGATAATCTCTCGGGGACTCCAGATATTCTCGATGACCAGCACAAAGTAATCATGTTCTAAGTTTGTTCCACAAATAAGATGCTCTTCTGATGATAGGATCGCGGAGAAGCCTTCTGCATATGCTCCCAAAGCTCTCAAGAGGGTTATCAATTTTTCTCCATTGTCCTGTATATAGATAAAAGAGGTACATGGTTGAGAAATGGGCACACCAAACTACTTCTAAGAAATTCAGTATGTCAAGCTAATTTGGAAAATAACACAAACCTGCGGTTTCTGAAACACGAAGTCACATGTTTCAAATGGAACCATGTATGATGGAAGATCAGAACGCAAAGTTGCCTTGGTAGGAAAAAGAATCTAGTAAGACCTCTTTGTATAAGCTAGAATGATTATCACAAAATGCTGAATTATGGCTACTGAAGTGTTGAACTAATGGGAGACCCAAATATGAGAACTCTGATGTACATATACAAATTAACAACTCACATATGAAGAAATAACAGTTCAATAAAGGCAGAAGAGATATCGACCGTGTGCAGCAGATTGAGAACCAAGTTCTCAGTTTGACTAGTTCTCAGTTAGGTTTTATAATAACTAAAGATTCTACATGATACCCCTTGTCGCACATGCTCATGCATGCACATGCACACACACACAGAGAGAACAAGAGAGAGAAGAGAGAGAGAGAGAGAGACTCCTGCACGACATATATTGCAGAAACTTGTAACTCACTATTTTACAGCAAGCATTATGATAGTTAAGTCCAGATAAAATGCACTAATAGCCTTCAACAAGTCTTCACCAAAGCCTCTTATCAGAAAACTAATCTACAAAAATATAATTTGGATGCACACCAGAAAATGCACATTTGCTGAATTATTATCTAAAATGAAAAAGAGAACCATCTACACATTTACTCTTCAGAAGATTCAAGTATAGCACATTTTCAAAAGTCATCCATGTAAAGTAGCACTATGTTCCGATGTACTTGCTTTTACCAACTTTACCAAGTACTAGATGGTTATAACTTTTCATTTTCATCTAATGCATTGACATTGATCTGCTAAATGTGGAAGCCAGTATTGCTCATCAAATAGCAATTTCTGAGGTACTACAGGATGGTCAATGAGCTTCCAGCAATGACATTTCTTTCTGGTATTGTAAAATGAACCCTCCAGATAGTATTATATTAAAATAAAACTACATTGGCGGTTCAGTCCTCATTAGACTCAAGATTATACACCAAAAAGGGTTTTACAGCTTTGCTGCAAATGCAGTAAATCTAATGCTTGGTAAAGGATCATTAACAAGTCCACCACACACACGAATCAATCCATTTCTCATCAAATGTTTTATGATAGAAATTCACTGGCTATAACAGCCTTTTACTGCTACACAGAACCATGATCAACTTTACTAGAATATAGATTTTACTAAGTGAATCATGTATCAACAACCAAAGTAACAAGCTCCAAAAATATTCTGTGTTGTGGAGAAGACCCGTAATTGATGGGAAAAGGAAAAGGTTAAGTACATGATCATGCTTTACAAGCTTAATATGTAGAAGACAGAAAAAGACAAGAATATTACCAAGTTCTTGCAAAGCAGAGCCTGATCAGCATTTGATATCAATGCCTGCAGGACCAGTTTTAGAAGCGCATCAGCGCAATGGACACACAAGGATTTATAACTTATGTAGCAATAGGAAGGCCAATAGAATTAATATTAGAAAAAGAGGAAAATTAAAAAAACAAACATAAATTATTATAAATAGACATCTAAGCAAACTACTAAACATACTAAAGAAAATTGTTACATATTGACTGCACCTTTTTAACACGTTCCTCCTCAACTTGATCAACACATTGCAACAAATTCTCCAAGGAACCTAGGTGAACATGCAACATAATACCATGTGCATTAGCATGATCTTGATATGAACAAGATTTCTAAAATCGAAGATTCAACTTACATAATAATTATGACAACCAATTCTGAGTAAAAAGAAAACTAACACTGAAGACAAAAAGCAAATGTAGACACAGAACGACTAGATAACATTGACGCGAAAAGATGAAAAATAAACAAAATAAAGAAAAGTAAATTAGCATCCAAGATTTTCTGATAAAAGATATGGTTTACTATGGAGAACAGCTCTAATTAGAGAAGGCTACATAGAACTGAGCATATTCATGTATTTGACTGTTGAGTTGAGGTCAGTCCTCCATTTCCTTGCAAAGGCAACTTTAAACAAGAGAGGGGCCTAAGACAAAAACTATAAGGCCAATTAGAGGGTGAAATACCTACTCTTTTAGTTGCAGCTTGAGACCACAAAACAAAGACCCAGATTCTCCCAGGTTTAAGAGTGGAGACAGAGAAATGACAATGTTTGACAATGAGAAATATGTTCATCTTTGATGCACAAATTATAAGCTGAAATCCAGTATCGAAGCATAGTCCCTGAAGAATGTAGAGATGAGTCCAAGAAATATGTGAAAAGAAGTCTTTGACTTCAAAAGCATTTTGTTATGTTATGCCTGTAGAAAGATATCCTACAAGCATTTACAGCAAGCTGCAACAAAAGAAGTTGGACCTTCCATAATTTCAGAGACAAGGGCCAGAACATATCACTAGTCCCATGTTCAACTAAGCCAATTGTACCTGGCTATTGATCATGCACCACATGAACCAATTGATTTTTCAGCTACAAAAGTTGGAGCCTAACACATACCACAAATAATTGCCAGATGAATTGTACCTGCTCGTCTTCAAGATAGATGGCCTGTATCTTCACTATCAATAAAGCATCTATCTAGCATTGCTCCAAAACAAGATTTCATTATGCTTTGAAAAAACATTCTGTTATAACTCATTTTGGGGATAACACGAGATGTTTATGTTGGAAGGTGCATAAGCTTTGAAAATGTGGGGAACTTGCTAAGGTATTGCTGAAATGTAATAATCAGCATAGGCATGACCTTACAGTGAATTCAAGGACATTTTTCTTGAATAATGTGAATGATGCAAGAACATATCAACTACTCAGCAGTCGAGCACACACAACAGCATTTTTGACATGCTTGTTGATCTATTAATGAAGCCAACCTAGCTCAACTTATTAACCTACTCAGCCCACATACAACTCAAACCAATATCTACCTCTTTAAATTATACAGCTTCCTGTGCAAATTTGCTCTATATTGTTGTAAGGATAATATCATTAAGATTTGCAAAATCAAACATCTCATGCAAATGCCCAACACCAATACTGGTTACAATAAATTATGGGGAGAATACTCTAAGCACTTCAATTGTCATGTAGTGCAAGCCAATATTTTTAAACCATTAATAATCTGTATAATGGGGGAATTTTTTGAACGTATGAGTATGACAATGCTAGTTTCTTACATATCTAGAGGCAAATGATCTATGTAAGCCTTCCATTTTTTTTTTTGGACAATTAGCAATAGATGGTTAATCCACAATTTACTAGAATTATCCATCCAAGTTGCCTACCAAACTTTAGCCATCAATGAGAAAGGGAAAAATGTATGTTGATGATCGAAAACCTCCATTTACTGAATTATGAATCTTTTGATAGTCATGGTGCATGTGCCAAAAGATACATATGTCAAGATAGCAGAACAAAAATCATGGTCAAAATCTGAAATGCTTGAGTACCAATATTTCAGGATATATAAATGCTGTCTGTAATATACCAGGTACTCAAATTTTATCAAACAATGATAATTCATAGCCATCAATAAGCAGGGTATATCTGCACCACTGTCTATCTCCACCAGACAAGCGGTGCTTATCATTTTTCATATATAACATACAATCCAATATGTTTTGGGGAAGAAAGGTCGAAAGAAATAAACATACCAAACCTAGTGATAAGCTTTAAAGCATTTACATCTCCTATGCCTTCAACTCCTGCATTAAATGAAGAGCAATCAAAAAATAGCACTTAATATGCAGTATAACTTTCACTGATAGGCAATTCAAAATGCCCATTAACTAAATAAAGACTATAAATATAACAATTTTGTGGCATTCAAGGATTGAAGTTGTAATTTTTATGTAAAGACTTAACATAACTATGATGCAAGTACTTCGATCAAATGTATTTCCCTGTGACTTCCTGATCTAACCTTTTAGGAAGAGAAAACAGTAAGGTTTGATAAGAAAATTTATGACATATTCCAAGGAATAATTTACTGTGGGAGTTCATCTTACAAATTCATTATAGTGTGATTTCTATGACCACATTGTTCTTTGTAATATAGTATAGCTTAGAGGATCAATGTAGGTTTAACAGCTACCCATGTAAATTTGCTCAATCCTTCCATAATCTCCTCCACCTAGATTCGTGCTCCTTGCAGACACTTTTCTTAATGAGACAAGGTTTTGGTGATAACGATAATGAGAATTTTATAAATATGGAAATCAAATAATGCAACAAAAATAAGTGCAAAGTTTGGCTACAAACATATACCGGTCATTTCAATGCCAAGACTGTACATAAGAATCAGAAGATACTACGAAAACATGATATTCTGCAATTTTGCATGACCTTTTTGAGGTTACAAGTTGTAATTTTACAGTATTACATTTTTGTTGTGCAACAAGAATTCATAAGATGAACATTGTGGAATTGGAAATTTCTAGTTTTAATTGATTTGTCAAGTTCATATCTTTTCCCCCTCATTTACCTTAAAATTTCCACCCTCAAACTGTCCTTCCAACAATCAAATAGTTCCTGAAAAATCTTAATTCCCAAAATCTAAAACTTTTGAATCAAGGAAAAGGATTGAATCTCAAGTTTGAAATTTAGGCACCTTTAACCACAGGTTTAATGCCACAGTCAGGACTCTTTTTCCAATAACATGCAGGACAATTAATTATATTTAAGATATGCTGTTAACTTTCCCATGCAAAAATCATGTTTTAGTCCTCAAAATAAAGTAATACAACAATTAACAAGTTGCACAAGGTACTAGAAAATAAGATATCACTATTACCTGGAATATTGTCAGATTTGTCACCAGCAAGTGCAACAACATCAACAAACTGAGAAGGTTTTAACGCTCCATATCTTTTGGCAAAGTCTTCCAATCCAAAAGAAACCATCCTATACACAAAACCCATCTATATCAATAGATTGAATCATTGAAACCTTTTGGATCAGAATAACAAAAACTAGCAGTTCATACATTATCTTACACCAAAATCAAAAAATTTATCTGCATAACAAAAAAGAATCAATGTTCGTCGTAATTCAATTTCCATCAGACAACGTAAGATACAAAAAAGGGGTTAATTATGTCTGATGAAAGAAACGCTTATTCACCACTTCTCATCCAACTGTGAAAATCTGAGAAGGAACTCTGGCTACCATATTACAACAATTCAAAAGATTATAATTGTCGTTTTCACCTGTTGTTGGTTAAAAAGTAGGAATTGTTACAGCATGCATGCTTGGACAAATGTTACCAATCAAAACCATAACGGTTGCCAAATGTCTCTCTATGGAGACAGGTGTCCATCAAAGGACAGATGCAAGCATGACTGGTTTGGTTGTAGGGCCAGGCAAGAGCTTTATTTGGAAAAAGGTCCAAATCTTGCGACTATACCTGATCCAGCGAAATGGTTCAAAGAGAACAAGGCCTGATGTTGACTTCATTCCAGTTAAGTTGGTCCAGTGTTCTGTTCAATTGGCAGATTCTGCCACATTTTTTAAATAGGTTCTTTCGGCTGATCTGGATGAGGTCAAATCCAATTCTGTGGCCTGCATCCAAAAAATACAGGGACAGGCCTCACATTTGGACTGACCAAAGAGCCTATGTCTGAAAGAATAGTGTTCTACAAGCCAATCGCATGGAGATGCGATGGGACATTTCTTTATTATCTTCCTGCTCATTTGCATGACATTAGTTATTTTATCTATTTGAGGTATTATGTTTTATCATTTGCTGTATCATTTTTATATGATTATGATAAACCCCATAGATTAGGATAATGATTTTAGGACCATAATGAGATCATGTCAGTGAGACCTAAAATCTTGATAGCTCCAATCTAAAATATTCTCAGTCGTTGGATCATCGAGTCGGGGATCGATGACTCCGGTAAGACTGGTACATCCTATGTATACTCGATGGAGAGGATGGTTGATCTCACAACTACTTATGTGGTGACACTAATACAAGAATATAGGTGCTCATTAGAGAATGAGTTCACTGAACAGACCCGCAAAAGAACATCTGATGGAGCCTTACAGCATGTCAACAGATAGTTCTTCAGTGGGAGTGGTGCATGTGATCCTTTGATCTGAGATCACCATAGTACCTTATGTGCATGGATCCTTACTTTGATTTATTCCCTAGCACACCACTTTAAGTTGTGTGTGGGATATTATGGATATGATAAAGTGTGCATGGAGGCTGTGAGTAGTCGACAAAGAATCGATCACTCCTTGTAGGAGGAGAGAACATCCTATGTGATCTCATAGGATGGTGACTCTGAGAGTCTCTGGTCAGAACAGGGATGAATAGTAGAAATGATTTTTACTGATTCATCAATCGAGTCATCATCATCAGATCGAGATACATATGATTAGGTATTTGGGTTTGATATATTTTCATACCCATAGTCTTTTTGGGATGTTATGTGATTGAAGGATTGAATTGCACGGTAACTCGCTACGGAAGGATAATTTTGATATTTTTATCAAATTTTGAATATTCTGTGTAGTCACGACACATTGCCAGACATCAATCTTGACTTGTGAACTCGACAAAATTAAAAGAGTTTAATTCTAAAATCAATTAGGAAGAGTTCAAGTTGATTGGGACTCTTGAGCTAACCTAATCCAATTAGATTAGAATTTCATCAAGAGTTTGGATCCACTGCTGGCTAGATTTGGAATCCAATAGATCATACACAATAGGGATTGTGTTGGTCCAATCCATTTGAATTTATTGTAAATTCAATGGGTTAATTGAATTGCTAGCACATGAATTAACCTAAGTTCCCAATTGGGTTCAGTGCAAAGGTGTTTGTGCTAACCTAGTCTTGTTGCCTTGACCCAATGTGATTGGGTTTGAACCATTTAATTTATTAAATGGTTTTATCTGATTTTGTGAAAGTGTTCCACGTGGAACCAACCTCCTCCATGCCAAAAATCACACGCCAAAGAATATTGGAGGCGTCACATTTATTTTGGAATTTAAGGAGAAAAGTCCTCCTTTACTTATCTTAAAACTCTTACATGTTCCACTCGTTCCTTAAATTTATGCGCCATCTGATGGTGCCTTGGGATGTGGGACGTGGAAAAGGTTGTGGAGTCCTTCTCTTGGAAGGAACTCCACACCAAAATTAATTTGGGATGCCCTATTATTTGGCAATTGAATTAGAAGAGTCCAATTCATTTAAAACTCTTCATTCTTCCTTTTATTCTCCACGCGTTTATTAATTCACCGTGTCATGAAATGGCTCTTAGGATTATAGGCGCAGAAGAGAAAGAAAAGTCCTTCTCTGGCAAGGAGTTTGAACGCCACAAAATAAATGAAAGTCATTTATTTTGTGCGTTGAATGTGGAAGAGTTCACCTTGTCATGGACTCTTTAATTCCATGCGTTATCCCTTTCCACACGCCATATTTTGACGTTCAGATTTTTTCTGGTAGAGGAGTCCTGCAGATGAAACACTTCCTATTCCACACCATATTCATTGGGTTTACATGTTAAAAATTTATATTTGCGTGTAAGAAAGATGGGAAGCCAAGAGTTGGCGTCCCTTGGTGTCTTGTGTGGCGCCTCTTCATCCCTTATTTAAGGGGCGCCCCATATGGCATAAAATCTATCCAAAATCTGTTTTGAACGTGGGATTAGATGAGGAAGTGATGGTAAAAATCTGAAGTGAAAATAGAAAGGGAAAGGGAAGAAAAAAAATAGAAAAGAAGAGAGGAAGAAAAAACAAAAGTATGAGATACTTGTCCTAAAATCAGATTGTTCATGTGTTGAACATAAAATCTGATTAGAGTGTGGTGTGATACTTTGGGAAAGGGTTCCTAGAGCGATCCTAATGGAGGTCATGAAGGCATACAAGCAATGGTCCAACGAGTTCTTGCGAAAGACGATCGGTAGCGCACTTGCGAAGAAAGCTACAGCACCATGACGAATTGGGAAGGACCCTGATCAATCCTGTGTGGATAACCGTTGGAGGGCTTCTGCTTTGGAGTCTTGTGGAGATATCAAAATCACCAGTTCGTGGTCTTCACGATGGTATATGACTTCTGGTCTTCTCCTCATATAATTGATTTAGTGGTTTGATTGTAATCGTCAAGGGGTTCCTAGGATTTTTGAGTTCCGATAGTTGTGTTTAAATGTTAAACCTTGTTTTCATTATTGAATGCATATTAAAATTTTTTGAAATCTATATTCCACTGCGTCACCGGAACCCGACAAAGTCTAGGTTCAAGTCATATCACTGAGTAATTCCACTAATTCCATGAAAACAAATATGTTGCTAGAGTATCTCAGCATGCAAGTATTTTCCTATAAAGTTATCTACACAGAGAACCCCAATTTTTAACTCAATCATACGACAATGAAGGAAATTTCATGGGTCTATAAGATGAACACAGGAAACATATTGAATTAGGATCCGAATGGGGTGACTTACATGATGAGATGCTCTTCTAACGAGATATGAAATAGTCACATGCTAATGGGACTCTAAGAAAACTTAATGCACAATGTTTGTATGCAAAGGAGGGGCATAGCAAAAATGATACAATAATATGTACTTGTGCTCAAGAATAAAAGTTACATACAGAATTCCATGACAGATTCAAATGGTAGCCATACTAACCCAGACCCACGTGGTGCAATTCGTAGTAGACGTAATGAAGGTGATAAGATTTGAAAGAAATCTTTGTCTGGAGAGACAATCCGTACCTGTGAAAAAGATATAAAGAAAGTGAAAACATAAGGTAACACCCAAATGCAGGGAAGCAAGACTGTCAAGCGCACACGACACAATGGGACACACACGGGCGCAAGAAAACATGTGCAAAATGCATCCAGGAACATGTATAGGTACACAAGCACGCAGACAAATGTTTTCACTGATAGTAAACTGGCCTACCACCATGCTCAGATGGTAAGTTTTCCTTTCAAGGTACTTGCCTGGATAATGATGTAATATGAGCCATCAACAAGCACCATTTGCTGATTTTGTTGATTCCTCCGCAAATAAATCTTATTAAGGGCTACATCTGTATAACTGGAATCTCTAAGTTTTTGCTCAAACCTTCCACCTAAGCTCTGTTTGCTTCTCCACTCCTCTGTTGTAATTTTCCCTACATGTTCCAGGATCTTGTTTCACAAGCTATCAAATTTCTCTAAGTCATCCTAGATTGGTGCATATGCAACTCCTATGTGCAAATCACCTAAAACAACATGTGATCAACTTTTACACTTGTTGCAAGTCTCTTTCAAATCCATTCATCTCCATCACCTGGACTTCGTACCCGCTGTCACATTCTTTAATGTTCTTAGGACTACAGTTGCTCTTGCTCAAATATACATGCCAACCACAATTAGTGGGTTGATAAAACTTCAACTTTATGGTAACTTGGAGAGCAAGTATGAAAGAGAAAATGCATATGTCATCAGGAAAGGAGCCTAAATATATTTATACAAAAATATCGTCACTACAGTGGTGAGCAAACCACAAAATGAAGGACCACTTAAATTCAACATTAATATAATAGTTAAAGATCCACTTTATAATTTTTATACATTACATCCAATACTTTAGAACCCTCTAAAAAGTTTTGCATTTGGAGGGAGATATACGATCGATCATTTTCATATCAGGAATATAAATATAGGCAGCAAGTAGAATAAGAGATAAGCTAAAATATATTTAAGAGATGCCTCAATCTTCTGTTTCTAATTGTAAATTCTCTTTTTGTTGGTCGAAGTTACCATGAGACTTGGCACTACAGCATTGATGAGGAAACCCCACAATGTCTGACAATTCGGCCATCAGAAACTTGATTTGGGACACTTTTATGTAATTCTGATGTTTGACAAAAAAATTTACCAATAACATCAAAATGTATAGATTACTAAAATTGGTTGTCTGGTTAACTGCATCTTCTTTCAAAAACATGCATTTCAAGCTGCATTACACACTAAAAGAGAGGAACAAAATATAATGCTACGTCAGATGTGCCTGGCTCTTCTAATTAATACAGGTAAGATTAATAAAATTTAGAATTGAAATGCCATTAATTGCACTAGTTTGCAAAGAACACCCCCCCCCCCCAACAAACAAAAAAAAATTGCGCCAAGTGCCAAAACTTTTGGATGAGGGACAGGAAGATGCAAGAAAGTAGAAATATAGAACATTTTGCCAGGTATTAAAATAATATAAGCAGAAGCATAAAATACAATAACTGGTTCATCAAACTTTGATATGCACAATATGATATTCTAGTCTAAACACTCAAGAACCGACAAGTAATATAAAATTTGTGAATAGAACTTGTCGTTCTCAAGAAATGCTAAATCTAGAATGCCCATAATATGATGATCAATCATATTGACTGCTTAAATTTCTGGAATGCGTTGGTATTTTATATTCAAGTTTCCAAGTGCCCAAGGTAGATCCTGGAAGCATCAACCAGCCTTACTCAACTGGTTGACATAGGAGACGTCCAGGGTTCGAACACTCATGGTGGTGTCACCTTGTATTTCTCGAAGAAAAAAAGGGGAAAGAAATAAATAAAAAAGTTCAATCCTGAAAGCTCGTACAGTATAGGATTACTATAGTGTTTAACAAATAGGGAAAGAAAAAAATCGAAGTTCTACTTTTCCTATATTAGTGAAAACGAACATGACAATCTAGGAAAATAACCTTGTACCCTGCAGAAATGCTGTTTACAGCCAAAGTTCCAACTACATCATCAGCTTCAACGCCTGGAACCTGCATCAATGCCTGAGATATGAAAATTGTTGCAACATTTTATGCAAAACCAATACATCCACATTATTTACCTCAATCACTTTAATGGACATAGCCTTGATGGATGCTTTCAGATATTGAAGACCCTGAACAACAGTATCAGGTGTGGGAATGCGATTGCTTTTGTAAGAGGGGTATAACATGTGACGGAAAGTCAAGCCTTCAGGCGAAAAAACAATATGGTTAGAAGATGCAGAACTATAATATAGCTCATGTAAGTCTAATCGCATTAGGATAAGTGACATCAATCACAGATTATTACTTAGAGAAGAACTGGTGCATTAATACATGTCCAAGAACTATCAACAAGAAACATGATTATACAAGGAAATTTAATGCATAATTGATGAAATGTATTCATAGAATTAGCACCAAGGATGGTTAGATTAACCATTACCTTTCACAGTTACTGCCACCAATTTTTAGACAATTGTAAGTGCAGAAACATTTCCTAAACTATGACTAGATAGGTTATAAGGAAATATAATCTGTAATAGAAGAACCCAAAATTTACATATTATGTGCTAAGTTTCGTTCTCGAATGCTCTACATTCTACAGAATATAGCAATCTACTAAGTTCATAAACATTTTGAACAAAACAATTTTAACAAAACCACAAACTTAAATTTTAACCAATTTATTCTCCTTGTAAAAAAGGTTAATTTTTGGATACACACACACACACACACATATATATATATAAAGCATGAGCAGCTAGAACAACAGAAACAAGGAGTAGAAAAAACATTACACAATCTTGCAAGCTTGTGTCATACCACCATCATAGAGAATAAACTAGATGACTGGGACATAGCTACAAACTTAGACAATTTGATCGCCACATTTAGGCTTTTCAAGCCAAGTGGACTTGTTTTCAGCTGCTATCACATATTAACATTGGTCCAAACCATTCTACTGAATTATGGAAAGCTATGTTACCCAGACCCTTCGGTTTAACTTATACGTATCAGCAACCAACACTTGAACACAGACATTGGTATGACACTTGCACCTGGCTCCATAAGAAGAATTTCTTAGATGTTGAAAGGACCAAACACTCAGACAAGCACCCACAGCCGACGCACAAACCCAAGTCCATAGAACATAAATGGAAAGGATAACTCTTACCTTTTGCCATGTAAGATTCTTTGGATGGCATGGTAGTAGTGTGACCAAATGGAACTCCTGAAAAGAAAGTTTGACCACTCATATGTCACTTAATTTGGAACTTTTGTGAATTAAACTACCCAACACCTCAAATAACTCGGACAATAGGAAGGAAGACTCGATAATATCGCAGTTTCATAAGTAAATCTCACAAATAACATGCTGCAAATTATTCAATCAGACTATACAGACATAGTTTTCTTTTTCCCCATTTGTTTAAAATAATGCTGATCGAGAAATAATGGTAGACACCTACATATTCACACTGAAATGTAAATTAAACTTAATAAATCAAGGTAAGAAGAGGACTTCATGATTAGGCGTGTACACAGTCTGGTTTGGTCTGGTTTCGAAATATTCTTAAACCAAATCAAAATTATAGTTTGCCAATTTTATAAACCAAAACAAACCATTTTGTCACTCAAACCAAACCAGACCAGACTGGTGAATTATGGTTTGGTCTGGTTTGATTAATGATGTGATATATTGCAATATGGAAGACGGAAATCTTGAGAAAAAATATTCTAGCCAAATAAAGAATGAAATTATCAGGTAGCTTTCAGACCAATGTATAACTCTGGTTTCTGGAACCATTAAAGTGAACATTACGCCTTTAGGTCTCATTATTGTTATATAAGTATATTCACCAATTACGTGGCATTATTTGAAATCTGCAAATGCACAACCAAACAAAAAATGCTTATAAGTTACAGAGAATTCAGATTATACAATGCTCCAAAGTGCAGAGTAAATTTACTATTACTAAAAAAAAAGCATTAAAATTCTTAAAATCAAGAGACTAAAAGTTTAACATTCAGTTCTTTAATCCTCCAACTAGAAATTAGAAGTGCTGCACTATAAAAACTGTTTGTAATGAAGGAGAAATGATTTTGTAATGAAGGAGAAGTAGGGCTCCTTGATTTTAGACTTCAGTAAAGGAAAGGAAAAAGCTTAGGGGATAGAGATAATGAAGTGGACGGCTAAGGATTAAAGAGCCAACCAAAAGCTAAGCTCTATTCTAGGATTTATGGGTTAGTGTGCGTGTGTGTGCATGTGTGTGCGTGTGTGTACATACATATTCCGATTTATGGTTTGGTTTGATTTAATATTTTTGCAAAACCAAACCAGACCATTAAATCATTTTATATGAAAATCATAAACCAAACAAGATCATTTTAGTTTTCAGACCAGACCATACCAATAATAATGGTTTGGTCTGGTTTGGTTTAATGATTTAAACCATTTAGTGAACATCCCTATTCATGACATATCCATGAGTTGCAATTTAAGGTAGCACACTTTTTCAATATTCTTATAAATTTCAAAATCAAAAAAGACCATCGTGTAGAAAAAGAACCTAGTCCAATGCTACAGATCCATCCTCCAGGATGGTCTGCCAAAAGTCTGACAATTGTATATACAGTTTGCATGATCTTCTGGCTTCTCACACTTTTATGTTGCAATGGCAATGTACAAGTGAAGATTTAAATATAGATTGCAAACTGATAAGACAAATCACCATGCAGATAAAATATGGAAGATCTATGATCACAAATGACAGTTCACTCCATCTCAACGATATTTTTTTCCCTTATAGATCAATTGTTATCAGACATTTTCAGTATCATAAATCAAAATTGTCAATCCACAAAACCTTCTACTGATTAACATGGAATCGCTGGAGATCATTACTTAGAACTGAGAAGACTAGATGGAAATATGGACTTCACAACTTCTAGAAATACAGATTCAGACATAGTAGAACAAAAGATCCGCGACTTCAAGCATCTGACTCAGTATATGTGTATATACATATCATAAGCGATTCAGACTTTTGAAAGAGGAAAAAGAAGTGAACTTGCAAACAAGACAAATCTTCATCGACATCAGTGACCAACCATACTACTGGTCATTAGATGCTGCATGCGAACTATCGATGCAGTAATATTCTAGTCATTTAAGAATTAAGATAGCAAAATGGTCGAACAAGGGAGCAGTTAATGTCAGAAGATTGGTTGTACTGCCACATGGCGAACCATGAGAAAACTAAAAGGCATCACCAGTAAGCAAGCATTGTGGAAATGTAAATCAAGCCTCCAATGACGAGTATCCAGAAATTTCATGGAGTTTCAAAGATCCACATCTAAAGTAAGATGATCCACATCTCAAGTAAGACATTCTGTGTTTATACATGGGTCAATTTTATACCAAGTTATCATAAGTAGATCATATAATTCTTAATATTGTGTGCAATTTTGTCAGAGAAGATTATGTTGGCGGTTAAATCCTGATTTGGAAGCAAGGCAAAATGATTCTCTCCCATGTTCTTACTTATGAAATACTTAAGCAGTTTAGAACAGATGTATGGATAATTTACTTACAAGAATGCTACAAGCTTTTATAAATTTCTATTTCTAAAACATGGACAGTTTCTATTCTAGTAAAAATATGCAAGTCCACAAGAACTTCAATTTTCCACTTTATATTCAAATCCTTCTTCATGACCTAGGAAAAAGTGATCGCCAAATTAGAGTATCAATTCCATGTCTGTACGGCACTCCTGTTCTCTCCACTTCCTTGGATTGTAAACAATATGACTGCAATATTCCTTCAATCCACTCTATCACTACCAATACACATTGTTTCACCTACTTTATAAGTCCAGACAAAATAAGACAATCAGAAGTTGCATGCTTATCGACAGAAGAAAGAAAAATCACATAGCAGTGCTTGTGGGACCACATTGATATAGTGTAATGGTGAAAGTTCAGCATCTGGTTATGCACCTATTTATGGTTCTCCATTGTTGAACTTGAAATTTGAAAAGGTAGAATAGGGTAATACCACGTGCTTTTCTGACAATATATATGCATATTCATATCCAATAAATTAGTGAATCAGGTCTTACGAAGTGAACTTGCAAACAAGACAAATCTTCATCAGACATCAGTGACCAACCATACTACTGGTCATCAGATGCTGCATGCAAAGCTATCAATGCAGTAATATTCTAGTCATTTAAGAATTAAGATAGCAAAATGTCGAACAAGGGAGCAATTAATGTCAGAAGATTGGTTGTACTGCCACATGGCAAACCATGAGGAAACTAAAATGGCATCATCAGTAAGCAAGCATTGTGGAAATGTAAATCAAGCCTCCAATGATGAGTATCCAGAAATTTCATGGAGTTCCAAAGATCCACATCTCAAGTAAGATGATCCACATCTCAAGTAAGACATTCTGTGTTTATGCATGGGTCAATTATATACCAAGTTATCTAAGTAGATCATATAATTCTTAATATTGTGTGCAATTTTGTCAGAGAAGATTATGTTGGCGGTTAAATCCTGATTTGGAAGCAAGGCAAAATGATTCTCTCCCATGTTCTTACTTATGAAATACTTAAGCAGTTTAGAACAGATGTATGGATAATTTACTTACAAGAATGTTACAAGCTTTTAGAAATTTCTATTTATAAAACATGGACAGTTTCTATTCTAATAAAAATATGCAAGTCCACAAGAACTTCAATTTTCCACTATATATTCAAATCCTTCTTCGTGACCTAGGAAAAAGTGATCGCCAAATTAGAGTATCAATTCCATGTCTGTACGGCACTCCTGTTCCCTCCACTTCCTTGGATTGTAAACAATATAACTGCAATATTCCTTCAATCTACTCTATCACTACCAATACACATTGTTTCACCTACTTTATAAGTCCAGACAAAATAAGACAATCAAAAGTTGCATGCTTATCGACAGAAGAAAGAAAAATCACATAGCAGTGCTTGTGGGACCACATTGATATAGTGTAATGGTGAAAGTTCAACATCTGGTTATGCACCTATTTATGGTTCTCCATTGTTGAACTTGAAATTTGAAAAGGCAGAATAGGGTAATACCACATACTTTTCTGACAATATATATACATATTCATATCCAATAAATTAGTGAATCAGGTCTTACCCAGATAAATTTCTCTAACTGAATACAAATAAAGATGCAGGACCATATACATATAAAAATAAGAGGAAGCTGTGCATGCTTTGCTTGGTAAAATGAGGCAGCAAATGTAAGGTATAAGTACAGTACCACATTTTCAAAAGAAGATTTCTTCTAGATGTGATAACATAACTATTATAACAGGATCGAAGAGAACATAAGAGTGAATGAAGACATTCACTGACATATACATCTCACCATCATGGTCAAATATCACCTGCATCAAAGAGAGCTCTATCAATTCCTTTCCTTGAAATATAAGCAAAGCAAGTACAGTATTAAAAAAAAAAATAAAAAGGTTAAGGCATTAATCTAAAGCAAATGTTATATAAAACATATATTAAAATCAGAATTAGATTCATAGGGAACATGATATTAAACAAAGGTGAACACAAAGCAGTAGCCTATAAGGAATAAGTGCAGTACGTGGAATTGCTAAGGCAAGAAAACAAATATGAAACCAAATCATTCAACACAAACAAAATTAAATAAGTGATGATTTTTTTTCACCCTTTCAACATGATATTCTATGGTCAGAAGTTAAATTTTATAGCCGTCAAACAAAATTCTTGCAAATCATCCATTCGAACAGTATTTTTTTCCAGACAAAACTGCTGGTCTGAGGCCATGGTAGTGAACTTTATCATAATTCATAAAGATAGGCAATTGCTAAAAGTCGTAATTGGAACTACAAGATAATTATTGATTTTATGTTTTGCTTATAGCTGGAATATTTCTGTAAGCACTACAACATAAATAGAACTGGTCGCAATTATTTACACCTCCTAGCTGCTTGGTTTTCATAACTACAATATGCCCAAGACCAGCATACATCCCCACCTACAAAACTTTAGCTTTATTTATGCACCATCAGCTTCCTGCCTCATCTCAGTTGCTCCTTTCCATGTCATATTCATCAAATCAGCAACATCACCCATTGGTTTATAATTGCATTTAATCCACACGCTTGAGCTATATATTTATTCTGTTGCTTGAATAAATCTCCATGGTCTTGTCACTCTTCTGAAGATTCACTCTCTTCACCTTCATTTTGCCCCTAAATGGCACATGGAGGCAAAAGGACCCCCCACTAAACAGCTTTTTGGTGCTACAGTACCTAGGGGTGGCAATCGGGTCCGGTCAGATCATAAACAGGTCAGGTCAATGCGAATCGGATCAGAAAATCGTCAATCCAAATCCGACCTGTTTATATAATATACAGGTCAAAAATTCAAACCTGAATCCGACCTGTTTATTAAACAGATAACCCGATCCAATCCGTTTAACCCGTTTATTAAATAGATCAAATTAGGTTAAACGGATTAAACAGGTTAAACGAGTTAAACAGGTTAAAGAAGTTGGGTTAAATAGGTCAGAAACAGGTTAAACGGGTCTTAAATGAGTTAAACAGATTAAACAAATCGGGTTAAATGGGTCAGAAATAGATTAAACAGGTTAATTGAGTTATCTGACTCAACCCGACCTGAATATTAAACAGATTAAACGGGTTAAACGGATCAGATATCTAAAATCCAAATCCGATCCAATTATTAAACGGATTAAACAGGTCGGCCCATTTACGACCCAAACCGGTTTAGCCTAAATCCAAACATGTTTATGGTGGATCGAACACAGGTCGGGTTGGCGGGTCAGGTCATATTTTGCCAGCCCTAACAGTACCCTATTTCAGAACATTGAAAGGGATGCCAGAGTCACCACCTCATTTTCTTGCAGGTGGTGCAGGTTTGCATAATGCCTTACATGCAAGGAATTTGAATTATTAAAATAGAAATGAGAAAGATACAAGAAAATAGCCTTTGCAAAGAGTCTATTTAGTCTGTCCAGCCCTACCACTGTTCATCTTGTAACTTGCATGTTTATGTGAACACTTAATTATGTTCATTGTGGTTTCATGCTGTAAGGAAAGCACTTCATTAGAACTTTGCTTTTTCATAATTTAGTAGAGTCATGATCTTCTTTGGTCAAAAAGGATAAGACATGCATACATGAAGGATGGCAGCATTTGCATATTTTATTAATAGTTAAGTGTACGATCCTACTCTAAATAGGTGCTGCAGTTGAGTATTTACTTAATTTGCTAAATTGTCAAGGGAATATTTATAATTTGACTCATCCATCAAGAAAATACAAAAAGTCGCTCTAGACTTCAAGATAAGATTACCTTATATCATGGAAAAAGAAAGAAAAACGAAAATATATAATAACCTTTTCTCATGGCATGAATATTTCTTTTTGTTAAATCATATGTATCATAAGACTACAGACCACATAGAGCTGAAATAATTTCTTTTGAAAACGAAATTTGCAGACATTGCACCATCCTAATTCTTTAGCTCTCATGTTAGTCTATCACAAGTAGGATTGACGCAGTGCGGTAAAGCCAGCATTTGAATTAAAGTTATCATCGACGACCACAAGCAGTACAAGTTACCAGAAAGAAAGAAAGCAAGGGAAAAAGGACTATAAGCAAAAACAAGAATCAACAAATTCAGAAGGAAAATTCTATTAAAAATGTCCTCATAAATATGCTGTGGAAGAACAAAGTGAAAATCTAGAACAAAACCACGCACTTGAAGGACAATGCAAGAAAAGCATATTTACTCAGATTCTGTAATGAAGCATAAAATTATAAAAAAGACTAAGCTAACTTTACAAGGATCAATAACATACTGCAACATGAGAGGGCATGAATTCCAACACGTCAAATAGCTGCAAGAAAATAGGTGCCAGTCAATAATCAATAAACCAATACGAAAAAGAATTATAAGCTGATATGATACCATCCATGCTAATACAGAAGAAATTTTTAAATAAGGGTGAAAACCAAGAACGTTAACATACCTTTGTTGCCTTGAGTAAATGCAGTTGTATAAGAATTGACAAAAGACAATTAAGAAACAACCTCCAGTACGTACTTATCCATACACAACTTAATTGCTTGATGAATTCTTGTTTACATGAAAGCATGCAAAACAAATGAAAAACTAGGTAACCTGGCTAGGATAAATCAAAACCCTTTCCTTCCCTATCACTGGGCTGGGGAAGTGCCAAATGCTGGCAGGGCTTGGGCCTTGTCTTTTCAGGCCCAGAGTAGTTCTGGCTAGTTGCTGCTTCCAGAAACAGGCCGCAGACAACCTTTGGATGACCTAGGCAGCCCTACTTAATACCCAGTTGTCATTCAGTTTTCTTTGAACTTTTAAGAGAGAAAAGCCAGTGTCTTTGCATGATTTGATACTAATGATGGTTGCATGCTAAAATAACCTCTCAACATTATGTATAAAGGAAAACATGTCACATGGTGAAAAACTAAAAAGTAATTATTTGCATGGAAGTAACTAAAATTCATGAAGGGGGGAACTGCTACTGAGCATTGAGCAGTCAGTTATTAACCAAAGTTACAGGAACAGATCTATTAATTATTAGCAATGACTGATGAGCATGGCCAAAGAGTAGCATTTACTGATAGAAGATTGTAGCAATAGTTTCTGAGATTGTACACTATACCACAGGTAGCCATAATTTCTACTTGTCATTAAGAGAATACTAGAATGTGGCATGTGCAATGCACATGTTTTTTCTTAATTAAAAAATAAAATTTACATAATAAATAATAAGTGCTAGAAGAAGGATCGAAATCCTTGATCTTATGGTTAACAGCCATATGGAAGGAGAACATTCAGACAGAACATGGGATAGGTAAAGGCAAGGTGAGGAAACACGAGGAATGGAAAAAGTGGGGCTGGAAAATACAGGCAGTCAGACATGCCTCATCCACGGACACATTAGAGGAGTTGGCATTATATAGTGGAATAGATGTATCAGATCTCCTTTATATAGCTGGGATTTGGGCACAAAGATTGAAGTCTTTAGATAATTTACTTGTGCAGTTCATGAATTGGTCGTATGATACAAGGACATTAAAATTCTTAGGATGATATTAGATTTAAATCCTTTTAATATAAGTATGATTATCATTTCATTATCCCAGGATTTGAGTTTGCCATCAAATGAAGATAACAAGACCCAGCAAAATAACTTGCAACTTCCTGCTACTTATGAACAAGGACTTGAACTCCAGCAACTTGACTGTGCTCAACAAGAACTTGTTATGTTGTGGAGTTCTTGAAGTTGTTCAACATAACAAGACACAGATTTCAACTGCACTTACGCATTTCATAAGAATATTGTTAATTGAAACAGAAAATAAGGAAAAGTAAGCATAGTAGGTTATAATATCTTTTGAAAAACAAACACAAATTAAGATTATGTTTGCTCCAAAAAAATGAGCTCAGCTTTCAAGGAATCAAGATAAACTGTCCAGATAATAAAGAAATAGTATAGCTTACAAGGGATAGAGCTGTAAATATGGTTAAAACCCAGTCTCCATTGCCATCAGCATGCTCCAAAAGACCATGTTGCAGCTTTGCTAGAACCATGCAAATGGTGAAACTATTAATGGGAAATCACAGATGAGGATACAGAATAATTCAACAGATAGTTTTAGAAAAGCAAATAGTCAAGCAAAAGCTGGTAATATATTTTAGAATCCCTTCATAAAATAAATGAGCAAGAGGAACATGGACGAGTTTGCCATATTACCACCATTTAGGAAGGGAACAAAATGACATGCAGGAGGTAAAATACATCACATAACCTTTTTCCTAATTATATTGCACTGGCACCAAAAGACCCAATTTTTGTAACAGTTAATTAAAAAAAAAATCTTTGTAGCTCCAAGCAGTAAGACTAAATTATCTACGTTAAAAGAATCCTGATTAATCCAATCACCCAAGCTATGACCTAACCATCCAAGAAAGCTGTGGTCATGTACAGCACAAGCACTTCAGTGACCAATTTTCTTCATGAGACAACTATGAACAAGGATAACATCATTAAAGGCCTGCCTATCGATTCATAATTTCATCCTTCAAAAAATTTTTAATCCCATCAAACAGGCTTTATACCAGCCATAGATTCTGTGACCACAAATTCAGTAACAGTGATAATCTAGAAATAAGGACAATATTTTGGTAAGCAGAAGCCAAAAACAGGTTATAACCCATAGTTTCAACCCAACCTGAACATAAACATGTCCTTATGTCTCCTAGATGGCAAGAGGTTTTTTTATTTTATTTATTAATTTACCAAATTAAACTGATGACATGTAAACTATTGCATACATTTACATCATTTCAGCAAAAAAAAATGTATTACAAGCAATATGCCAATATGCATGTATTCAAAAAATTCTAGAAAGTTGAGGTTGTCAAAAAATAAAATAAAAAATATATGACTTTTTAAAATAACTTTCAAAAGAAAGATAATATTTTAACAGTTAAAAAGGAGGATAGAACATGCAACATTTAGACACTGCAATAAAAGAAAGTAGCTGTAATTTTTCAAAGAGCACATACTTTTAATAGGCCTATGTCTCAATATCTACTAATATGTTGGTCATGATTCTTTCATTATTTTAAAAGTTGCCCTACCTATAGTGTTGTGACTGACCATAGATGTGCCCATACCAAACTAGTATAGTAGAGAATGCTCAGCGCATCGAACAGAAACTACTTTGCAAAGATCATTTTTATGCACAAGGTCCCCTCTAACAGTTCTTAGATATTTTTGATAGAGAAACCTTTGTCATATGAATGTGCAATTGTATATAATGGTGCATTTACAGCATTATTCTGTATTTGAGTGTTTATGACTCTTATGACTGTGGACAAGCATACCATAACCATAACAATCCTGCTTTAGCCAACTACCTGGTGTTGGCTTCAGGTGTCCTCATTCATCAAACACTCCTATTTTGGGCCACACCAAAAGTGCATCAATGGGCTATTGAACCCACAAAAGAGAATCCTTGGATTTCCTTGATTCCTTTCTCCTTCGCTTGCATGGTGGTAGAACATCCAGGGTTAAATAAGGTGTGTTCCAACTTGACCAGACAGCAATATTCTCCAAGCAGTTGATTTTGATGCCAATCCAAACACTTACATCACCACTCCAATGTTGATATTAATGATTCTATGATCAGGTTATATTTGCTAAAGTAATTATGGTCTTGGTCCTCCATGATGGCTTCATCAATATCTTTAGACACTGATTTACGAACAAACAGATGAGATCCAAGGTCTCCTAAAGCTTGTTAAGAAAACTGATAACAAGCCACTACCTTTTTCTTTGGATCCTTCTTTGTCAAATGTCACTAATAATTGCTGCTTGTAGGAGAACCTTTCCCTAGAACTTATTCACAACTATTAGAATTATTCAATTATTTGAAGCATATCTTAATAATTCATGTCAGAATAAGCGCCTAATATCAGTCCTGCTTCATCTTCCCCATAACAGAAACACTTGAAATTTGAATCAAAATTTAACAATATAGTTTAAGTTTAGACTGCACAATGGTAATAGTGAAATAAAGGGAATATAAGCAGTTATTTTACTCGTATGGTAAAGGAATAAACATGAAAAGTGAACATATAAGAGATTGTAAGAATGTATTTAACAACAAATCGTGCAGTGCCTATATGAGGATTGGGGTTTTTATAATAAATTACATTTAGGATAGCAATACGAGAAAATGGAAAGTTAATAAAAGAAATGGTCATAGTATTTATTTTGGGCCCTTATTTAAGTTAAAAAAAACATGATCTTAGACTAAGAAACAAATGGTGGGAATAGCAATGAAAAGCTTTTTGTAAGCATTTCAGCAAAGATTAAGGAGAATACACAGAATCATAATTAGAAAATCTCTACTGCATAGTTCTAAATCATGTGATGCTTGTAATCAAATGCAAAAATTTATAATGAAATTCCTGTGAATTGCTGGGCATATGAAACCTAGAGTTTCAATCATGACCTTAAACAATCAAGAGTAACATGACCATTCAAGATGTCTCTCTACAGCTCAAGTTTCTGTCACAGTCCTGTGACATGACTAAAGATTGTGTTTGTTAGAAGCATATGCAGATAAATGACCACCCCATCAAGACAAAAACTGTATAAAGCAAAAACCACAGCTTTATAGAGTAAAACATGCATATCTATGTCAAGTGAATGAAAAAGAAACAACAATGGCATCAGGCAGATATATGCATTTGTAACAAAGAATTAAGCAGAAAGAGTAACTAACAGCAAAGTTCAGTAGTATACCAAGAAGTTTGTAGTAAGATCTGTACATAATTGCAGTTCCATCAACAAGCATCACTCGATTATTCGAAAGATCCTCACTGGCATCACCTTTGCTAATTTTTGATGAATCAGTTAGTATGTGATTTGTGGTTCTCAAATCCTGAGAAGAAACGCATGGATCACTTTGCAAGTGCCTTGCTTGGGCAGCAATTAGTGGCTCCAATTTTGGAAAAGTAGGCAGCTTGGAATAACCCTGGTAAATGAGCATCTAGTTAAAAACTTCAACCAGACAGAGGATTTTATGTCAAGGATGCTTTTAAATTTTCTTTGTTGGACGTATTCTGGCAATCTGATGAAAAAGTCAGGGATAAGAAGAAGACCATAAAATGGCTATGCAAAATGAGGATGAAACCAAAATATAGAAGTTAATGGCACAATCTCATAAGACTCAACTAAATTAAAATAAAAATAGAATTATATCAGGACCTTTTTGGACAAGGTAATTGAACCATAACGGAAATGCACAGGCAACCGGCCACGTAGCATCTTGCTTCCAACCATTGGCCTCGCCCAAAGCCACCCTCCTATCCCATCAATATTTCTCCAAAACGAGTAGATGTGATTGTAAGACAGCCGCCAGCAGGCCATAGCAAGATCATTTCAGTTCAAACTTGCCACTTTTTATGGCGAAGATTGCACCACGTCGGGAACAATAGAAGACGGCACTTCCCCTGCAAAATTTTAGACCATTGAAGAAACCATATGACTCGAACGGCAGATAATTCTACGTTTCAATCGCTGATTTTTTTTTTTTTTCTTTTGAGGGGGGGAGGGGGGTGGGGGCAGTACTTAGAAGTGCAGATAACTAGGGTTTATGCAGATGATGAGTGAAAACTGTTTTCCCCTCTAAAGAAATGATGTGGAGATTACTTGAGTTGGAGAGAGGGATGGAAGAAGAGAATCCGGATGAAGGGTGGGGGTCAGGAGCCGCGACCTGTTCGTGGATTTTCCCCTGCGGGCGAGCACAGTGAAGCGCGCGCTTTATTTTCTCGCTCCTACCTTACCAAGTATTCTAGAATGAGACCGTCTGTGTTCTCTTTCGCGACCTGTGAGTTGCGACCACGAAAAACGAGTGCGCGAGCTCAATAAGACGTTGGGCTACTTTTATTTCCCTTCTTTTCACGCCGATCCAGCGTGAGTACACTAAAAAGATTCAAAAATAAAATATTTTAAAATAAACATGAGTAAATTTGATCTTGATACCAGATTCAGTCACTAATATGTTTAACTATATAGAAAATAATCTAATTAGTAATACTATTTATCTTTCAAAAGATATACTGAATAGAAACCGCAGTGAAGTCACGAAAGCAGATCCAAATGCCCTGAATGAGCGAGTGCATCTCCAACTACATCGTGTCACTCCGAATCTAGCCTATCACGATAGCAGAGTCTTCCTCGATAATGATCCTCTCTACCCGCAACTCTTGCCGGATATAGACAATGGCAGCCTAAGCAACACAAAGCTCAGCATCAGGGACAGACGACTCAAAGAGATATGATCCCCCCGCCGCTAGCAATCTAGCATCAGGTCCTCGAATGACAAAACCAGCACCACTCCTGCCATCTCTCACATTACCGTCAAAGTTTACTTTTATTTCCTTTCACATGAAATTCTCTGTACATCGCCTGTCCACGGTATAGAAAATTTGATGTGGAGCATACCGTATCATCCAATTGATCCATGTAGTGCCCATATGGCTCGATGTGATCGAACATCCGAAGGCACGAAGAAAATGAAGGTGGTGTGCTGTTACATCACTGAATACATTTAATGCACGTTATAATCTAGTTTTCAAATTTAACGTAACAAAAATATCATTTCCCTCCAAGACGATGTTTTTACTATTTTACAGTCTGATTGGATATTTCAAATGCTGCTTTTCTCTCTCTTCTTCCTTATTTTGCTGAGCTTCTGCCTAAGCATCGAGGGGTCTAAGAAAAAATTTTCAGCTATAATTGTACATTCGAGGTTGTTGGTTAGTATCTAAATAATATTATCCATCCAAACAACATGTCCCACCTATTAGGAGGTAAATACCATCTGTAGATTCTTTATTATGATTTTGTAGTAGTTCTTTTATTACCGTAGCTTCTTTGATAGTTAAACAAAATTAATATATTAAGTAGGTTCAAATAGAGTTCTTTTTTCAATTTTGAATACAACATGTCATAAATTTCTTTTTTTGAAAGTACGATAAGTCAAGATGTCATAAAATTCTAAGTTGATAATATGACATCCTGTAGGTATAACAAGTCAAAAATATACTTTTGGTCATTTAATTACCTTCTTCTCTTTCCACTATTTTATCTCTTGCAGAGGTTGTAGGGGCATCCTTTCCCGTATAAACAACCATTGCTATGCTCCCATTAGTCATCTCCTCTTCTTCGCCAGCTGGTCCTCAGCGTCTTTTAAACTCGAACCTTTTAGGAGCCACTGTTGAAAAAAAATAGTTACCTAAAAATGTTCCCTCAACAAGATGAGAACACCATCTGAAGGAAGAACATGAAGAAAGAAAATGTTTATCCTCAATTGTGAAGATGGGGATGTCGAGATGCTCCGGTTGTCCGAAGGAAGAAAATGAGAAAAATATCGATCACCAGACTGGAGGAAAAATGAAGCAGTATTTTGGAAGAGATACGAAGGCGATTCAATTTCTCTTTTCCTCTCTCTTCAGCATCTATTTTTTTTGCTAAGCAATGGAGGCAAAAGCATTTTTTCACTAATTTGAAAAGATCAGGTTTAATGATGCTGCAGAACATGACATCGCCAAATGTGAAAAAGCCAAGACCATCACATCGAGCCACGAGGGCGCTACGTGGATCAATCGGATGAGGCGGTGTATTCCTAGAATATCATAATTTTGACTTACCATATCATAATATTATCAAAAATATCTTCAAAAAGAGCTTTACCTATAGAATGTCATAAGTTTAACATCAAATATAATAATTTTGACATAATATATTATAAAATTGTTAAGAAGTATACTTCGGAGGTCTTTTACATACAAGATATCATAATATTAACTTATAATATTATAATTATGATATAGAATATAATAATATTGTCAAAACTATCATTGATGCTCCGGTTGTCCGAAGGAAGAAAATGAGAAAAATATCGGTCACCAGACTGGAGGAAAAATGAAGCAGTATTTTGGAAGAGATACGAAGGCGATTCAATTTCTCTTTTCCTCTCTCTTCAGCATCTATTTTTTTTGCTAAGCAATGGAGGCAAAAGCATTTTTTCACTAATTTGAAAAGATCAGGTTTAATGATGCTGCAGAACATGACATCGCCAAATGTGAAAAAGCCAAGACCATCACATCGAGCCACGAGGGCGCTACGTGGATCAATCGGATGAGGTGGTGTATTCCTAGAATATCATAATTTTGACTTACCATATCATAATATTATCAAAAATATCTTCAAAAAGAGCTTTACCTATAGAATGTCATAAGTTTAACATCAAATATAATAATTTTGACATAATATATTATAAAATTGTTAAGAAGTATACTTCGGAGGTCTTTTACATACAGGATATCATAATATTAACTTATAATATTATAATTCTGATATAAAATATAATAATATTGTCAAAACTATCATTGAAAAGCGTTTAATATACAGGATATCATAATTTTTAAATAAAATATCATAATTTTGATATAAGATGTCATAAAATCATCTAAAAATATATTTAGATAATTTTTTATCTATAGAATATCATAATATCAATCTAGAATGTCATAATATTAACTCAAGATATCATAAAAGTATTAAAAAAATTTATCAGTAATATATTTACGAATAGAATGTCATAATATTAATCTAGTATATCATAAATTTGATATAGGATGTCATAATATTGTCAAAACTATCTTTAAATTTTTTTTAACTATGCTATGTTATAAGTTTAATATCAAATGTCATAATTTTGATCCAAGATGTCATAAAAAATTTTTAAACTATATTCGAAAGGTATTTTACCTGTGGGATATTATAATTTTAATATATAATATTATAATTTTAATATAAGATATTATAAAAATATCAAAATATATTCAGTTTGAGATGTTTTATATACAGGATGTCATAATATTAACCTAAATATCATAATTTTGATTTAAGATGTCATAATATTATCAAATCTATTTTCAAAAGGTATTTTTCTATCGGATGTTATAATATTAACATCAAAATACCATAATTTTGATACAAGATATTATAAAAATATCAAAAAATATATTTTAAAGTTATTTTATCTATAGGATATCATAATATTAATCTATAATATTATAAATCTAATATAGGATGTAATAGTATTATCAAAACTAGCTTCGAATGTCATAAGTTTAACATATAATGTCATAATTTGAACACTGGATGTCATAAAAATATCAAAAAGATATATATTGATAGTATTTTATCTGTAAGATGTCATAATATTAATCTAGCATATTATAATTTTGACATAGGATGTTATAATATTATCAAAACTATCTTTCGGAGGTGTTTTAATTATATGATGTTATAATCTGAACATCGAATATCACAACTATCCCAGAATATCATAAAAATATTTAAAAAATAGTTATATTTTATTTTATCTACATAATATCATGATATTAATCTAAAATATCATAATTTAATCTAGGATATCATAATATTATCGAAAATAACATCAAAAGGCATTTTAGATACAGGATGCCATGCTTTTAACATCGAATATCATAATTTTGATACAGATATCATAAAAATATCAAAAGTATATTTGAGAAGTGTTTTATCTACAAGATATTATTAATATTATCCTAGCATTTAATAATTTTTATTTAGGATGTTATAATATTGATAAAACTAACTTTCAAAGATATTTTACCTATAAGATGTCATAATATTAATCTAGAATGATATAATTTTGATCCCGAATGTTATAAAAATATCAAAAAAATATACTTAAATGATATTTTTATTTATAGGATGTCATAAAATTAACCTAACATGTCATAGTTTTAACCTTAGATGTTACAATAGTACCAAAACTATCTTCGGAAGGTATTTGAACTATATGATGTCATAAAAGTCATGACATACTGACTTATTATATGACTTTTCGAAAAAAAAATTATACATGATACATTAAAAACTAAAAAAAGAACTCCATTTGAATCTACCTAATGCATCAAGTTCGTTTAACTTTCAAAAGAACCGCTATAATAAAAGAACTATCATAAAAATTTAATAAAAGATATATAGACAATATTTTACTTGTTGACTAGTGGGACATGTTATCTGGATGGATAATATTATCTAAATGCTAATCAACAATCTTGAATGTATAATTGTAGTAGTAAAATTTTTTCTTCGATCCCAGATACCCAATTGTATCTGAAAATTTTTTTTCTTGAATGAATAGAAGCTCAACAAAATAAAGAAAAAGAAAGAGATAAACAGCATTTGAAATATCCAATCAGACTACAAAATAGTAAAAACATCGTCTTAGAGGAAAAAAATATTTTCATCATGAGTTAAATTTGAAAAATAGATTATGATGTGTATTAAAGGTATTCGGTGATGGAACAGTACACTGCCTTCATTTTCTTCGCATCAAGCCATGTGGGCATCACATGGACCAATTGAGCGAGGAGGTGCACTCCACGTCAAATGTTCTACACTGCGGGTAGTGTACAAAGAATTTTGCTTCCTTTCACACCCCACAGGCCCACAAACATGATTTATGATATTTAATTAATACATTTTGCAGATGTACATTACATCTGCATTTGTTAAATTAATCATATTTTGAAAAAGCAACTTATTCTGTTCTCCTTTTAAGAGATAAAAAATATTATAATATCATCATTGTAACACTTGTTTATGAATGAAAAACAATTAGGTCTATCATTAAGTGTGAGAATCAGTCCTTTTGGACTTGGTTCAATGTGAAGTCGGCAAACCCTATTGACTTCACTAGAAGGCTTTCAAAAAAAAAAAGAAAAAGAAGGCACACGGGAGAGAAGATGACTTCGATTGAAATAGGGGAACTATATCCCCTATTAATGCATGGCTGTGGGGGTGGGAAGATGAGGATCAAGGGTGACCTAGTAAAAGTCATGCGTTGGTGGGAGAGATTGGACCAATGATGGCGATGAGATTTGGCTTAATTTGAGGATGATCAAGCCTATCCCTTTCCTTTCTCTTCTTATAAAACCCCTCCTCCATCGATCGATTCCACCATCTAAATCTCTCTGCCTCCCTTGTCCTTCTTCTCCATCCACGATTGATCATCGTGCCACTGTGCCATCGCCACTACTACCTCCTTAAAGTCCTAACTTCTTTTCTAAACCCAACAACCTCTATTTCGAGAGTCTTTGGGTCTAAGAACCATCGAAATCCATCCAGCTGGCTGCTGCCATCGCCGTCGCCATCTTTGGTAAGCTCCCTTCCCTCTCCTCTCTTTCCGACCCTAGGTTTCATCGCTTTGGCATGAGGGGCAGAGCCCTTTTCTCTCCTTACCTTCGGACCCCTTGTGGTCATCAGTTAGATCATCTCCCTTATGACATCGCCATGCTAGCCCGTCAGCTACTATGGTCGCATCACAGCCGACACCACCATCCCCATCCTATATTCGTTTGGGAGCCCCAAGAACCATAGATTTGGCTAAGAAGCAAGAGAGAAAGACAGAGAGAGGGATCCAATCTTTTTAGTGAACTTGATCTATGGATTGGACTCAATCTGATTGAATGTGGATCAACCCGAATTATATGGATCTGACTTGAGAATTGACCCAAACCTCGATCTAAATCTGGCCAGACAGAGAATCTCTTTCTATTCATTTTATATTTTTGAATTAAGGGCTAATTAAACTTATTATCCATTTGTACTAGAGCTTTCATCATCAGAAGAACATCGAATCTAAAGATCGGACTAAGAAAATTATAAAATTTTGGATCTGATCAATTGTAAGTTTTTGTCTATCTCTGGATTATTTTTATGCATATTCATGTGTTTAAAATTTAGATTTTAGATAAAAATTTATTAAAATATTTAGAAATTATTAAAATTTGAAGGTATGATTTATGCATAAAAAATAATTTGAAAATATTAGATCAAGCATGGTGTTACCTCTGCATGATAGCATGATATAAAATTTGAAAAAAAATAATTTTCTTGTTTTAATATTGCATGATTTTTAAATTATACATATTCGCCTTTGCATGAATTTTTGAATAAAATTTATTTTGTTGCTCCTTTGAAAAATATGAAAATTTGAGTTGATACTGTTATAGAAATAAGTATGATTATTTATGAGAAATTGATTATGATGAAATTATGAGAAAATTTTTTTAGTTTGACTATGCTTCGGATTTAGCCAAAGGGACTGATCATTGACCACATACCAAAAATATGTTTCTTTCAAGCCTAGCCTTTCGAGACAAATCGCTGGCAGAGCTAGTTCTTTCGAATCTAGTCAGTTGGGATTGATCACTGACACATGCTGATACGTCACGTGTATATTTCAGAACTAATCTTTTTATCTTGTCATAGGACTAACCGTGATTATGTAAATCGAAGCCAATTACTTTCGGGCCTAATCAGTCGGGCTGATCGCTGGCACATGATGATATATTATATATTTATTATTCAAGGGCTAGTCTCTTTCGGATCTTATTATGGGATTGATCATGGTCATAGTCATCAAAAACTGAGAGAGAAATTTTAGATTTTCAGATATGCATGGCATGTTTTGAAAAAAAATTATCTTGTTATATATTACTATTATATTGTTGTATTTTTAAAAAGCTAATTGTACTTGATCCCTCGGAGATATTGATAACTTAGTAGACCCGTAAAGCTCACTCCCTTTTTTTTATTTTTTTCAGATCCAGAAAATTCTATAAGATTTGGGACCGATCAGTGAGCAGCATGGAATTGTGTATTGATAAAATTACAAGTCTTGCGTATTCTTTAGGACCTTATCCTAAGGAGTATGCGGCTATCACATATCCAATCCGAGTGCTGGATACGAAGCATGACAGAGTGGTATTAGAGCTTAGGTTTAACATCATGAGAACTTAGATTAGTGAGAGTGGGGTAGAATTAGATTTTGATTAAATATTTAGAAATAATTATGGGTATTAAAAGTTCAATGAATTGTTTTATAATGTCTGATTGTATTTTGCGGATATACATTGAGTTTCTTAAAACTTTGCATGGGATAAGTATAGAAGATTTGCATTGTCAAAATTCTGTTAAATGCATCAAGCCTAGTTCTAGAAAGAATGTCATTGTGACTAAAAAAATTGATATATAGAAATTATTGGGTATAAAATATCCTCAGCCGAAGTTCTCAGCGGGATTGACCCTTGCAGGTCCCCTCCGACTTCCAACTACTGGTGGACTCCGCCCAGACTCCTACGGGAGCTGGGCTCCATCCCCAACTTCAACCGCAAGGAAGACTCCGCCCGGACTCCTACGAGAGTCGGGCTCCGTCACCGACTTCAACTGCTGGTAAGCTCCGCCCGGACTCCTACGGGAGCCGGGCTCCGTCCCCAACTTCAACCGCAAGGAAGACTCCGCCCGGACTCCTACGGGAGCCGGGCTCCATCACCAACTTCAACTGCTGGTGGACTCCGCCCAGACTCCTACAGGAGCCGGGCTCCGTTCTCAATTTCAACCGCAAGGAAGACTCCGCCCGGACTCCTACGGGAGCCAGGCTCCGTCACCAACTTCAACTGCTAGTAAGCTCCGTCCGGACTCCTACGGGAGCCGGACTTCACACCTAACTTTAATTGCAGGAAGACTCCGCCCGGACTCCTACGGGAGCCGGGCTCCGTCCACAACTTCAACCGCAAGGAAGACTCCGCCCGGACTCCTACGGGAGCCAGGCTCCGTCTACAACTCCAACTGCTGGTGGACTCCGCCCAGACTCCTACGGGAGCGGGGCTCCGTCCCCAACTTCAACCGCAAGGAAGACTCCGCCCGGACTCCTACGGGAGCCGGGCTCCGTTACCAACTTCAACTGCTGGTAAGCTCCGCCCGGACTCCTACGGAAGTCGGACTCCATCTCCAACTTCAACCGCAAGGAAGACTCCACTCGGACTCCTACGGGAGTCGGGCTCCGTCACCAACTTCAATTGCTGGTGGACTCCGCCCAGACTCCTACGGGAGCCGGGCTCCGTCCCCAACTTCAACCGCAAGGAAGACTCCGTCCGGACTCCTACGGGAGCCGGGCTCCATCACCAACTTCAACTGCTGGTAAGCTCCGTCCGGACTCCTACGGGATCCGGGCTCCGTCCCCAACTTCAACCGCAAGGAAGACTCCGCCCGGACTCCTACGGGAGCCGGGCTCTGTCACCAACTTCAACTGCTGGTAAGCTCCGTCTGGACTCCTACGGGAGCCGAACTTCGCACCTGACTTTAATTACAGGAAGACTCCGCCCAGACTCCTACGGGAGCCGGGCTCCGTCCTCCACTCCAACGGCTGCAGGCAGACTTTGCCCGGACTCCTACGAGAGTCCGACTCCGCCCACGACTCCAACAGCAAGGACACTCCGCCCAGACCCCTACGGGAGCCGGACTCCACCCCCGACTGTGACTGAAGGAAGACTCCATCCGAGCTCCTGCCGAAGCCGGATTCCGAGCTCCTCTCGGACAGATGGCTAACTACCTCTCTCCGCCAGACACTCCAACCGGACTTCAGCCGGCAGACCTTCATCCCCTGGCGCACCGCAGTAACAGGCTCCACCTCCTGCGACGGATTCCACGCGGCTCCATCACTCCCGGCAGGCCGTAATAATGGCCACGGTCCTGCTCCACTTTTTGTGACGGATACCGCACGATTCTTCTATCCTCTGGCAAGTTGCGACAACGGACGCCGCTCCACTCCTCGTGGCAGACTCCACGTGGCATGCCCCGGTAATAGCCACGGGTCCACCCCACTACTCTCCGCAACAAACTTTCTCTGACTATGGGTGGCCCACTGCCAGACGGTTACAGGCATCACCATCAGTTTGTTGCCCCCTCCGCCTATAAAAGGGGGAACCCCAGATACGTTATTCTATAAGCTCTCATTTTTACCTAGAAACTCTGCTAAAATTTTTCGTTCGAGTACTCCATTCTTGTTAAGGCAGAGAACTGACTTGAGCGTCGGAGGGTCTTGCCGGAGCAACCCCACCTCCGATTTAGATTTCTTTTGCAGGTCCTGGCGGCTACCATGACTCCAGCTTCTCCGGCGTAAGCGGATTTTTGCACCAACAGGATTGGCACTAGAAGGAGGGCGTGTGTCTTCGCAGTACCCTTGTTCTTAAAGGGGCGCTCGACGGGACCGCCCCCGGGCATCTTTTCCGACGTCCTCTCCTCCCCCTTTACTTGGTCTTTGCCCGATGCCTCCCTGCAAGGCATCCACACGACGATCCACAGCCTCCGCGGCCAGATCTCAGGCTCCGACCTCACCTCCAGTTTTTCAGTCTCCTCCTCCTCCTCCGGCGATGGTGGTCGGCGCGGAGCAATTTGATCTGCTGGCGCAGTAGGTCAGAGGCCTCACTGAGACCATACAGGCCATGCAGCAGCAGCAGCCGCAAGCATCAGTGCGCCTGGAAAGGGTGTCACCGAAACACCAGAATCCGGCGATGGGGCAGGCTACTTGGGCCAGCCGTCCTGTCTTTCCTGGGAAGACGAACCCGAGGGTGGAGAGCCCTCAATCGGATCACGACTCCACCCCTGGAAGATCTCTGCCCCCATTCTGCCAGAGGACCCTCGAGACCCGAAGTCGAGAGGATTTTCTGGATCGGAGACTCCAAGAGATGAACCGGCGGATCGAAGAACTCCGCCACGCTCCCCCCGCTTATGGTGAGGATATTTGCACTGACCCTTCCTTTTCTCAAATGATCATGCAGGAATCGATCCCGCTAAACTTTAAACTCCCCCAGTTCGAAAGCTACGACGGGACTTCGGACCCGGTCAATCATCTGGAAGCCTTCCGGACGATGATGCTGCTTCATGGCGCACCCGACGTCATTCTATGCCGAGCCTTCCCATCCACCTTGAAGGGAGCGGTGAGAAACTGGTACTCGGCGCTGAAGTCGGGTACCATCTTTTTCTTCGATCAAATGAGCCATCAATTCGTGGCCCATTTTGTCAGCAGCCGGCGCCCCCGGAAGGGCTCGGAGTCTCTCATGAATATCAGGCAGAGGGAAGGGGAGTCCATTCGGGCCTATATCAACCGCTTCAATGTTGCAGCGCTGGAGGTCCGAAATTTGGACCAATCGGTAGCAATGGCCGCTCTGAAGGGCGGCCTTCAGAAGAATGACCTTTTGTTCTCTCTGGAGAAGAAGTACCCCAGGGATTTTGCTGATTTGTTGGCTCGGGCTGAAGGGTACGCCCGAGCGAAAGAAGCATTCAAAATGAAGGATGAGGAGACCGCGAGAGAGCGGCAGGCGAGAGACTCGAGTAAGCCCGCAGTCGAAAAAAGGTCGAGAGAAGCTCGGCCGCGTTCTCGATCCCCTCCTGGGCACAAGCGTGCCCATACTCCGCCCCGGGTACGTAGGCAGAGAAGTCCGGATCGCGGGGTTCGGCGGGGTTCTCCACCGGAAAGATTCCGCAACTACGCCCCCCTCAATGCCTCGAAGACCCAGGTACTGATGGAGGTCAGGGAGCAGCTCCCTAGGCCAGAGAGGATGCGCACACACCCCGGAAAGCGCAACCCCAACAAGTTCTGTCTCTACCACCGCGACCATGGCCACGACATGGAGGAATGCATCCAGCTCCGAGACGAGATCGAGGAGCTCATCCGACGAGATCGACTCGATAGGTTCATCCGACGTCGGTCTGAGGGTAGAGAAGATCGGTCAAGGGCCCTGCCGCAACCTGAACCGCCAAGGAGGGAGGAGCAGCCCGGGGATCGGCCTCCAATTGGGACCATCGACTCCATCACCGGAGGGCCTCAAGGAGAAGCAGACCTTCCACGACCATGGAACTCGAAAAACCTGTAAATGTATCGCTTACGACCTTGCCCTGAATCTAAATTCCTTTCGACTTTGCATGTTCCTCCCATTTGGTATGGATTTGTTACGACTGAGGATGACCCCTTCAAACAATTAAAACAAGGTTATGTTAGGAACGGGAGGAGAACCTCATCCTAATATAAATAAAATGAAAGTCCGATTACCTTGAGATCGAATTGGGGGAGAGGCCTTACAACGTCCTAATGCGCCCCTACAGCCATGTCAGGAATAGGAGGAGAACCTCGTCCTGGCATGAGCAAAGTCAAAGGTCCGATTCTTTTAGACCGGATGGGGGGAGAGGCCTTACAATACCCTAATGCGCCCCCACAGCCATGTCAGGAACAGGAGGAGAACCTCGTCCTGACATGAGCAAAGTCAAAGGCCCGGTTCTTTTAGACCAGATTAGGAGAGAGGCCTTACAACGCCCTAATGCACCCCCACAGCCATGTCAGAAACAGGAGGAGAATCTCGTCCTGACATGAGCAAAGTCAAAGGCCCGATTCTTTTAGACCGGATGGGGGGAGAGGCCTTACAACGCCTTAATGCACCCCACAACCATGTCAGGAACAGGAGGAGAACCTCGTCCTGACATGAGCAAAGTCGAAGGCCCGGTTCTTTTAGACCGGATAGAGGGAGAGGCCTTACAACGTCCTAATGCACCCCCACAGCCATGTCAGGAACAGGAGGAGAACCTCGTCCTGACATGAGCGAAGCCGAAGGCCCAGTTTTTTTAGACCGGATGGGGGAGAGACCCTTGCGGTGGTCCTTATGTGCCCCCACTGCCTCGTTGGAAACAGGAGGAGAACCTCGTCCTAACCTGAACTGAAATCGACTACGTCAGGAATGGAAGGAGAACCTCATCCTGACGGTGACGAAACCCGGCCGCCCAACAAGATCGGATGAAGGGGAAAGATCCCTCGACGGCACCTTCACATTTCTACGCAACCCCGCAAAAAGCAAGGGGAGGGCCCTCACTCCGAAAAGAGGAGAGAAATTAAAAAGGAAAAGCGACGAACTATGTCGGAAACAGATGAAGGACAAACCACACCAAAGACCTAAAGAACCTCATCTCAACAAAGACGGAAAGTTCCTACCAAACGCCCCCGGCCTTTAAGAAGGCTCTCGACATAGGTCAAGAAAACAGCAACGCCTCCGAGGTAATGCGGAGTTTGGACCACCAAGCTCGAGCCGACGGCCATGAACGACAAGGAAAGCGAACCAACGTATCGACGACTGGGCACCTCCAAACGACGTCAACGTCGGACAAGTCGAACGATAAGAGAAGTTCGGTGGACGATAATTTAATACAACATGCAGACGAGGTAACACAAAATCCCCTTTTCATTCCATTTACAAAATATACATCACGAAGCCCAGAAGGCCAAAGGAAGAAAAGCAAAATGACAAAAGCGAGACAAAACAACAAAAGAAAAAATGTATACATGAAAAGACAGAAGGCCAAGAAGAGCCCTAGGGAAGCTCTGCTCCTTCCGACCTAGAATTATCTACTCCACCCCTTATCCAGGACTGCCTCAGATTCTCAACTTCTTCTTCTAGCTCTCTCTTTTTCAGTACCGCATCCTGGAGCGCCCGACGAAGTCGTTGGCTTTCGGTCTCCACCTCTCGACGCCTCTTTCTCAGGACCTCAGATTCTGCCTCCGCGTCCGTGACGGCCTGCTGCTCGTATGCCAGTTGGACCTTCAATTACTGCAGCTCGGCCATCCTTTTCCCGAGGGCGATAGAAAGCCCTTCGACGGTTCCTCTTAGGGACTGAAGTTCATTAGAATCCCGAGCAAAAGTAAGCTGAGCCCTGTCAGCCAGCTGCCTCTGAAGACGGGCGACTTCGTCGGCCGCCGTCCAGAGTCTCCCTTTATATTCATCCACCTGCTTGCGCCAACCCGCCCGATGCACGTCGTAGCTCACCTCGACATCCTGAAGCTACTGCTGAAGGGCGGAGACCTTCTTCGACCACTCCCGGTCACCGTCGGCCCGGGCCAAGAGCCGGGACGAACTCCCTTCCAGCTGGCCAATCCTCTCCTGCACAGCTGACAGTTCCACCCTGAGAGAGCTGATCTTGACAGCTTGAGCCCAAATTCGATCGCTGGCATTCTTCTTGTGTTCCTCAAGCTCCTTCGTGAAGTCTGCCTTCCTCCGGCTATACTCCATGATCCCCTTCACGTGGAGATTCCGAAAGCGGGTGGCCTCCGAAGTGGCTTCAGAGTAACCCTCCCTTAACCTATGAAGCTCGTCTTCCATCTTCTTCGACCTTTTCGTCGCATGAAGAACCTCCTTCTTCAGCCGCTGGATCGTGGACTTCAGCGGGATCCCCTGGGGCAGGGAAAGTACCTTGGCAGGATACTGCCATCAAGAGACAGAAGCGTCAAGGCGCGTCTCATTGCAGAAAGAAAAATAAAAAGGGGGGAAGGGGGAGAAGAGAAGCCATCCACGGTGAGAAATTCAACTTTATTGATTGAATGATTCTTGAAGACAAAAAGAAAGAAAAAAATTACAGTAAAAGAAAGCTACAAGGTCGAAGGTCTCAGACCTCAGAAGCAGGAGTTGGGGAGCTCGGTGTCCCTGGAAGGGGGGCTGCACAGCAGTAGCGGCAGGAGAAGGCCCGACCTCATCTTCAGACTCCTCGCCCAAGAAGCTGAGGTCGAGCTCAAAAAATTTTCTAACCACCTTCTCCTGGCAGAGCTCGAACCCCTTGATGAAGGCTTCCTGGCCAAACCGGACATTCAGGTCTCTCATCTCCACGGAGGCCTTGAACTCTTCTACCGCAAGACCCCTGGCCTCCGAGACCAGGACTGGAATCTGCTCCGTCAAATTGGCGACCCCGGCCTCCGCCGTTCTCACCGTCTCCTCCAAGGTCTGTTTCTCCTCCTCCCAGGCCTGCTTCTCTTTCTCTAAGGCCTCTTGGAGGGCAACTGCTTCAGCGGCCTTTTCCTTGAGGCGGGCGACTTTGGCCCGGCGATGCTCCTCCGCCTGGATGGCGTCCCTCCGCACCCAGTTCGTCGCCTCAATGTTGGCGAGGAGTTGATGCCCAATCTATAAGGGTGGCTAGGGGATCAGAACAGGGGTCAAAAAACCAATTAAACGAAGATTTGTTTACCTCGAGAAAGGACCTCAGAGAGTCCCAAACCCGCTGCTCGAGATCGGCACGATCGATCCTCTCGACGACCTCAGGCATAATGCAGCCGTCGATCAACTGCTTGATCAGATCCCTATCATTGAAGGGGTTCTCCGGCTCTTCTTCGGAGCCGAGGGACTCGTCAGCGGCGGTCTAGCGGCCACTCACCCTACGGGCCACCGACTTCCTTCTCCTTCCCCTCTCAGCTACGGGTGCCTCCGTGGAGCAGACCCCCAGAACGGGGGCCCCAGTCGGCGGACTCCTTGAAGAGGCCCGGGGGGCCGTTGGTTCGGCGTCCGAAGGAACGTCGATCGCTAGAGCCGCCTGGACAGGCACGGCCAAGCTCGTCTCCTCCGTGCTGGCCCTCTTTGCTGATCCGGAGGCCGCGGCACCCTTTCTTTTATGGGCCTTGAGGCCCCTGGCAAGCATCCGTACTGCTTCGGCGTCCATTCCTTAAAAAAAAAAATCACTCAATCAAAAATCAGAAGTCAATAATGAGGTGAAAAAGGAAGGAGTAGCATGCAAAAAAAAAAAAAAAAGAAGAGAAAAGAGAAAAGAGAAGAAAAAGAAAAGAAAAAGAAGAATGACGGAAGAAGAGAAGAGAAAGGAAAAGATGGAGTACTCGCAGGATCCTGAGGGCTCAGGCCGATGTTGAACAAAAATTACTCCCTCAGAAGGTTGGAAAGGGAAGGAGCGAAGTAGTCAAGAAGCTTCCGGGCAGCCTGGAGGTCGTCCTCCCCCAGGCTGGGGGCTCGGCGGACAGAATCCCTCAGAGAGCCCCAAGGGGGCAGGCCCAGCCTCAGGGTCGGGCAGTAGATGAAGAGGTATTTTTCCTTCCAGTTGTGGATTGAAGAGGGGGCACATTTCAGCAACCCCTTCTTGCCGAACTGAGGGGAGAAATACCACCAGTCCTTCGTCGAAGGATGACGCTTGAAGGTATAGAAATGCCTAAATAGAGAGAGGGACGGCTGGACCTCGACTACGTGGCAAAGGGAGAGAAACCCTATCAAAAACCTAAAAGAATTCAGAGCAACTGAAGCCAAAGAGATATCTAAGAAGCGGAAGAGGGCGACAACAAACGACAGAAGCGGAAGCCGGAGCCCGGCACGAAACGCCTCCTGATACAAGCAAAAACGATCGGGTGGGGGAGTGCTAGCCCGGTCGGAGGGGCCAGGCAGCTTCAGGTCGTACTCCGGAAGAACTCCATACTGAACCCTTATCAGAAGGAGTTCATCCGGGGTCAAGGAGCATGGAATGGCGTCCGACGTAAAAACCGGGTGAAGCCCAGCCCCAGATGCGGGTTCATCTACAGAACGAGGAACCTGAGGGGTTGAGGCGGAAGAACTCCCGAAACCGCTGGAAGCGGAAGAGCCGGAAGACATTTCAGATAACTTCGAATGAAGACTCTAAAGATCCCGAAAAAAACAGACAGGACAAAGAACGAGAGGTCACAGGAGACCAACTCAGAGGAAGGCGACAGAAGAAAATGACGAAGAAAAGGCCCCTGAGCGACAGAGAGAAGAGCGAAGATTCTAGGATTAACCTAGATCGCTCTGAAGGACGCGGAGGGGCGAGGATAGGGATGACTCGAAGGATGCTTATGGCCCAAGAAGATGCCAAGGAGAATCGGGACTCTCGAAGAAGGGGCAGATACTGATGGAACTCTCGAGCAGAATGGGGCCCCTGAAGGCGGAGGGACGGGTTTAAATAGATCCTGGGATCCGGCGCCATAATGATCGCGAATCCCCTCAGACCGGCCCACGCTCGACACGTGTCCCACTCGCCATGGCAGGCGGCTAAAAGTGACTGACGGCTGACAGAGCCATTACTGCATCGTACCTGGGCCAGCGTACCAACGGGAATTTCGAAGGGTCCCTTCGTATCGCCCCGATTCGAAAAGACTCCAGCACGCGCGTATTTAATGCCAAAATATCTGGGGGCGATCGTGCGCAGGCTTCGAGGGGACAACTTCGGCTGTGCCAATCTCTCTGTACTTCCTTCATTCGAAATTCGAACTCAGAAGTAGGGGGACTGGTGTTGGGTATAAAATACCCTCAATCGAAGTTCTCAGCGGGATTGACCCTTGCAGGTCCCCTCCGACTTCCAACTACTGGTGGACTCCGCCCAGACTCCTACGGGAGCCGGGCTCCGTCCCCAACTTCAACCGCAAAGAAGACTCCGCCCGGACTCCTACGAGAGCCGGGCTCCGTCACCAACTTCAACTGCTGGTAAGCTCCGCCCGGACTCCTACGGGAGCCGGGCTCCGTCCCCAACTTCAACCGCAAGGAAGACTCCGCCCGGACTCCTACGGGAGCCGGGCTCCGTCACCAACTTCAACTGCTGGTGGACTCCGCCCAGACTCCTACGGGAGCCGGGCTCCGTTCTCAATTTCAACTGCAAGGAAGACTCCGCCCGGACTCCTACGGGAGCCGGGCTCCGTCACCAACTTCAACTGCTGGTAAGCTCCATCCGGACTCCTACGGGAGCCGGACTTTGCACCTAACTTTAATTGCAGGAAGACTCCGCCCGGACTCCTATGGGAGCCGGGCTCCGTCCACAACTTCAACCGCAAGGAAGACTCCGTCCGGACTCCTACGGGAGCCAGGCTCCGTCTACAACTCCAACTGCTGGTGGACTCCGCCCAGACTCCTACGGGAGCCAGGCTCCGTCTCCAACTTCAACCGCAAGGAAGACTCCGCCCGGACTCCTACGGGAGCCGGGCTCCGTCACCAACTTCAACTGCTGGTAAGCTCCGCCCGGACTCCTACGGGAGCCGGGCTCCATCTCCAACTTCAACCGCAAGGAAGACTCCGCTCGGACTCCTACGGGAGTCGGGCTCCGTCACCAACTTCAATTGCTAGTGGACTCCGCCCAGACTCCTACGGGAGCCGGGCTCCGTCCCCAACTTCAACCGCAAGGAAGACTCCGCCCGGACTCCTACGGGAGCCGGGCTCCGTCACCAACTTCAACTGCTGGTAAGCTCCGCCCGGACTCCTACGGGAGCCGGGCTCCGTCCCCAACTTCAACCGCAAGGAAGACTCCGCCCGGACTCCTACGGGAGCCGGACTCTGTCACCAACTTCAACTGCTGGTAAGCTCCGTCCGGACTCCTACGGGAGCCGGACTTCGCACCTGACTTTAATTGCAGGAAGACTCCACCCAGACTCCTACGGGAGCCGGGCTCTGTCCCCCACTCCAACGGCTGCAGGCAGACTTCGCCCGGACTCCTACGGGAGTCGGACTCCGCCCACGACTCCAACAGCAAGGACACTCCGCCCAGACCCCTACGGGAGCCGGACTCCACCCCCGGCTGTGACTGAAGGAAAACTCCATCCGAGCTCCTGCCGAAGCCGGATTCCGAGCTCCTCTCGGACAGATGGCTAACTACCTCTCTCCGCCAGACACTCCAACCGGACTTCAGCCGGCAGACCTTCATCCCCTGGCGCACCGCAGTAACAGCCGCGATTCCGCTCCATTCCCTGCGGCAGATTCCACGCGGCTCCATCACTCCACGACCCTGCTCCACCTCCTGCGATGGATTCCACGCAGCTCCATCACTCCCTGGCAGGCCGTAATAATGGCCACGGTCCTACTCCACTTTTTGCGACGGATACCGCACGATTCTTCTATCCTCTGGCAAGTTGCGACAACGGACGCCGCTCCACTCCTCGTGGCAGACTCCACGTGGCACGCTCCGGTAATAGCCACGGGTCCACCCCACTACTCTCCGCAACAAACTTTTTCTGACTATGGGTGGCCCACTGCCAGACGGTTACAGGCATCACCATCAGTTTGTTGCCCCCTCTGCCTATAAAAGGGGGAACCCCAGATACGTTATTCTATAAGCTCTCGTTTTTACCTAGAAACTCTGCTAAAATTTTTCGTTCGAGCACTCCATTCTTGTTGAGGCAGAGAACTGACTTGAGCATCGGAGGATCTTGCCGGAGCAACCCCACCTCCGGTTTAGACTTCTTTTGCAGGTCCCGACGGCGACCGCGACTCCAGCTTCTCCGGCGTAAGTGGATTTTTGCACCAACAGGAATATATATATATATATATATTGAGTAATGTAGATGGGCTATATTATATTGTGTATTTTAAAAATTTAATCTTGATATATTATAGAATGTGATAGCAATTTTGAATTTATTAAAAGTTATTTTGGATTAGAAGATGATGATTATTTGTTGATAAAGAGAATAGAAGGAAAAAAAATAATGGAATGATTACTCAAGGATATTATAGGTAAAGAAGACTTCATGATCATAACAAGATTTGACTAAACAATTGAAGGATATTTTATAAATAGTTATCAGGAATAATTTTTCTTACTTGATGTTTTGAGTGGATCTTCTAAAGTTGATTGTTCTCTCCAATTATAATACTCTAGCAATTTAAAGAATCATGATGAAGAAGTCAGAAGTTGATTTTCTCAAAAGAGAGAGATTGATTTATCAAGATAATCCAGAGTTGGTTTGATGTGAATCAAATTTAGAGATTAATATTTTGATCATTCAATGGTGCAAACATGGTAATTATCTGAAAAAAAAATTATGATCCAATGGACTTAGAAAAATAAAATCTTTGGTTGGATTTTACAAAATTATAATCTAAATCATTAAGAACTTTAGGAAAGGTTAATCAGAGTTGCATAGTAAAAGTGTGGTGGTTGAATCATTTAAAATTGATTGAAAATATTAATTATGGTTTGAAATATATTATGATGGAAGGTATGATTCTAATATGAGTATTGAGTACTATGAATTTTTGGGCTAGACCCATTGTGACTATATTGGTCATGCTACAAAAAGTTTTGACCACCTATATCTAAGATTAGTTGATTGTTAATTAAATTTGATCTATTTGTCAAGTGTCTGAATAAATCTAATAAGATTTATTCCCTCCTTATGATCCTCTGACATTAGAATCATGATATTGATATTTTATTTTTTCAAATTAATTTTTTCTTATGATTCAATTATGAGATCATTTTCATAATCATGATGGGCCATTATTGTCAAAAGCTATAGTCATGATCATTTTTACAGTCATCTGATGATTTGATTTTAATCAAGATAGATCATTATCTTTTGTAGAATAAAATTTTATCATAGTATTAATGTTAAATTTATTTCAAGCTCTATTCCGAGCATAATTGATTTAAATAATCAATCTTGCTGTAAGATTTTTGCATCCAATTGATACCAACTCAATCATGAATGCATGTGCATTTATATTACAATTTCAATCTCAAATTTTTGATCACTTAATTAGTACTAATCTTATTAGTCTATATCTTAATTTTAAACATGATAGAAAACTTTTGATCTGATAATCCCACTGATTTTGATTGAGGAGAGATGAGATCTTTGATTATATATCATAGGGGCAAAATTTCAGAATCGACATAGAGGTGCCAAATTGTGAAGTATTTCTAGGAAGAGTCTGTGCTTTGGTATGAAAATCTCCATGAGCATTGTGGTTGACCTAAATGGTCGGATTGCTTGCGAGCATTTTATTAATGCGATCATGTATTTAGATTGATAGGAATAACAAGCCAGGACAAATTGATATATGTAAGTTTTGGGTTGAGCATCTTTAACTTAGGAAGATCTAGTTTTCTTAAATTTTGAGGATGAAATTTTTATAAGGGAGAAGAATCTAAAAATTGATCCTCTTGCACTTGGTTCAATGTGAAGTCAGCAAGTCCTACCGACTTCACCAAAAGACTTTCAAAAAAAAAGAAGGTGCGCAGGGGAGAAGACGACTTTGATTGAAATAGGGAAACTATATCCCCTATTAATCCATGGCCATCAGGGTGGGAAGATAAGGATCAAGGATGACCTGATAAAAGTCGTGCGTCGATGGGAGAGACTAGATCAATTACGATAATGAGATCCGACTTAATCCGAGGATGATCAAGCCTATTCCTTTCTTTTGTCTTCCTATAAAATCCCTCCTCTATCAATCAATTCCACCATCTAAATCTCTCTGCCTCCCTTAGCCCTCTTCTCCATCCACGATGGTCATCGTGCCGCCGTGCCATCACCGTCGCTACCTCCTTAAAGCCCTAATCTTCTTTCCTAAACCCAACAACCTCTTTTCTGGGAGTCTTCAGGTCTGAGAACCATCGAAATCCATCCCATCGGCTACTGCCATCACCGTCGCCACCATCTTCAATAAGCTTCCTTTCCTCTCCTCCCTTTCTGGCCCTAGGTGTCATCACCTTGATGTGAGGGGCAAAGCCCTTTCTTCCCTTACCTTCGAACCCCTTGTGGTCATCGGCTGGATCATCTCCCTTATGACGTCACCGTGCTAGCCCGCCGGCCGCTCTAGTCGCATCACAGCCGACACCACCACCCCCATCCTATGTTCATTCGGGAGCCCCAAGAACCATGGATTTGGCTAAGAAGCAAGAGAAAAAGAGAAAGAGAGAGAGGGACCCAATCTTTTTGGTGAACCTGATCTATGGATTGGACTCAATCTAATTGAGTTTGAGTTAACTTGAATTGTATGGATCTGACTCGAGAATTGATCCAAACCTCAATCTAAACCCGACCATATAGAGAATCTCTTTCTATTCATTTTATGTTTTTGAATTAAGGGTTAATTAAACTTGTTATCCTTTTCTACTAGAGCCTTCATCACCGGAAGAACACCGGATCCAGAGATCGAGCTAAGAAGATTATAGAATTTTAGATTTGATCAATTATAAGTTTCTTTTTATCTCTAAATTATTTTTATGCATATTCATGTATTTAAAATTTTGATTTTATATAAAAATTTATTAAAATATTTAGAAATTATTAAATTTTGAAGGTATGATTTATGCATGAAAAATAATTTAAAAATATTGGATCAAGTATGGTATTACCTCTGCATGATAGTATGATATAAAATTTGAAAAAAGATGATTTTCTTGTTTTAATATCGTATGATCTTTAAATTATATATATTCACTTTTGCATGAATTTTTGAATAAAAATTATTTTGTTACTCTTTTAAAAAATATGAAAATTTGAGTTGATACTGTTATAAAAATAAATATGATTATTTATGAGAATTTGGTTATGATGAAATTATGAGAAAAATTCTCCAATTTGACTATGATTCAGGTCTATCCAACGAGACTGATTGTTGGCCATAAGTCAGAAACATGTTTCTTTTGGGCCTAACCAGTCAGAGTTGATCACTGACAGAGCTAGTTCTTTTGGATCCAGTTAGTTGGGGCTGATCACTGGCACACGCTGATGTGTTGCATCTATATTTCAGAACTAATTTTTTTATCTTGTCACAGGGTTAATAGTGGCCGTGTGAATCAAAGCTAATTCTTTTCGAACCTAACCAGTCGGGACTGATCACTGGCATATAGTGATGCATCACATGTTTATTATTCAGAAGCTAGTCTCTCTCAGACTTTGTCACGAGACTGATCATGACCGTAGTCATCAAAAACTGAAAGAGGAATTTTAGATTTTCAGATGTACATGGCATGTTTTGAAAGAAAATTATCTTGTTGCATATTACTGTTATATTGTTATATTTTTGAAAAACTAATTGTGCTTGATTCTTTAGAGATATTGATAACTTATTGAGCCCATAAAGCTTACTCCCTCTTTTTCTATTTTTTTCAGATCCAGAAGATTTTATGAGGCTTGAGACCGATCAATGAGAAACATAGGATTGTGTATTAATAAATTGGCAAGCCTTGCATATTTGTCCTGAGGAGTGTGCGGCCATCACGTGTCTGATCTGGATGCTGGATTGGGGGCGTGATATTAAGCCTATCGTTAATTGGGAAGAAAATTATTGAATTTTTTTTAAAAAAAAGAAGGGTGGGAGAAAGTTCCATTAAGATATTAATAAATATGGGATCCAACATAAATTGGATCTAATTCAACTAGTTGGCATTCAGAGAATTAGGTGTTTTGATATGCACCATTATTGTAATACTCTCGAATAATTGAATGTCTCTTTAGAACAACCAAATTGAATGATATGTTAGACAGAGAATCATAACAACTGTGAAACATCGCATTGCCAAACATATATGAGAAAAAATAATAATTTTTACTATTCCTTCGATGATCCTATCATTCCTTCTCGCTAGTTATATCTCACTCATGTCATGAATATCTCAAAAAATAATAATAATTTGAAAATGAAAGTGTTATACCCATATACTGATATATAAATAAGGATTTTGCTAGGATGCTTTTTATAATTTTTTTTATTCTAATCTCTTCCTCCATGATTGCCGCTGCTCTGACAACAAGGCCGCTTGCTCCAATAACATCTACCTCTTCCCTCTCAACTTCGCCGCTTGCTCCAATAACATCTACCTCTTCCCTCTCAACTTCGCTATCTCTACTGCCAACAATCACCTGTTGCCATCTTCGACTTTCTCTATCTCAATGCCCTTATCAACAGTCATGATGCTGCTACCAACAAGGACTTTTCCTCATCACCATCACTTTCCAGCCCAATAGCTTTCCCATCAATTTATTAGAGCTCTACCACCTTCCTCCCGTATCTTGCCTTGAGTATGGGCCAATGACAAATACTCCTCAAAGGAGGAGTTTTACTTTCTAAGAAGGTCTTCCAACAAGAAAGAGAGTTCCAAGGTACTTGCCGACGGCCGAATGTCAAGCTCCTGATGAATCTTCCCATCGTTGCTATCCCGATTGAGAATTATAAGGTCCATATCTTAATGCTAAGCAATATCGTCATACCTATCATTCAATTCAATATCTTCTTTGAGTTTGTCATCGCTTGCAGCTTTATCAATGAAAGCTTCATCACTCTGGTTAGATCAAGCTTGTGTGATCCAATATTAGGTCTAAAAAATCTAAATTCAAGAATGCTAAGATTATTGACTTTGGGGTCCCGTCATCATCATCATTGTCTCTGTTGTTACTCCGACTGCTAACTCTCGTATCTCCAAATAGAAAACCCCATTTACCCTCCTTGCCTTCTTCATCGGTAGAGAAAGATCAAGATAAAAATTTTAGGTTCGCAAATTTCTCCGACCCAAATTTATAATTGCCATAAAGAATTGAAGAATTCTTGAGATATTTATTTGTTTAATTCCTACAGAGGCAAGTTTTATTACCGCCACCTCCACCAAGACATGCCCCACCATCATTGCCACCATTGAGGAAAGCCCCATTGCCACCACCTAGTCAAGAAGGAGCCATGGAGCCCATGGAGAAGATGAAGCTTGGGACACCATCCAATAGAGATTGGTTGGTGAGAAAGGAGATAGGGAAGAGCAAAGAAGAGGAGTCTTACGGTCCAAGACCAAAGGCAAGGAAGAAGAAGGGGAGTGGACAGAGGAAAGTATCAAAGATGAGGGAGCTAACTGAAAAAAGCATGGATTTTGATTTACTCACAAAAAGACTTGATTTTGATGACCTAACTGCCGGTTATCCGGCATCAATCTAAGACCTTCCACTTGACATGTATGTTGAAGACTGCATACTTGCAAGGAAATTTAGAAGCACCATAGCAAGAGTCTAACTAAACCTAATCCATGGAAACGAGAATTGGCGGCGGTTGAGCCGGGGATGCTCGGTTGGTCAAACGGCCGATCCTATCTATTTAGATTTTCGACCGGAGCGGACACAACCGGTTCGATACCAGCGAGGAGAGCCCGACAATTCCGTTACTCGCCCGTCCATATGGTTGGAGGCGGTTGCTCCATGGAGGAGAGCGCGACACAGAGAGAAGGCACCGCCCTCGCCACGGCCATGGCCACCCCCAGAGGCAGGGATTGCGATCGCGATCGAGAGCTCCTCATCCCCGTCGGCAGCAAAACCCTAGAACTCGAGGATGGGGCGTCCCTTTCCTCCTCCCCGCCCACCATCTCTGCACCTCCTCCCTCCTCCCTCCACCTCCGCCACCCACCCACCGGGATCGAGGTTAGCTGCTCGTGATCTCTTCTCTTCTCCTTTTCATTATATTACTCGATTCGTGGTCCAATGACTCGAAAAAAAAAAAAGGAGATTTTTTGCCAGATTTTAGATTCTGTTTTCGTTTCCATATCCACTGCCATAAAAAAAAGGGGATTTTTCTGTACTGGATTTGCATCTGATTAATCTTTGATGAATCCTCCGTACTTGATCCAAAGGGATCTGGTTTTGTATCTTTACCTGTTCAGGCGATCTTTAAAGTTCTTTTCTTTAGGTTTGTCTATACTAATAGTTTAAGATTTGTTTCCTGTTGGATTACATCTGGGGGGAATTTGAGATTGTTAATCAAAAAGTGTGTGTGAGGTAAAATGGAAATCTGGAAGGCAACAGCAGCAATAGACTCCTTTTTTTCTAAAAACTGGTATTAACGTATCTATCGTGTGGAGATGAATGCCTAAAAAATGAGAAACTTGGTTTGATGGAATAAGTTGAAGGCTGTCCTGATTGGTGATGTCGTCAAAAGCTTGAAGTTTCCTGAAGATGGTGGATGGAGGATTCATAAAGAGAGTTTTTGCTTCTCCATAAGACTGACTTCATGGTAGGGATTAATTCTAGGTTCATTCCACTACTATTTTCTGATATAATTAGATAACAGAAGTCTTGAGTCAATTTCCACTCAGTCAATAAGGGCAAAGGTGATGACGAGCCTACTGAAAGTCCAGAAGATCAGACTCAATTGATGCGGTGATAGTAATAAATATTGTATCTCCATATAATGTGCACGACACTAGGGAGAAGTTAAAATATTAAACGTATCATCTTCAATTAACAAGCCTCAACTGGAGCTAGTGAGTTGTCTGAGCCAGTAATCATGTGTTATAACCACCAGAAACAATCATGGTACCATCTATTCGAATTGGCTTGATGATTTAAAGCTTGATCTTTGTATATACAAGACTACAAAAACTGTACATATTGTAAAAATAGCATGTTTGACAACACATAAGTGGGGCTACTTGTTGTCATAAGCATCCCTTGGTTTTGTTATTGTGATTGAGATCTTTTGAAATTCAGTTACCTTCAATCTAGAATAATAGGGTATCTTGAATTTGGGTTTCCTGTTATACATGAGATATTCACAACCTTTTCTTGCAATTTTGTAGACCTTTACTATGGTCATCCGCAGCTGGGCCTCAAAAAAGTTCATGACAGGATGGTGAGTCCTTTGCTGGTCAACTTTACAGCAGCCAATTCATAAAAATCTGTAAATTTTTTTGGCAAATGGCAAGTAATCACCTTACATGCTTATCTTTCTTTTATTTTTCTTTTCTTTTTGAGAATGTAATTGTTAGATCACCACCATTGAGATTTGAACCTGAGACCTCTCACTTGAAGAGCAAGATATCATGCCTATCTGTACTTGTCAACCATAATTTTTTGTTCAACATGCTGTGCATCATGTAGTATATTTTTATGAAAGTATCCTTTGCCTAAAAGATGAAACCTTTATTGGAACTTGTACACTGCCCATGCCAGATGATTCCAATCATGATATATTAGAGATGAAACCATGATTAATGCATGCATGTCTTTACTGGAGGTAGGATCTTGGAACCCTCTGCTAACTGTTCAACAGATCATAACAATCTTTAGGAGGGTCCTGTGACGAATATTCCTGCATATTATTTATGCGGGAATCTACTCAAAATATACCTTCAAACACCCCATTTATTTGGGATTTAAATTGGTGCATTATGTAAACTGCTTCAATCACATTATATATTCAAATACTGGATAGCAGGGGTCCAGTTGCAGTTATATACATTCCCTGGTGACCTGCTTATAGTGGCTTATTGCATTCACTGAACCTTTCCATGAGTTGTTAACCAAGTTTAAATTTGTATATTTGAGCTTATGAGATGATCTCTTTGGGATATCAGTTAAATCTTCATCTTTTTTGTATAGTATCTAATTAATTGTCATCTCTATATGTAGTTGCACCAGAACTTCACTGAATCTTTTCACATGTACCAGGTTTTAAAACATTGTTAGTGGAAGCATCCCTTTAAAATTATAATTCAGCATTCACCCTGCTTTAGTCTCGCTATCAATACATAATCCTCTAATCTCTGGGATGCTTACAAGCTGTTAACTACTGAAAAGTGCTTAAAGGTATGCTAATAGCAGCACCTACTGCTCACCCAGTCTCAACTTGAAACTGAATGTGTTATTTAAAGCACACATGCAAGCTTATTCCATCTATGGGCTTAGCTTTGTTGATTAAGCCATAGACCATGGATTTGATCATTTTTATAATCGGATCTTGTAATTTTTAGTTTGCATTTACTACTGAACTAGGGAAAGGAAAGGTGAGGTGGGGAGACTAAACTTATTGTTCAATATTGACAAATTTTAGCTCATGCAACTAGAAATTAACTTCCAAGTTTCTAAAGACTTTTAGAAAGCTCAAATGAAGATAGGGTAGCTGTAATGCAAGTTTTGATATCGGAATCGCATATTTGATGCACCAATTATGAGCCAAGAGCTGAGCAGAAACTCAATCAATATCTGCTTTTCTGTTTGCTCAAATTTTCATCACACAAGTGAGAAATGGTTTAGTAAACTAACTTGACAGCATGAGGGCAATTAATTTTTAAAAATCTTTTCTATTGCCCTCATCCTTGTCCTTTCACACTTTGTTATACATAATCTAGCTTATGGATTTCATTTCTCAATAAATTTATCCATCACTCATGTAACTTTGCATGGCCACTAAAAGTCTAAAATGCATTATTCTTTCAGCTATATAAGCATACAGATAATGTGGGTACTTTGTGTGGCTAGCTTCACTAATCTACATTTATAAGATTGTTGTAAAGATCAAGTTAATACAAGATAGATATGGAGAAGCAGGAAAACCCCAAATTTTTATTAATTAAATATGGATTATGAATGGTTGGAGACACCTTTGACACTACTTTCTGACTTCCTTGCATTCGCTGGATCCCTCACAGTGACATATAAGACTTTAAGTGGTTTTTAGACTATTTTGATGGGCGGGGTCGATGGACTTCATTAATGAGGACCTTTCTAGAGATCTTTATGGTTGCCCATTTCTTTAGGTATTTTCTCTAAGACAATTTTTGTGACTCTTAATGAACCCTATCTAGACTTTTCTACTAAAGGCACTTCTACAATTATCCAGAAATATCTACATAAATGCATGTAGATGATAGACCCATGACAAATAGAATGTCAGAAAAGATGCCCATGGCCGTGGACCATCTCAATGCAACAATTATAAAGACATTCTTCTGTACTTATCTCAATAAACTAGAGCTTAATGCATCCTAACACCCTTGGGATAGGAAGGAAGGGGGAACATTCCTCCATTTCAGCAAGATAATGAAGGAACAAAAAGGATGTCCTTCATGAAATAAGATAGAACACATTAAAGGAGTAACAAATTGGGAAGTTAAGACATGATGGTTTCTGTTTTTGCTGAATCAAATAAATTGTTTTCACTTATTAGCACTCTCCAAAGTGATTCTATATTTTTTTCAGTGGTTCAGAAGACATGTAAAAGAATAAGTATATTAGAATAAGACATGCTCTATCATGACATATTTCTTGTCATCTTGCAGTGTAATTTTGTTTCCCATGGCAATAACATTTTACACTACCTGGTGGTTTATTCATTTCGTGGATGGATTCTTTTCACCTATTTATACTCATCTTGGGATCAATGTTTTTGGTAAGCATAATTCTTATGCCAACTTCTTCATGGAAGCTGTAAGGCGTTAACTGTATTTGTTTCCTTGCATGATTCATTGAGTTCCTACTGCTTATCTCCTCAAAATCTTAATCTTATGGGAACTTTATAGTTATTCTAGTTTCCCTTAAATAGAATTATTGAGTATTTCACCATCAGGCACCCCTAGCCAATCAAAGTTTCCTTTAACTGAAAGAAAATCTAGTGTCATACAAATTTCTAAAAATACTCTCATGGCATTGGAATTGTTATCATAACTTAAGCATGGGAATTTTCCTCTATTATAATGTAATGAAAAAAAGGCTCTTGAGTGTCATGAAATCATATGAAATGAAAATTTCAATCTACTGTTAACTATCAGGAACCACTAAGAATCTCCTTCTTGGACAAGGCTTGAGTATGGATAGCCTACATATGTTCTCTATACAGAACTCATATAATCTGTATTGATTGCCTGGCATTACCATGCCATCTGTTAATCTGTGGAGCCACCCTGCCTTATTGCAGAGATTGATGACAGTACATAGGTAGAGGGTCTATCATTGGGGGATGTGGAAATCAAGGGTGGAGCCCATGTAGAATTCCCTATGCAGGCTATCTGAACTTGAGTCTGTTATTAGAAATCATTTAGCGATTTAATATCCAATCAAATGTTTGTAGAAATCATTCTTGTTCCTTCTGTGTAACCATCAGGGTTTGAACCAAGACCCTTTCCCCAGTGCACTGAGGAGATAGGTACCAACCAAAGGACCAAAGTCCTGTCAGCGTTACTTCAAACGTAAAAAATAGGCAGTCATTCCCATTGTTCTAATTAGCTCATTATTGTACTCATTTCAGTATAAACTAGCCAATGAGTTAACCAACATGCTTCTTACAGGACCAGAGAAAACTGCCTAGGAGGGCCCATTATTAGGACAAAATTTGTCTGCAATATTAATATTATATTTTTTTATTTAATCAAATCCGTACTAATCTGCTTCAGTTTAAAGGCCTAGGATTCATCACTTCGATTACCTTCATCTTTCTGGTGGGTGTGTTCATGTCATCATGGTTGGGAACTTCTCTTCTTAGTCTTGGTGAATGGTTTATCAAGAAAATGCCGATTGTGCGCCTTATCTACTCTGCCTCAAAGCAAATAAGTGTAGCAATATCGCCAGGTAACAAGTGTTCTATATTTTACTGATTTCAAAACGCAACATAATGAATCGAGCTCATTTATTTCCTAAATTTCAACTAAAAATGCCAGCATTGTGCAGATCAGAGCTCCCAAGCCTTTAAAGAAGTCGTCATCATAAGGCATCCACGTGTTGGTGAATATGCAATTGGCTTCGTTACATCTACAGTATCTCTTAACAGGAGCACAGGAGATGAGGAGCTTTCCTGTGTTTATGTTCCTACCAATCACCTCTACCTCGGGGACATCTTTCTCATCAGCTCTAAGGACATAATCAGGCCAAATTTATCTGTTCGGGAAGGGATTGGTAAGGGTCAGAGCAGCAGTCATGCATCCCTTTCCAGCTCAATAGGTGACTTTCTATTCCTTTTTCTGTTGCAGAAATTGTTATTTCAGGTGGCATGTCAGTTCCTAAGATATTGTCTACCGTGGAGATGAAGACTACACTTTGAGATCACGTGAGAGCTCTGAAAGGCCCAACACTTGCCAGTGCACAAGACTAAAGGTTTTTTTAGCTATTGCATGTTATACTTTGCTATTGTAACTACAAATCACATGCTGATCTGTGCCATCACCAGCCTACTCTGCTGCCCAAGCTGAATTGGCCCCAGCTCTGCAGAACACAGTAGTTGTGTATCAGTATCCAAAGCTCTTCTAGCTTTTACATTCACACAAAAGAGTGAAAAATTTTGGAAGCAGATGTTTTCTAATTTTTTGATCATTAGCTATTATATTTTGATGATGTTATGTTGGAAAACACCTTTGATGTTATGCAAGGCAGGTTTTTTTTTTTTTGGTAGCAAATGCAAGGCAGGTTTTTACCAGCTGAGTGAAGGTCTTGAAATTCTTCAGTGCTGTGTCCACGTACTGATTCTAAATCCCTTCTGAATGCAAGGGGAAAACCTATTTTTAATCAGTTTGTGCCATGCTCGTCTGCCGCAATAATAGATTTGAGGGAATTAATGCCTTATGAAGAGAGAGATTATAATATATCTATTGACTTTCTTTTCTTCGGCAGGAATTTTTTTGAGCAAGTCCTTGCTGAGATGGAACGATTTTTCGAAATTTGTGCCTTTTAGAAGCTCCTGACACTTTCTTGATAAAATAAGAAGCTTCTGACTCAAAGATCGTATTGTTGACTTAATGACCCAAAGCTCCTGAGTTATGGTAGTAGCAACGTTAATCAGTTTCGATCATAACAATTTGATCAGGATTTTCTTTTTCGTAAGGAATTATTTGTCTTGCATGTGAATAACAGACTTTGGATTGTTATGACTACGGCCACGTGGGTATCATTAGAGTTATATTATCAAGTGGCAAACACTTCACAATCCATTGTCGTCTAGTCCGGTTAGGATACCTGGCTTTCACCCAGGCGACCCGGGTTCAAATCCCGGCAATGGAAAATGTTTTTTAGTGAAATCTCGGCAATCGAATATGAATTACAATCCGACAGACAAACATCCAAGCTCCTCTTTATTGGGTAAAGTTGCTTGAAAAATATAATCGGCTCCTCTTTATTTGGTAAAGTGGCTTAGGCTGTTTTCAAACTACAATTGCTCAGCAAATGTTGCTTGGAAATTTCAAAACGAAGAGCATACCACAAAATAGAAGCCTTATTCCTCAATCATCTCAGAAGCAAAACGAATACCCTAATCTTAAAAATCCCAGGGCATGAGGAAAATATCTCAAAATATATTATGAGCCAAGGGCCACGGTTGGGGACATATCATTTCAGCTTACAAACAAGAATTCTACAAAGTTCATGGGAAGGATGTTCACAGCTTGTTGCTTCCCCGGAGTTTCTTGTCAAAATTGCAACAGCACAAACTATCTGAGCTTCCCAAATAGCACCAATGAACATACATAGCTAACGCTGGATGGTTATGCCGCTTCTTCTCGAATGTTCATATACAAAAGTTCCATGAACCACCATACTTAGAATCCAGTGGAACAATCACCACCACCCAAACCCAAAAAAAAAAGGGGTTCGTCCACTGCACCCAAGAGTCAGCTACTGAGCGAAGAAAGCACGCTGCCACCACTTTTAGTTGGTATCACTACCTCCCAACCAGGTCCTCTAAGAGGAAGAGAACTAATTGATGCTGCATCACCATCTGCTCGTCCTGTCAGGTCACTGCGATCCAAGACTCTCAATAGATCTTCGTCAGTAATGTCAGTCTGAACAAGCTTATCCTCTTCATCCTCTTCGTCTCGAAGCAGCGCCAATAGTTCTGATTCCTGAAAGTTTTAGAGCAAACATCCATGATTGATCCAATGAGCAGAGATAGACATCAAGAAGAAAATAACATCCTTGGTCCAGAGAAAAAATTAGGGCCTTCTTGCGTTATCCAGCAGGAGCCAGCCTGATGGGTGCAGGATATCAGCATTGGGGGAACATAAGGAGTAAGTGAGGAGGAGAGTGTATAGCACAGCCCCAATTCCCATAGAACGGCAAAAAAAGCTTCAAGGGGCAGTTTGGTCAAGGATAGTCTGGCATAGGAAAATGATTTCCATCCATATCAACTTACTATATTTGGTATGAAAAAAAGGAGGAAAGAAATGATAAAAAAATTGGTGGACCCTATACTTATTTGTCGGAGAGAGAAGATAAAACAAATACCATAGAAGATTGGTATTTGATAAATTTTGAGTGATTGTAATCCATACCGGACAAAAATACCCCCAATGAAGCTGCATATATAATTATTAAAGTTGTTCTGATGTCTTTCCAAATTCATTTGATAAAAAATTTTGGTAAAAAAGTTAAGATGAATATGATATTATATAAAAGGCTATGTGATCATAGTCATTACATAAAAACTAATTGGAGATGACAATACTATCCTAATATTAAAAAATTATTTTATGTTCAAGGATATATTTGTAAATTTGGCCATACTTCTATGTAGATTTACCTTCAACCAAATGTAATAATCTTTTTTCCAATATCATTTTCCAGAGTAATTTTTCCACTAACCAAATATAGTAAAAATTATTTTCTTCCGTAATCATTTTTCTAAATAAATAATTCTCAAAAATTATCAAATTACTCTATAATCACTCTACAATCTGCTATACCCCAACCAAATGGATCCCAACAGTTAAATTCATCTACTGGAGTAAAAGAAGCCACACAAAACAGTTCAAGTCCTAAAAACCTTTTGATGTATGCTTTCAATAAGTACATCCAAGTCATTGCCATCAAATTAAATCCGTAAAAATTAGGATTGTGACCGGATCGAGTACACCTAGATACCTTCCAAACCCAAGTCAGTCCAAGTTTTTTGAAAAACTCAAAGCAAGAAATACACCTACAAATTTGGTCTCAAAACATGATCCAATTAGTTCAGATTCAAATAATAAAATTTGACCAGAGTTGACCTGAAATAGTTGAGTCTTAAGAACATGGGACTGTCTCATACTGCTCGAAACTAATCAAACCAGCTAAGCAAATGGCTCAAGCCTGCGTATAGGTATGACCACTGACCAAACCAGTTAAGCAAATGGTTCAAACCTGGGTATAGACATGACCTAGAACCATCCTATATTAGGATTATAGGTATGACCTGGGCATGCACCAAACCCGACCAAGCTACACCCTAAATAGAATCAGACCACCTCTCATAAACAAGCATCTCCTTTATACTATTTGAATTCCCAACAATTCCCAAAGACTCACCTATAAGATCATATTTTGCAGCATGAAACCAACTTACTATTTGACCATCTCACTACCATCAGTACCTTCACATTACTATTAACACAGTTTCACAGCAACATGCTTAATTGTGTCATTTATTTATATTTAATTGTTTTCCTGAGTTTTGTTAACATTCATGTAGCTTTTTCCAACTATTCATAACTTCATCAAAAACTATATACACTAGAATACCTATGCTCTAATATTACTTTCTAGATTTTAGTTATTTATTTTAGTTCTTTCCAAAACTTTAGGAATCCAAGCACAGCACTATTCGAATTTCAGAAGCATTCGGTCAAAAGGATTGCAGCTAGGGGTGGCAAATTCTCACCCAGACCTGCCAACCAGCCCAAAATAATCTAGCTGGGTTTGAGTCAGCAAAATGATTGTAGTTATGGGTTTGAACATCCACCCTGGCAAGTCACCGCAGGTTGAACAACCCTTTCAACTTATCATCAAACACCTAGTACGTGCAGAGAAAGGTGGATGGGAGAATCAGAGTATTTAGCATCACCCCAAGTCCCCCTATTTTTGGCATTTTCATTACCATTAACCAAAATAAAAGATTTGACAACCAGTAATTGTGTTGGTGGGTTGGAAATGGGCCGGTATAAAATAAATGGGTCAGGTATAGGATTATAAAGGCTCAAATATGGATTACGGGCTGAAGGATTTTTGATCAAACCAACTTATCTCCACCCTCAATTATTGCAGCAAGCTTATTTCTATTCATCAAATGAAGCCCGTACCACCATTGCCTCATTGTTTGCTAGCTTTCCATCCCAGATGACAACACTGGAACAGAAGGCTAAGTCGTGGAAATTATAAGAAAAATTCTTCACAGTAAACTAATTTAATTTCCAAATATAAATCCCAATACATCTGACAACCTTTTCTTGCACCAGATGCCTTTACTACAATCTTCAATCATATCCCTAATTTTCTATGCCTCTCAATATTAACACTATCTATTTAAGCTGTCTAGCATTAACTATAACATGCTCATCTTGGTCTGCTAAAAGTTCCATGACATCTTTAAATTGTCTTTTCTTTGTACAACTTAATTTGTATCAAGAGGTTAGGGAAGGCAACTTAAGACAAAAGGAGACCAAAAGAGATATAACCCATTCATTAATCATGTCACAAAAGATAAAAAAATGAATGAAAGCAATAGATCTTCTGTTTTAAATTTTGAGTGGAGCTAGAAATCCACAAGAAGCTTGTTTTTCAAAGTTTGAAAATGAAAAAGAACTATATAATGGCAAAGAGAGAAGGCAATGCAATTCGAAAACCAATCCTACTCAAATACTGAAGCAAAAAAAAAAAAAAAAAAACACGGGCATGAACGTGCACACATATCCATAGGCATACACAGATCCAGAGGCATGCATGCACACCACATTAACACACAACCACACCCACACATGGATGGATACACCACAGAAACAGACACACACAAGGACATGTTTGCACAAGCAAGCACGCATGCACATACACATATGTACAAAAAAATAGATTACAAGAACAAGAAAAGAAAGTAAATAAATCAGACAAGCAAATGGTCTCTTATGTGGTTAGTGAGCCATGCATCCAGCATCTTGTTTCCAAAATAATCTATTCCATTGTGTGGTTATCTAACGTAGCAGTACTTTAAAACAGTATTGTGATGGAGCAAAGGTTAGGTTATGCTAGGCAATCATTCCAAAATATCCAAGGAAAAAAAATGAGCTCGAGACATATTTTAATGGGAGAAAGAAAACCCAAACAGAGTACAATTTTCAAATCACTTTTAAACATCACAAAGAGAAAGGGACAAACCATACCAACCTCTAAGGTGTTGGGCTTCACCCTGTCTTGCTGAAATTGTCCTTTTGCAATAACTACATGCTCCAACTTTAATTTCCCAAAAGCTTTCTTTATGATCCGTCCCTGCAAACACAAAGGGTTATAAGCTTTCTTCCTGTGATGCATATGTTCTCAAAAACACAAATGGTTTCAAGAACATTCAACCTCTACAGAATGTGATGTTGCCAGCCTATATACATGTACTGGCCGTGTTTGCCCAATCCTGTGGCATCGATCCATTGCCTGCAGATCCACTTGAGGGTTCTGTATTTAATGAAAAAAGTCGGTCAGTTCACAAATATTTGCACTACATCATAATGCAAGGACAAACTATGACCTAGAAAAGCAGCTTACCCAGTCACTGTCATATAATATACAGGTATCAGCAGCAGTAAGATTAATACCCAACCCACCAGCCCGAGTGCTGAGAAGAAAGATATTGACATTGCTACTTAGATCATTGAATGCCTCTATCTGTCATTTACAAGAACAAGGCATAATTTATTTAGTCCACCTGCTTTTACACCACTAATAAAACCATAAATATTAAGAATTCAGGAACACATGGACCACATGAGGGGGAAATTGTTTCAAAAGCATGCTGTGTTAGCTACAATTTAACATGCATTTGAATAGCTATAATAAATGCTGCAAAAGGGACAGACGATCCATGACCTGACAGTCCCAACCCAATTAGACCTGGCACAACTTGTATTTAAAGACTCATGGGTCAGGTGAGGTTCACAATTGAAACTGGGTATTTTATTTTCCAATCCAACCTGATCAAACCTGTCCTACAAATCGTCTGGGCCTTATTTGAGCCAACAGAGAAATGGGCCTGACCCAACCCATAACCAATCCTACCTATCCTGAAAGCCAGAATCATACAAAGACCCTACTCTTTTACCCTAAATGTTTTTTTTTTTTTTTAAATTCATTAAACAAACGCTCATTTAAAATAATCCCTCTCTGTTTATCTCAACAGTTGCATTTCCTCTAACCTACTTTCACTTAACACAATTATATTTAAACACTCATTAATTGTTTTAGAGAATTCCTATTTATAATGTTCTTAAGCATATTAACATATGATTTTAAAATTATAAAGTGTAAAGTTGTACCTCAAGAAAGATAATTTCTTCCATAAAACTAAAAAAATGAATAAAAACTCATGTTTAAGGTAATTTTTAATTTTATTTAAATCTTTTACTGATTTATATTTAGTTAGAAATTATTAAAGTTTAGCTAAAAAATAATAGCTAAATGCTTCGTCCAAATGCAGACTTGACTTGAGTCAGTCTTGACCCAAGTTCGGGCCAAGTCTGGGTCATACTTGACCCTGATCCAGCTCAAAAGATCCATTTAAAATATTTTCCATTGACCAGGCCCAACCCGACTCAATTGGCCAGTGGACTGGGTTTGGGTCCAGAATCAAATATTAAGCTGGTCTGGTTGGGGTGACCTACCACATTGGCAGCCCTAGTTAAACCTTTCATATAAATGTAAGATTGTATTCAATCAAATGATATATGAAACATGCTTACATGATCTTCTCCCAGCAAACTTTTAGTTCTTTAATTCAAAATGCAAAGTAATATAGTGGCTCAATCCGCAAAATGATGGTAATTCAAAAAGAAAAAGAAAAAGAAAAGAAAAGAAAATCAAGTCAGTTTCATATTGCATTGTATGCATGCATGCTTGACAGACATGCAAAAGAAGGCATACACCACACATTTTCGCCCTTCCTTAAAGTCCCCGCTCTGACAATAAGGGTATCAGCTTGCATGATAGCATTCACAGTCATACATAAAAAAAATCTCATATTATCTAAATGCATTAATCAGTATATGTATTATAGTCTACACTGTGACCACTAGTAAAATACTGACAGTTATCCAGATCATGATAATATAGATGCTTGTCCCCTATGTCAGTTAAAAAGACATGTCAATGTTGAAGTAGCATGAATTTCTCAAATTCAATTCAATGGCGGCAAACCACTTCATGAGCTGCACATACAAAATGCAAAATGGTAAAATGATGTTATGTACACAAAATATAAACAATCCATTGGAAAAGTGGGCATACATCAAAACTAAGACAATTAGAAGCAAAACCAAACCTGGAAATCACTAGCATCTAACAGATCTTGTAACATAAAAACTGTTTGTTGTAAAGGAAAAAAGTCATTTTATCCAGAAAATATGTCACTTACCTGCCTTTTCCTATCATCCAGTTTGACTCCCCCATCAATTCTGCAAACCTCAAGGCCTTTCTCGCTGAAGTAATAGTCGATGATGTCTAATACTTTAGTCCATTGGGAGAAAATTAGAACCTGAACAAGACCCCAATTGCATAACATTTTAAAATATCAACATTATTCCATTAAAGAAATATTAAAAAAAAAAAACAGACTTTGTGCTTCCGAGCAAGTAGTAAGTCCAATAATCTGTCCAGCAACTGAAATTTGCCACATTGTTCCACCAACTGTTCGATGGGAGGATAAACATCTGTAGAGACCGTAGAAAGGCAAAACTACATTATGAAGTTGAAGTCATCAGTACTTGTTGAATATAAAGTTACCAATTTATAAAACACATACATGATCCATCATATGCAGACTCTAGGAGATCAGGATGGTTGCAGTTCTTTCTAAGCTGAATAAACAAACTATTCAGCTTCCCTTTCATGCCAGATCTCCAAACTACCATATCGCAGTCCAAAAATTAAAAACAAAACAAAGAACAATGAAACACAAGACAAATGGTCAGTCTTTCCTTTGTCCAAAACATCTTACAAGATTTAATAAAACTCATCCCGCATAAAGAAAATCCTTACCATTGTCTGTCTTCTCTTGCAAGTAGTTTTCAAGTGATTTATTGACTAAAAGATCCTGGAGATGCTTTTGGTGCTGAGTCATATTAGCATATAAAATGATCTCTTTCTTTCGAGGGAGCATTTGTTCCACATCTTCCTTCATTCGTCGTAGGAGGAATGGGCGTAAAATAGAATGGAGCTTTGATACTACCTGAAAAACCCATCAGATATTACTGAAAATACAAGGCAAACTTACAGGAAATTAGTAACTGCAGAATATGTAAACATATCTACAGAAAACCCAAGTACTTGAACCCTTCTCTTTTCTTCACTCTCTTCCTGCTGGTTCTCGACATTGCCCCTCCCAGACAGATCAAACCTTGGAAAAGTAGATGTACATCAATAACCAAATCAATGACTAGAAAATGATCAAAATACAGTCCATGAGCCACATACAATGTATTTTTTGGTACAAGAAACATGTTTTACCAATTGAAAAAAGAAATACAAAAAAATGAATTGGAAAATAAAGGAGAAGAACTAATTTATATACCAGCTAGAGATCCATAAAACTTAATGTTGTCCGGATGAACATCAATCAGTGTTCAATGGACATGGATTCAAGAATCAGATTTGGACTCGCGTCCAAGTGTCTGACTCAGCAAGAGAGAGAAAAAAAATACAGAATACAAAAAGATTAAATTATAAATTATTTACAACATTGTATAAAGGAAAATATTAGAATATATATAATATGTGAAGGTCTTTCACCATATGTTTTTTAAACTTCCTAATTTGTTGGCAGATACAAGAAAAAGGATATTTTGCAAAATTATTTCGATATCTACATTCTTGAGCAATCTCCAGAAAAGAAGAGAGATCACTTTCAAAATTATTAGGGTCGGTTGAACTCATTATCGGAAGAGTCAAGTTGTCCATCCATCTAGAGAAGAGGGGAGGGGGGGTGGGGAGTGGAGGGCATGCTGGGAGAACACTCCCCAAACTGGTACTTTCTCAGTTCTGTTATATCAGAAGTTAAGAGCCTACTGCCAAAATTAATGTGATAATAGAATTTAGCAGTATCTAAATAGACCAAAAGCAATGACAATCACAAAGTTTGAGAATAAAGAAGGAATAGCTGATCTATGAGATTCATAAAACTGACTAGAAAACCAGTTCCCAAGATATCCATTTAATGTAGACAGATTCATCATAGCTAACTTATTTACAATCTGTATTAACAATCAACCAAAAGAATAATTCCAACCTATTCACATGCAAGATTTCAATTCTTTCTACAGTAATCTTTCAGTGCTGATGTGGACTTTCTATTTACTAAAAGAAACCATTAGTTCCTTGCAAAGCCTCACAAAGTCAAACAAGTATGTGTACAACATTGATAGTGATAAGAGTGAAAAGATACAAACTTCAACAACATGCAGTTCAATTCAGACGGGAAATGAAACCCCACAGCATCCTTACCATGACTCAAACTCTTGATGGGATGAAAAAATGTCAGGCAAAATGAAGTTCAATAATGACCAAAGCTCAGCCAAGTTGTTTTGAAGAGGTGTTCCAGTTAGAAGAAGTTTATTTTCAACTGGCAGGCGTCTCAATTCCCTTAATAATATGCACTTTGAATTTTTCAATCGATGGCCCTATAAAAGGCAAAAAGAATAAATGATCAAATACAATGTACAGAAAGCACTGATATGATACAAAATAGAAAGAAAGAACAGTAATTTAGCTTTAGCATCACCTCATCTACTACAACATATTTCCATTTATAGTGAGCTAGAACCTTTGCATCATTGAGTGCAACCTCATAGGAAGTAACAATAAGTGGAAATTTAGGGCCTATAGCTTTAGGCATAAACTTTCTCCGTAACTCCATCCTTTCTTTCTTTGATCCATGGTATATAATAGCACTCATGGAAGGCACAAACCTGAAATTGAAAATTTTCATGTTACAAAACAAATGTTTACAAGCATAGAGAACAAGAAAAAAAAACAAACAGTTTTACCTCGAAACCTCATTTACCCAATTTGAGAGAGTAGAAAGAGGAGCTATAATCATGTAAGGACCATCTAAACCCTTCCCTTTAAGATGTGCAAGAAATCCGATTGTCTGAATTGTTTTGCCAAGGCCCATTTGATCCGCTAGTATCCCATTGAGACCATTCTGCCAGAGTGAAATTAACCACTTAACACCTTTAATTTGATAAGTCTTCAACTGTCCACCAGTCATTAGAGGCACAAGTTCGGCCTGCTCTTTTGCAGCCCTCTCCTCCTCTGTAAGATCAGCATCTTCAGGAGCAATAGTTTCATGGGATCTAGTAAGCATTGCTGCAACAGCAGTCTTTGCTTTCCTCTAAAGACAGCAAAGCAGGCATACATCTTAGTCAGGTATGGGGAACCAAAAATGGAATAGCATGACAAAAGCACAAGAATATGAATAATACACACACACACACATATACATCCATATATATATAGCTGACTGATAGATAAATCTTTTTCTTCTGAAAAAGTGCTGCTTTTGGGCATAACAATGCTAACCATTCTGTATTGGCTTGGTATTCGATTGTGAGACCCTTTTCTTCTTTCTTCTACTCCATGTGGCTTGATGTGCGTAGTTGGTAGTTGGTAGTTGGTACTGCCTCCATAAGCTACTTCTCATTTTTAAAAACTCGATCAATATTAACCACTCTTTTACTTAATGATTTGTAAGGTGTAGGCCCTTAATGCAGTCGCAGGATTTTGTGTTCTAATATAACCTCAGGTTGTCTTTAAAAAAAAATGTTGGAAACAGAAATTTCATGCAATATATTCAATGGCTTCAACAGTGATGCTAGAATAGTTAAAGAAATTGAAAAGTATGAAACTTTAGGTGTAAAAAATAAAATGATCTATCCAATTTAGAAGTTTAGGCATCCCAATGGTAAGCAGAATATATAACATAAGCAAGAGAGAATTTGCATGGTGCAATTTAGAAAAACATATAAAGCAAGAAATATGCTTATAAAGAAATCATAAATAAATGTTATCACCTACCATTTGTTAGCAGACCCAATAAATATTTTCTAAGAAGAAAACAGGAAATGAATTTGGTGCCAACAGGGAAAAGGGAATGTTCATATGAAAGACAATTTTAGGAAACATGTAACTATGAGGCACAACAAAAAAAGCATGTAGGCCATAAACTTTTCATACTAGCTAACATGAGTACGAAATCCAAAAATAAACAAGTACATGCAAGAATGCAGAGCTAAAAACCTTCATTACAGAACCATCCAGAATAGCCTAAATTTAAAGAAAAATCAGGTATCTCTTTTGCAGTACATTTTTAGCTTAATTTTAAAACAATCAAGAAGTGAAAGACATATTAAGCACTTAAGAACAAGAAGGAAGAAAAATTCTAAATTCAGCACCAAATTTAACTACGAATCACTAATCATCGAGCCTTTCTATGTTCAAGCAACACCATGACTTAACATCTTCATCAAATATTAAGAAAATACAACAGAAACCTAACAAACTCAGTATGAAGTGCATCCAAAAGCAATTCCCTTTGACAAATAAAAACATTCTACAGCCCAAAGATGACCTAGAAAATTTATCATCCTTTTCATACTATTCCCAAGCACAGTGTTTGAAAAGGGATCAGTGCATGAACTCACATTGTTGTACTGGGTGGTGGACTTCCTCTTTCGACTGCGACCACTCTTCTTTCCTTTAGCCTCGTTCCCTGCTTCAGCAGGGTTCTCCATGCCATTCTGCTGGTCAAACCCATACAAAAATTCAAACAGGCATCAAAACAAACAAAAGGAGTGTCAAAAAAAAAAGACACACCAAAAGAAACTTAACAAATGTAATGTCGTCCATCTTCTCGAGGAGGAACTCTGAGTAGAGCTGGGTCTGTGTCAGCAACTCATCCAACTTGCTGAACCGAAAGTTGGGATTTTGAGCATCCTGAGCTTCTTCCTGCTTTATCTTCATCTCCTCCATCACTCGGGCCTCCAGTAACTTCTCCTCTTCCTGTGCCATGGCTTCTGTGATGAGAGAGGTGTCACCATTCTTTGCCTCGAATTCGAGCGGCAGGGACGAGTCCTCCTCAAAGGCCGCCCCGCTCTTCCTATTGGCATCAACTTGCGGTTTTTCTTCCTCTTCCGATGTAACACCACCCGTGGCCTGACCGTTGCACATCTGCTATTTTCATGAATTAAAAAAAGTATAACCAAGACATAGCATCGACAAAAGGAGTAACTCCCGCTACCACAACCAAATAGAAAGTAAAAAGGTGAAAATAAAGGGAGGAAAAAAAAAACTTGACGAACAAGTGAATCGAAAAGATAATGGAAGGAAAAAAGAATATCTGAAATCAGATGATATTATTATCCAAAACAAGGGGAAAAAATGCTTTAGCAACGGTTAAAAATATATGTTTAAAAAAAAATAGTTGAAACCCTAACCCTAATAGAAGCGTGAATTAGAAGTACAGTGGAACGAAGAAAGGAACTTAAGATCAAATGAAACTATTAGAAAACATAAAAAATAAAACACACACACACACACAAAGAGACAGCAAGAAACAAAACAGAAAGATACCTCGTCTTCCAATACGGATGTGGGCGAATCCGCCGTTGCGTCGTTTTTGCCTCCATTCTCCATTTCCCCCTCCATTTCCGCTAAGTTTCAAGCAAGATAGAAACCTGAAAGAGGGAAAAAGCCAAAACAATGCATTGATCAATAATCTAAGAATAACCAAAATTCCCAAAAAAAGAGAAAAGTAATAAATAATATTCCATTAAATGGGGGGAAAAAATCTCTTTTCACACTCTATCCCTCTCTAAGAACCAAAAAATAATAAAAATAAAAACATAAAAAATCCTTCCTCCATACCTAGGGGCAGAAAGGAAGGGAGAGGCGAAGGACGGCGTCGCTTCACTAGATGGCTTGACATATATTAGGGCAGATCCCTGGGTTTTGAGCGGGAAAATGCTAGCCGGTGCGAAGCATTGCACTCAAAAGGGCCCTGGTTGTGAATATAATTACGAGAATGCCGTCCTAATGACGTGGCTGATTTCGTTCGGTCTGCCCCTCATGCGATCTGACTAGAAGGAGAGATCGCGAGGGCAGAAATGTCAAAGGAGAGCGGGGATTTGAAAAGGCCGTCCCCGGTTCACTGGTGGTTGGCAAGTCGGTATCGGGCGCCCTGCATCGGAACCAGGTTTTTTTTGCTTCGATTCGTGAGTGGGTACGAATAAGATAGTCTACGAAATGGGCCAGGCCGCGCTTTTTCGGTATGGTCGGACTCAAAATTGGCTTGCAATGTCAGAGCTAGGTTCAGTAATGTACAACGTGTTAATGTGATTTGGTGAGGACTAACACGCATCTCCACACCCCCGAGTCCCTTTTGAAGTCCAATTCTATTTAGAAAGCACCCATGATATTTGTTTTTTAATCATGAAATTCATCCTTTTATCTTTTTAAAGTTCTATTTTCCATCTCCATTATGAAGATACGTTTGATTAAAGAGAGTTAGCCTTTGGAATATAGGTAAAGATGCATGGCTTCCTTTCCATCAATTTAGCCGATGAAAGTTCTGATCCTATTTTAATTCCAAAGAAAACAGGAATGCTACGATACTTAAAAATCTAATCTTGACTCTCTCCCAACATACAAAGCATGATCTAATTTTGATTTTGATTATAAATCAAATACATTGAAAAATATGATCATTCTATTTTTAATTCATTCTGATGCAAATTTTGATTCCTATCACAAACCAAACACACCCTCAAAGTCTTAAGCCGTTTGGTTCCATTTCTTTTATATTCTCTTTCCTTTTCATACACAGCATGTATAAAAATAAATAAAATAATGCTCACTATCATCCCTTTTATTGAACTATCACTTCTTGTTGTGTTTAAGACAATACATGCATGGTTTAGGATGGTTCCTCGTGGAAATAAGGCAAAAAAAAAAAGGTAACACACTGTAGTAAAAGTGTTGACGCGGACAACAAATCCATAGCCATATTGGTTTTGGTGGAAAAGAGTTCTACTTTTTGGCAAAAAATATGTGCACATATGGATCAAAAAAATATCTGGATAAATAAGCAGGGATCACCGTTGCATTATCACGGCTGTAATAACTATTTTTAAAATATTTTACTATAATAATTATTATTTAGTTATAATTTTATTATAAACAATCTTCATTTCAACGAGGATGCATTCTAAAATGACGACTTTAATACAAAAAGCAATGAGAACATAAACTCGAAAGTTTTCATCATAAAGTGTCTCTTATCACCTGCAATTCATTCTGTTTCTTTCTTTCTTTCTCTTTTTTTAATGTCTGAGACTGGATTTATTTATGAAGCCTTCAACCCATATTCTCTTTCTGGCATTTACACATTTTATTTGTTCTATCCTCTTTTTTCTGTTGCATACATTGCAACGACGAATATCTAACCATCAAAAGATGCCATCATTTTATATTTTAGCTATTCTTTTCAACAATTTAGAACAGTGACTATATTGTCATAAAAAATCTAATTAATACCACTTTATATAAATTTAATCAACCCTATTTGAAAAATAAGACCAATAATTATAATATTGAGAAATAGAAAAAAAAAATCATGCCCAATCACACATAAAAACCACGGTGTTATATATTCCATTGATCATTTGTGATCTGCTATGCGCATGGCGTCTACAAATGACCAATCGTTCATTAGCACATAGGATAGAACATATACAAGTATACAGATAAAAAGAGTTCGAATCTTTCGTACGAAAAAATGATGGGTCTTCTTTCCCGCCATCAACCACCAGATCATCTCTCATATAAATCCCAAAGCACTCCAAATCATTCTTTCATCTATTTGTACAAATCTCAAAATACTCATTTTACGATCAAATGGTTGACATTTCTCAAAAAAGATGCATTAAAACTCGGGTAAGAACCCCCATTGGCTTGGGTCGATTCTTAGGAGGTTGGTAAATTAGGTCCATTATAATATGAAAATTTAATCTCATCTAGTGTCAAGAAATGATTCTAGAGCCATGCGTGATGAGGTGATTGCGGTTTTATGCGAGTCCTGCCATATGTTGGCCAGATTGGCCTCCGTCGACTTAGCCGTTACTTCCTCCCGCCAAAAGAAACGGAACCCGGGAACCATGCCTCTCCTCCATTCGCTCCATCTCCCAACCCTCTGCTCCTCCCAAAACCCTAACTCCAACCCCAAATCGCCTCCTCCTTCTTCTCCACACCCTCCTCTCCTCCTACGATTCCGCCCTTCGCGGCGCCAGAAGATCCAATACCTAAAAACCCTCGGCGTCGACACTTCCTCTTCATCCTCCTCCTCGATGGAAACCCTCGATTGGATCCTTTCCATCGTCGACTACCTCAAATCCAAAGGCTTCTCCGACTCCCATTTCCCCCGGCTCTCCTTCCTCTGCCCCAGAATCTTCTCCTCGGCCGACATCGATCGCACCCTAGCCCCTGTCTTTGCCTTCCTGGCGACCGACCTCTCAGCCGATCCCGAACAAGCTCGTGATCTCATCCTCCGCTGCCCTGAGCTCCTTGTCTCCAACGTTGAGTATCGACTTCGGCCAACCCTTCAATTCCTCCTCGAGCTGGGGCTCAAGAACCTCAACTCGCCCACCAATCTCCATGCCCACCTCCTCAATACCCCCATTGAGAAGCTTGTCTCCAAGATCAGATTTTTACAGAGTCTGGGGTTTTCTTACGAGGAGTCTGCTGGTCTTTGTGCCCGTTGTCCAGCAATCTTTGGCTACGATGTGGAAAATAACCTGAGACCTAAGATCGAGTACCTGGTGAACGATATGGGGAGGTCGGTGGTTGAGCTGAAGAAGTTTCCACAGTACTTTGCTTTCAGTTTGAAGAAGAGGATAGTTCCGAGGCATTTGCATTTGAAGCAGAGGGGCATTCAAATTGCATTGCAGAGGATGCTGTTGTGGAGCGATGAGCGGTTTTATGCTAAATGGAAGTGAAGCATGTCAAGGCGGTATGATTCAGTCCTTCTTCCTTGATTTTTTTCTGTTTTACCTGAGATTTTTATTGGATATATGGAGAAATGCATATTATAACATACAATTTGCTGATGTTTATGTAAAATTGGTGAATTAGAATCTTAATAAAAAGTGTTTTTTTTTTGCTGGTTTGCTTGTGATTGCAAAATATCTGTTGTCTTTGCATTAGAAAATTGCTGTTTCCTGCTCATTTATTTGCCAGGGATCATGCTACAAATTCCACCATTATAGAAAAGTAATCATCCATCGGTTCATTTAACTCATCCTAACGAATGCTAGAGGAAGTAAAGCTCTTCCTTGAGATATTAATGTTCATGTTCTTGCTTAAATTCTAAAGGAATTCCAGAATTACCAGCTTGTCATTGAAAATTTTGGTGAATTGATAGGTCATGAGAGCAAAGATGTTTATCACCATTTAGGCATTAGCTGAGTAGTTTGATCCATCACAATAAAGGGGATCAGCGTGCAAGAGGGGGATTTCTTAACATGCTAGAAACTCATAACCAACCAAGATAGGTATGGTAACAGCTGCTTTGAATAATATCAGAAAGAATCAATTAAAGACTGTTTCTAAGTTGTAGTTTTACTATTCATAGAATGAACTTAGAGATCAATCAAACAATCACAGTCATACACTCAGAAAATTGCTGATGGGGAATAATGGGGAGAAAGGTTTGGAAGCATCATACAAGGCATTTTTGGGCAATTTATTTTGGCCCATCACTTTCATTGTAAGTCATTAACTCGTTATGGGTTAAAATGCAATCATTGTTGAAGTACCCGTGAACATGTTTGATGAATTTGGTTCTCAGTCATTTCAATGGAAGAGGCATATGAACATCACTTAGAATTTTTCAAGTGTTTGAAGCTTCCTTAGCCAACTAACTTAGTCCATATTACTAGTGATATCGACAATGATATCCCAATAGTCCCTTCCCCATATTTGTTCAAACCATTTCTGATTGCAGCAACAATACATTCATTTGCAATTTGGGCTTATTTTTGGATAATATGTTCAGTTGGTTTCATCCATGGAAGTTTCCTACTAATTTATGCAAAAAATCTTTTGTGAGTCTCAGCTGCCATTGCTACATGAACAGTTACAGCCCGGTTGGCTGAGCAGAAAAAATGCTGGAATAAAAACTACTTGCTAAAAAGTGAAAACTAGAAGATTGTTTAGTTGACAGTACCTAGGAGTGGTAACAGAGGTTCTCAAAACTTATGTGCCCCTCCCTTTCCAGCTTGTCCACCATGTTTGTTATACTCACGCACCTGTAGTGCCGCATCGTATTAATTTTGGAATGTATTGGGTCATAACCTTCACTGCGTAACTGTAATCATGTTTGTAGCTGCCTAAACAGACGCACTCATAAAAATAGTCACAACTAGGATGAATATGATCAATAGGCGTATCGCTATTAACTTCCTAACAATGTGCTGACCACTGAAAGCAGCAATTATTGCTAGAAGCAAAAGGTAAGCAGTTGCAACAAACAACAATGTGATTTTGCCTGAAGAAATTTGAAGCAGTCATATGTGTAGCACTTGCAGTTCACTGATGTGGAATGGATGCTGCTGCTACTTATCATATGGAACAGGGAAGCAATCCAGGGGTTTGACAGGCATAGATGATGAGATCATCACTGCAAAGGTTGATGTTGCTTTGGCAATCTGTATGCGTCTGTGTGGATAATCCAGTAGGATTGGGCTGGATTTCTTGCTGGATTTATGAATCTGACAGCCCATTTGAGCATGGCCTATGTCAACCCAACACCATGAATCCTTTTGGAGGAAAAAGAATCCACCAGGGTCTTTTTTTCCTTCCACAAGATTTGGATCAGAGGGGTGTCAGGTTGGTTTGGGCCAACCCAAGTAACTTTCCATTCCATGATTGCAGTAAGAAATCTAGCACGTGGCCCTAAGAAAGAAGATAAAAATTTGGAGAATGCATTACAAAATGTTTAGGATGCATCAATCTGAATTTTTCTGTTTTCTACAAATTGCTTTTATTGGTGCAATCTCTGGATACTGTGCAAATGCTTTAATATACATATAACTAAAACTTTTTATTGTAAAAAACAAACAAAATTCTGCAGCTGTTAAGAAAAAATTCTTAGTAGAAAATAGTTTAAAAGAGGGAGCAATCATTAAGAACCTTCGACATTCACTAAAATGGGTATATTGTTTTCTAAATCTTTAGAATTATGCCCAAGAATTATGATATCCATCTCAAACAAAGTGAAGGACTTGGGCTGCATTGACTCGGCGGGTCCATTACATCAATCTAATTGATAATTCAATTTACTTTTGGTTCCAGTAAATCCAAATGAATTCATTAGCCAAACCTGAAAAATCTGATTTGAATAGTATGTTCACGGAAATATTTAGACTACAGGATATGATGTCATTGTCGTGGAACTGTTTAGTCATAGATATAATGCAAGTCCTTTTTATCTGATCATTTGCAGTATCTATATTAGTCTAATAATTCAAAAATACATGCTCTCCTAAGGCATTCTTGGTGTGGATCTTAACATTTATACACAGGTGACTCTAACATGGAACATGTGAACATTTTATCAGCTTAAACAGTGTAAGGAGAGGAATAGAACATAAGTAGGGACCCCAATTCCGGAAACAATGATCCCAGGATGTAGCTGCCTCCCAGCACAAGCAGATCTCCATATATCCCAGCTACCACACTACAGAAACAGCATAGAAAAGGCTGGTACCATCTCCATGTTAGGCTATTGTCCTCGTTCCTTTATAAAGGCAACTGCCTTCATACAATATAATAGCAACAGCAATTAGCACCTTGATGATGCAATTTGTCTGATGTGTAATCTTCCATAATATGTATGTGTCATGGAGAAGTGTTAAACATAAATTTTTATTAATCTGGTGGCTGATACTTCAAATACTCATAGCTCCTGCTGTAATCTCTTCATATGTGGCCTATGAAGCATTGATAAATGTACAGGATATGGATAAATATGGTGCTGATACGCCGATGCAACAAATCTTGAAAAATAGGATACAAGAAAACATAGCCCATGCTTCATACAATAGCATACAAACTCCAACTTTGAATCAATGGACAATAATCTATACTCTATACAATAATCAGCATCACAGATTCCAAAATTAAGTGTTGTGAATGGAAGTTCTTCATTTATCATAAAATAAATGAAAATAAAGCTCATCCTGTGGATACCCAAATTTTGGCATCTCTATGGAGGAATTCGGATATCAACACATTATGATACCTCAATTTTCCATCAAAATACACTCAGCATCATTGTTTATTCCATCACTCTTCTCATGGCGTCAGATAGTTTCCAGTAGACTTCCTTGTGAAGACCCATGTCACATGTTCTAACCAAACAAGTCCACTTGACACTTATATTTTCAGAAATTTTCAAAATTTTTTACGAGCTCAAATATGGACAGTATAGCACTTGTTGGGAAGAATTCCATGATCACAGAAAGCAGAAGCATGGAAATAGAACCCAAAGATTGTGAAGAAATAAGAGCGCACATGCTAGACTGGATTGCCTAATATAATACGTTACACTTACTGACCACAACCACAAATGATTAGATCTTGAGAAGGCATGGATTTCTGTTCATGCATAAATCCACACGGGTGTATGATAATGAATCTGTTTCCCAAATGCTCTGTCCAGAAGAGATTTGTAGCTTTCTTTAGAGCACACATGTTTTGCAGGCAAACATTTATCCAATCCAGAACTCCATTTCATGAAAATTTTCCCTCTTGATGCATGGCATGGTTTCGATCATTACTCCATCAACAACTCCTTATTTCCCATTTCATGAAAATTTTTCCTCTTGATGCATGGCATGGTTTCGATCATTACTCCATCAACAACTCCTTATTTCCTTGTGTTTGAGGACATCGGCCTACCCGAAAGGGGCTACTCCATCAACAACTTCTTATTTCCTTGTTTGAGGACATCGGCCTTCCCGAAAGGGGCTTCTTGAGGAAAGGAGCACTATCTATTGAGAATGACCTGCATAAGCCACCAGTGTTTGAGAACATCAGTCTACCGCACTCATACGGACCCACACACTCGCCGTGTAGGCACTAACGGTTTCCATCCGAGCAAAAAATATTGTTTGCTTTGGCTCGTGGGCCACATGACTTTGCCTCTTTGAATCCTAGGCTTAAACTCAAAAGACATCTCTTGAAGGAAGGACAGTTGCGAACCAATATGAGATAGTAAACCTTTGACTCATAGCTAATGTGGGACTAAAGTCCGTCACTCCATCTCAACACCTCCCATGATCATCTCCCATGACGAAAAGAAGGCAGTTGATGAGTTCGGTTTTTTCGGATGGTAGCCAACATCCATGCAGTTCTTTCACCGGACGTGCTAAGAGGTAAGATGCGCATGTCCTTTCTCCCATGGGAGATTTTCATTTTGAAAACAATATATTTTCAAATACCATGCTGCATGATTGATGCAAAATAATATATTTTAAGATAAAATTGTATTAAAAATATTACCAAATTTTAATTTAAATGATATGAATTCTTGATATTTGAGATATAGATTGGAGTTTTCATTCTGAAAAGAAAGAATTTAGTTCTGTTTTCAGCTCATCCAGTTAAAGGTCTATTTAGATGATTGGACTGAAAATGCGATAGGATTCGTGCGATGGATTAGGCTTGTAATTTTTCTCCTTATAGACTCAATATTATGGGACAATAGATTATATTGGACCTATATTTATAACCATCCAGTAATAGCTTTGGAATCGGCTGACCTAAAGCAGGTCTTGGTACATGAATATAAACCTAATTCAACCTATAATCCCGTAATTTTATTTATAAATTTTAAAGGATTCCCATTCTAGTCATCAAAACTGCGAGGACATGGGATCCAATCACTACCATACGGCTCACACCGTCATCAGAGTTAAAGATGGGTGCAGCCTCCCTCGGTTCCAGGAATTCTAACAGAAAGCAGAGCACTCTGCTGGTCCCCGAATTGGCCACCCCGATGTCATGCCTCCAGTCTCTCTCCGGCCAACTTTTCTCTCCCTCCAGAACCCAAACCCCAACTGCCTCCCCCCGTCCCTCCTTCCTCTCAGAAGACATTCTTCAAACGATCCCACCACCCAATCCTCACCACCCCAGGAAGATGACCTCCCCGTCCTCATCGCTGACGCCGTCCTCCGCCACTCCGGCGATGACGACCCCCGAACCCTCGCCCGATCCCTCTCTCGCCTCTCCCCCAATGCCTGGCCTCCGGCCCTCGTCGACCGCGTCATGAAGCGCCTCTGGAACGACGGCCCGCGAGCCCTCCTCTTCTTCCACTCCCTCCTCCGCCTCCCCTCCTTCCGTCCCGCCGCCTCCTCCTTCGACCTTGCCATCGACCTCGCCGGCCGCCTCCGCGACCCCCGTGCCCTCCGCCGCCTCCTCTTCCTCCGCCAGCATCATGGCCTCCCCCCCACCCCCCGTACCTTCGCCATCATCGCCGAGCGCCACCTCGCCGCCGGCAAGCCCGACCGCGCCGTCCGCTCCTTCCTCTCCATGCCCCGCCTCGGCTGCCCGCACGACCTCTCCACCTTCAACTCCCTCCTCGACGCCCTCTGCAAGTCCCGCCGCGTCGAGAAGGCCTTCTCCCTTCTTCGAGCCCTGAAAAACCGATTTCTTCCCGACGCCATCACGTATAACATCATCGCCGACGGTTGGTGCCGGCTCAAACGCACTCCAAAAGCTCTGGAAGTTCTCCGGGAGATGGTCGATTCCGGCATCGAGCCAACGCTGAACACCTACAACATCTTGCTCAAGGGCTTCTTCCGAGCAGGGCAGATCAGGGAGGCGCTGGAATTCTTCTCTCAGATGAAGAAGAGAGGGAGGAAGAAGAATCCGATTTCGGGGGGCAACTGCCGGCCGGATGTGGTTTCCTACACCACCATGGTCCATGGGCTGGGGCTCGCCGGTCAGCTCGACAAATCCCGGAAGGTGTTCGACGAAATGGTCGACCAGGGCTGCCTCCCTTCGGTGCCAACCTACAATGCATTGATTCAGGTCATCTGCAAGAAGGGCAGCGTCAAAGATGCCATCTTGGTATTTGATGAGATGGTGAGGAAGGGATACACCCCCAATGCTGTTACCTACAATTTGGTGATCAGAGGGCTTTGCCATGCCGGGGAGATGGACCAAGCCATGGAGTTCTTGGAAAGGATGAAGCGTGAGGAGTGCGAGCCCAATGTGCAGACTTATAATATTTTGATCAGGTATTGGTGCGAGGAGGGAGAGATAGAGAAGGGTTTGCAGTTGTTTGGGACCATGTTGGGGCGAGGGGGCTGCTTGCCGAATTTGGATACATACAATGTGTTAATAAGTGCGATGTTCACGAGGAAGAGGCCGGAGGACATGGTGGTGGCCGGGAAGATGGTGAGGGAGATGGTGGAGAGGGGACATCTCCCAAGGAGGTTCATGTTCAATCGTGTTCTGAATGGTTTGTTATTGACCGGGAACCAAGGATTTGCCAGAGAGCTCTTGAGGATGCAGGACCGGCATAAACGCCTAGCTCGGGTTGTCAGGCCATGATGTTGTTTTATTTTTCAGTGCTGGAAGGTTGGTTTTGGTTAAAGAAGGGAAATTCGAATGTTGTTCAAGCATGCAATGCCATGAAGAGTTGAAGATCCAAGGAAGCTTAAGTTAAGAGTCATGCTCAAATCTGGGTCAAAAAGATCTAGAATGAGAATGGGAATGCTTAGGTTAATTTGGATGGAAATTGTGAAGGATTTACAAAAGCCTGGAGTAATTAGCGAGCTCATCCCTTATTAGCATAGATCGAAGCCAAACAGCTGGAAGAGGGCTTGATGATCAGCTTCAAGATAAGTAGATGCCCTGGAGAACAACTTGTGGATGTCAGGATCAGCACATCGCTGAGTTCATGAACATTGTTACAGAATTCCGAAAGATAAAGCTGTGGTGTTTGCCATCTTATCTTCCACTGCAATTGATCAAGACGACCGACAAAAATTAAGCATCAATTCAGTAACAAAAGAAGAGCCGTAGTTTGTAGACTTGGTGCTGGTGGTGATGGAATCATTTGTTTAGAGATCAAACTACTGCAGGAAGTAGAGTGCATATTCTGATTTGAGCTGGTAGTGAAAGTGAGTGGGGAGGGAATGGAGACTGCAGGAATGGTGGTGGTGACAACAATGTGGTAGCTAGCAAGAAGAGTTAGTAGTTCATCTGTCCCTTTGATTTTGCTTCCTCTAAACTTTCCTCCAGTTTGAATATTCGTGGACCTTATCATTATGTATGCTTCATTGGATTACTGGTTGCATCTAACTTGACCTGTTGGCTGCATTCCTGATTTGATATCTGTCATGTTGCTGAACCTTGATGCACTATATAGTCCATACTCTGTTGATAGACTGCCCCTTGAAGCGAAATACTCATTTTATAATGTGCAAGGCATTGGCCCCTGTTTGGATGCTAATTATATGATGGTTAGGGATGGATTAACAGTCTAACCTAACAAGAGCCCAAAATGACATGTTAAACTTTAAAAACAACCTCCTCCCTCTCTCTCTCTCTCTCCTCTCTTTTCTCTTTACTTTTCAATTTTTTCCGCCTTTTTTTTTCATAATTTGTTTCACTAATCCTTTTTTTTATAATTTATTCTTTCATAGAATGTTGATCAAATTCCAGTTCAAAAGATAACTGAAGTGTTTTCGGCTGAAGTAAGGTCTTTCACTAAATTAACTTAATGGCGTCTGTGAAAATGAAATATGAAAAGAGCTACATTGGGCTGAATAGGACCAATGGAAAAGTGTTTTGACTCAGAATGAAGCCTCTTTGAGAAATATTATTTTGCCTACCACTTCGAGTAGTACACGCAAACCCTTGAGACGGTTTGTTTCACAGCTTTCTTAAGCTAAAAAGGAGAGACAAAGAGGATCTTCACTGCCTTCGTGACAGCAGGTAAAAGAGGATCTTCTTAGCCTGCGAGAATGTGTATTGCCATGCCAAAAGCTTGCAACCAACAAGAAAAACCAAGAGGCTAGCCACTTAAATATGAAACAGGAAAAACTAGGCACAGAATATGGATACTAGGTTGCATTTGGTACATTGTCAGGTAAAAATAATCTAGATTATCTGCAATCTAGATAGATTGTCAGTCATGTTGATTACTATGTTTGGTACACGTAAATTATGTTGCGGTAAAACTAAGAATCTTGATTGACATATTTGGTATGATAATAAGATTACTGGCAACGTAACATCAAATTTTCAAAATATCTTTAAATCAAATTATTAGTTTAACATTTTAAATTATATATTTAATTTTTTTAATGATAAAAATTATTATCTAAAAAAAATAAATTTATACACTATTTATAATATTTATTATTATTATTTTTTTTATTTTTTCTCCCTTCCTTCTTTTTCCTTCGCATGTTACACCTGGAACCTCCTCCCCCCTTCCCCTCACCCCCAGCGGCCTTCGCCACCTCATGGCCTTCTGTGCCTCCTCCCACCTCCCACCCTCCCGCACTGCCTCCTGGCCTCTTGGCGAACCCACACCCGTCCGTCGTGCCTCCAGCACCTACCCCGATCCCCCAGTCATTTGTGCTGCCCTAACCACCGCACCTCGGTCCGCCGACTGCCTATGCTGCTCGTGCTGCCCCTCGGTTGCCTGCGACTCCACCGCCCATGCCTTTTCTCCCGGCTCCTTCTCCCTGGAGGACGACATCACCGCGCCGCTTTTCCTTCGCCATGTCATCTTCGACATCGCCCGCTTTGCCCAGCTCTGGCTGCAGCGTCGAGAGTTCCTCTGCCTATGGTGGTGGCCGAGGGTCATGTGCGGACACATCTGGTTTGACGACCGCATCCCCCTCCCCTGGAATGCCTCTCTCGTCTGCACCCTACCTCCGATCCGCATCTCCAGAGACATCTCTCATCTCATCCAACTCCGTCAGAGAGGTTGAAGAGGAGGCCGTCAGGGAGGAGGATGACAGAAGAGGCTGTCAGGGAAGAGGAGGAAGCGGTGAAAGAGATTGAAAAGGAGGCCGCACGAGGAGGGAGAGGGGAGGAGGGCAGTTTTGTTGAGAAACTTTTTTACAAGATTACCAAAATAATGATAATCTGGATAGCCACTCCTCTCCTTGATAATCTAGATTACTTCATGAAAGATAATCTGGATTACCAATCCAAAAGACATACCAAACATGATAATCTGATAGGGCCTTTTTAATTTACCAGCAATCTGGATAGATTGCTAGCTACCAAACGCAACTCTAATGTTAAATAAAAGAAGCCCAATTTTCTCTTCTCGCATCCTTTCCTGTAAACAAAAATCAAAGACATGCAGTCGGTGGGGCAAGACAATTTTAGAAATCCCCAGTTTTTTCTTAATTGGAACAATAATTGCCCAAACTGTTAGTAAATAATAGAAGCCAAGTCCAATAATTACGATATTAATAAGAACAAACACTCACAGACATTAACCAAATCATCTCTCCCACCAACAAAAGAAAGCTACAATGCATTCAACTCAATATGCTCCTTGGTCTCATGAATGAGTATTTCTTCTATTATGATCATCATTCTTTTTTCTTTTTTTTTTTAAATTTTTTTCAGGAACATCAACGAGCTTTGTTCCTCTGATTTCCAAGAGAATTTAAGTCCCCAGAGCTGCTTGAATCCGATGCATTGAGCCCATACTCGCTGGTTTGTCCACTGTACTCATTGCTGAATTCCTCGCTTCCAAGCGCAGTCCTTCTGAATCTCCTCATTTTCGCGCTGTATGAACCTGACTCAAAGTCTGAGCTTGAGTTGAAATATGTACTCTGCCCAGGCTTCACCCCCTCGTTCAAGTCTTCAAGCGCTGTGTCACCCTCCAATGCCCTCACAATCTGTTTCAAGACAATCATTTATCAAATCTGTCAAATTTTCAGAATTAGAAAGACTAAAGTTCCTCTCTTGCAAGCTATGGAGCAAGAAGGCGATGCAAGGGCTCCATACCTGGCTCATCTTGGGGCGCTTCTTTGCAGAATGGCGAACACAAGCAGCAGCACATGCTATCATGCGTTGCATCTCTGTTGCATTGTAATTATTCTCCAAGCGGGGATCTACAAGCTCCTCATAGTTTTCATCAGACAATGCACGGCTTAAAAGAGGCCTTGCCTGCTCCAAACATGCAAATTAGATGCATAGAGTTGAAAGAGTTCTATTAGTTAGTACATGCAAAAGCATACTGACCCAATCGACCAAGCTATCTTCCATGAGTGCACCAGTGGGGTCGAAAGGACGTCGTCCCGTTATCAGCTCCAAAAGCATCACACCAAATGAGAATACATCAGATTTCTCTGTCAGCTTTCCACTTGATGCATACTCAGGAGCCAAATACCTACATTGAAGGAAGAAGATCGAATTCATCTGGATTAGCCATTAATCTTCCATTAATTACTCTGTGGATGATCTTGCTCACCCAAAAGTTCCCATGACACGCGTCGAAACATGCGTGTTATTGTCGGAATTTGACTTGGCCAGTCCAAAGTCCGCAACCTGGATATGCAATCATATAGCTCGTCAAGTCCTTGCTAAATGATAAAGAGACAAAAGACTATCACCCAAGGTATTTGCAATGACAAAAACTATGAGTAGGCCATCTTACCTTGGCTTCAAATTTACCATCCAAGAGAATATTAGCAGCTTTGATGTCACGATGGATAATACGTGGGTGGCCTTTAAGCACATACATAAGAAAAAGAACGGCCAGACATGTTAATTCAACCAAGTAAAATGAATTGAGGTTGAGGCTAAAAGAATATAAACATGAAACTCACAGTCTTCATGCAAGTAAGCGAGACCCTTCGCCGATCCCAAAGCTATCTTCAATCTTGAGGGAAAATCCATTACTGGAAGGCCTTTTCCTGAAAAATAGGGTTGCAAATTATTATTTTTTGAATCCTGCAGTAGATCATATGGAGCTGGAGTGCACAAAAGAATTCTCTGTAAACTGTACATTCTACTAGGACAAAGTGAAATAAACACATAAACATATATGCATACATACAACACACACAAACACACACATATGTATATATGTATGTATGTATTTGTATATGTATATGTGTGCGCGCGCATGTTTCTCTGTAAACTATACTCTGTAAACAGATAGAAATATGTTTCTGGAGCCCGTTTAACTGAAATAACTACCAAAAGAGAGAGTGAGTAACTAACCATAGAGATGATATTCTAGAGTATTGTTGGGAACAAACTCATAGACAAGCATCCGTTGCGAGCCAGCAATGCAATATCCAACAAGAGACACAAGGTGGCGATGATGGACCCTGCTGATGATATCGACCTCAGCTTGGAACTCCCTCTCCCCTTGTCCGCTCCCTGCCTTAAGCTGCTTCACTGCAACCTCCTTTCCATTAGGGAGCACACCCTTGTATACATACCCAAACCCGCCTTGCCCGATGAGATTGGCCTGCGAGAACCCATTTGTTATCGATGCCAGCTCCTCGTAGGTGAAGGTGCTCTTGTTGAATCCCAAGGCGATGTTGGGCGAAGGGGGTGGCAATGGAGGACCATGGGGACCAGAGTAGCCTGCGCTCATGTCACCACTACTCATCATCATCGGAGGTGGTGATTGCTGCCACCCACCTCCACCTGGCCCAATTGCACCTGGAGGTGGTGGGACCTTGCCCATGTGGTCCATCCCTTGGGGTTGCCATTTCGGAAGTGATCCATTGTTGTAGTATCCACCACCTACACAGATAACCATATTCACCAACACATGAATGGTTGAAAGATGCAATAAAACAAACACCACAGACATTGACAATTATTACATTGTGAGATCATGGAAATTCACAAGCCTTACAGATTACATAGTGAGACCACATTTTCCAATGCCTTGCTCTTCATAACGTAACTCTTCTCACAATAGTTCAGGAAATTAATTTTATATTACTAATGTCACCTCTCCTGTCTCTAATAGAAGCACAGGACTAGTTAAATGCAATGGCACTCTACTGGAAGCTCTACGGGAGACACGAGTACTTGATTTGCATAAACTTAGATCTTCAAACATCGATCAAAGTTCATTCAAAATACTGATACTTGCTTGCATCAAACAGTAGCCCATCCAGCTAAATTGAAACCATCTTTAACAAGAACTATAAATTAATCGCAGCGATGCTTCACATATCATTAATGAAACAACATCAGAAAGGTGATCAAAAAGAATAACAGCAGATGATCAATTCAGTATGTAGGATGTTTATGTTTCTGTGCATTGCTTCTACCTAATTGAAATGCTTAAATTCCTTCCATGCTGTTGTACTTGAAATAGAAGAACTTGAGAGTTTAGCTAGATAAATAACCATTGCAGGCAAAACTAGCTCAAAATACCTTTGATCATTGGAGAATCATAATATCGCATGCTATTGCGATGCTTCTTCTTCTTAAGGCAGCAGCATAATGCAACAGCCAGCAAAGCAATGACGAACAGTGTGATGCCCACGGCAGCCCCCACGATAAGAGGCACATCAGTTGTGTCAGTATCACTGCTTCCTCCACCATCGCCGCTGCTGCCCCCGCCGCCGCTATTCTTGACATTCTTCAATGACTTCGAGTCGTCCGTGGTCGATGACGAAGGTGATGTGTTCCTAGAACTCTTTGGAGGGGGTGGGATTGCACCAGAATGGTGTGTTGAGGACATAGACTGAGGTGGTGGTGGTGGCGGCGGTGTCACAACAGACTGGGTTGGTGGAGGTGGCGGAGAGGGAGACTTTTTCGACTCAGGTGGTGGGGATGGTGGCGAAGGTGGGGGCGATGATGGAGGTGGATCGGCCGGGGTGGCCGGTGGAGGTGCTGTTGAGGGTGGTGGCGATGGTGGTGGAGATGCTGGGGGTGGTGATGCCTCAGGTGGTGGGGATGTAGAATTGGAAGAAGGGGGAGACTCGGCCATTTTTCTCCGGAGGAGTGCCGGCCGAGAGGACTCCACCCTCCCCATCACTGCTCGCTGTTTCTCACCTACGCCACCAAGAACCCCTACAGAAATTTGCAGAACAATGAGAAAATTTAAAACAGATGCAGACTACATTTGAGAAAGAAATGAAGGAATATATTCGAAAAGGAGACGATAGCAGATTTTTGTACTCATCATTAAGGAGAAATAAACAAATTGCACTTCACAGAGATCATGCATGAGTAAGAACGGTGTGAGACAAAACGCCATGCTACTAAAAAGACAGACAGAGAGAGAGAGAGAGTCTTTTCAAAAGACCATGTATTCCTTTAAGATTCAATAATTCTTTTTCAGAAAAGAAATATAGAATTCTACACCATTACGTTGATCTGTGCCACAAGATTCGATGAATTTCTATAACAAAGAAGGGAGGTTAGTGCATGCATTAAGATGAGAAAAAAGTGCAGCAAAAGAATGATCTTCATATTTGAAAAGAATAATAAAGAAAATCTTTGCAGAAATGCCAAATACTCTTTCTTTCTTTCTTTCTTTTTTTAAAATGAAACGGGAGGTTATCCCACCGGGATTTATTTAAGGGAAATTAGTAAAAGGCCAAATATCTTTTTAAGATGTATCGAATTCATTTTCCATGGAGAAAATCTAGAATTCAAACATGCTCCAAATTGATTTGTACTATGAAGGTTAAGAGACTTTTTATAATAAGAAAGAAGGTGATTCATGCATCTGCGAGAATGATATGCAAAAAATTAAAAGTAGCGCTTCCATATTAAAATCAAAAAACAGACAGAAACGAAGACAAAGCCTTAGCAAATGGTCAAATATTCTTTTAAGATTCTAGAATTCTTGTTCCAATTGATTGTACTCCAAAATGAACATGATTTTTATAACAAGAAGAGAGGTAAATCCATGCATTCGTGAGACAATGCGCAACAAGAATCATGCTATTCTATATATTAACAAAAAGAGAAAAAATCTCTCCTCCATGTTTGCATTGGATTCTGCTTCAAAAACCCAATAAATTTTTATAACATGAAGAGAAGAGAGAGTGCAAGATCGAGAGAACCTTTTTTTTTTTTCCTCTCTCTCTTTAGAAGAGGAAAAGGGTTCTCAGAGAAGGAAGAGGGGGGAGAAATGTTGCACTATGGCTTGGCTCCACCATTCTCCAACCACCACTTCCATTCTCCTGGGATTTTATTTGGGATTTGCTATTTTTGTTCACTTATTTCGCCATCTAGTTGTGTTTGTTCCACAATTGAGAGGCTAAAAATTAAAAAGATTAAAAGGAAAAAAAAAAAAAATAAATCTATACAAAAAAAAAAAAAAAAGGACAAACCCGAGAAGGCCCGCAACAAGATGTAGTTTTTGCAGTTCCACCAGCTTTGGCTGCCGGCTTTGACCTATTCTTGACCGGCCGTTAGCTCATTCCCGCGCGACCGTGCGATACGGTGTGCGGGACACGTGCCGCCGCTGCGGCCACAGGAGGGCGCGCACCGTCCGGACTCCAGAGAAGCCTCGGTCGCGGCAAAGTTGCAACGATGCAGGAGGAAGAGACCGAGTTTATGTGGGAAAACGGGGAGGAGCTTGGGTCTGGTATTGGGTTCATAACATTTACTATTTAGAAGCCTGCATCACAGCCGTAAAGCACAAGCCCTTTTTCTTTTTTTTTTTTGGGTTTTATTGGTAAGTAAAGCTATCAACTTTTACAGCCTGACTTCAACGAACAAATTTGCCCCCCTGTCCGCTTTAGACTCAAATAACCTTTCAAGCCTCCAGAAATAAGATTTATAATAGTAGTGACATTCATAATTATAACATGATTTTAGAGGCCTTATTGTATCCATTCCAAGCTTTTATATGAGGACTGTTATAATTACTTACAAAAAAACATAAAAAAATGGAAAAAAAAAAGCTGTTATATGTTATGTCCATTAGACTGAAATTATATTTTTTAAATTCAAATACTATTCACACCAATATTTCTTAATATTCTCCTTTCTGACAGCTAACAGTAAATAGTTTACTCCTTTTCAACAGCAGCTGCATTTTTCTCTTGAAAAAAATAACATCTGCTTCTTGCTTGCAGAAACTTCTTTAATTATATATGACTATCATGTAATTGTTTTTGTAATTTTATAATAGTCTCGGTACCAACATGATCTTGCTTTACAGAATTTTGCAAGTGGCTGCACAGAGGCTTAATAAGACTTTGCAACAAGGACAGTTACCCAGGAATTAACTGCCCAAGCTCCCCATATCTGTACCTGGAGTCTGTTTCTGCACTTTGGAAAAGAGAGGATAAAATATAAAACTAACAAAGAAGGGAGCTAGAGACAATTTTCAATTATCTTCACAGTTAACAGAAATCAAGTTTTTCTCGATAAAAATTGCACCATTTAAATGGTACACATCAAAGCTAACATTACAATATTTGATGATGGTCATTCTAAGTCGTGAATCCACGCATTTAATCATATTCTACATTATAAAAAAATATCAAGAAACTAAAATTCATATTTTGGTAACCTCCTAACATTGTAATAGTATCAGTGTATCAAACTATATTATTGGACATACAAATAAAAATTCTTGACTATTGATCATGGTCTACAGCTCATAGAACATGCACCTACCAAAATTCAACAGGTTCAGACCACTTGATACATAGGCAAAGGCAAATAACCTCTAAAAGACTTGATTTTCGGTTTCTAAATACGGTGATGCAGATCCTAAACAATGGTATGGATTCTTCATCATTGATTTTAGATTAGTAGGAAGAAGGAAAGTAATCCAACACATAGTATATAAACTAAATTAACAGATATATTTATTGAATTACTGTACACGATCTCAATAAATGTGGGTTTTTTTTTAATCTATCAAATACTCACTTTCGTTTAATAAACCACGTCGTCGCGCATACAAACCAAGATCTACTAATAGAACTTCAACAGCCGCTTCATCATGCCTGTAGAAATAAACTTGCTCATCATCCTGAATTGAGTCGCCAGTATTAGTTTCTTAGATTTTACAAGATCTAATTGGCAATATGCATACCTCGGTAAGAGCATAGCCATTCTGGGAGAGCATCCCAGATGTATCACAGGAAGCAGTTTGCCTTTCCGCCCGACCTGCCCTTGGTAAACCTGTTCCTATACCACCAAGCAAATACCCTGGCAAACAAACTGGCTGGGTGGGCTCCTCGCAGGAGCTGGCTGATGAGAGACAAACAAATTGTTCTACTACCTTATTTATTAAACTTCTATAATTCTTTGCAAGTGGTTAAGGTATGCTTCAAAGAAGTCTAAACCGCCAAGCCCCTTCATCTCTGTTCCAAAAGTCCCTTTCTGCATCTTAGAACAGAAGACATGGAGCTTGATCTATGAAAAGAGGATCTTTCAAACATGTTGGCAGGAGACAGAACAAAGATTTTTCAGTTAATTACTTCATGTAATGGTGCACGTCAAGTTGACATGATCGTATTTCTTTAGCTTCAAACCATGTGGCTCGAATGAAAGCAAAATTCTCGCTTAGCCATGTATCTAACAACCAAAATTGCACAGCCAACAATTATGGAAAGGCAGTTATCAGGCCCTAGACATGGACTTTAAACATTCATTATTTTCCAACATTCACTTGCACCGAGTCCTTCCAACGAGTTTCCACTAGTAAACAGATGCTTACATATAGGAAGTTGGATAACAACAGCACATATGAGACTTTCATTTCTTCAGGTGAACGCACAAAGAATTGGATGAACATGCGCTGTATACAAGATAAAGTGTACAGGATATGAGTACAGGATACGAGGAGTGCCTCGGCAAAATAAAGTAGGCATCCTCCAAAGAGTACAGGATATGTTAAAGCTCGCAAAAGCAGAAGAATACCACCTCAGCACCAATTAGCCATCATATATTGATGATGCCAGAACCTGAAAATTCTGAGGATCATAAAATTGTCAGTTTTAAACCAAAAAATTAGCTGTTCAAACATTTGGGGGAGAGGATTACTTACAATGTAAAATTGCTGCAGGGAGCAGTATGCTACATTTGCAAGAGGAACACCAAAAAATCCCAATGCTTCTGAATGTGCTTAAAAAAAGACCCAACAGATGGTATCATGAAAGGAACATCTTGATGACCAAACCTCACGGCCTTCTCATAGGTGGAGGTTTTTGAGCAGCCATGTTAAGTGGCCTTGGACCAGTAGTACCATAGCCCATTGCAATTCTGCTTGTAGGTAGGTTAGGTGGATTTGCTCTAAACGAGGATGTCGGCCGGCCCAGTCGAGCTGCAATTATTTGAGAACGCTCATGGAGAAGTCTCTGTCTTGCTCTGTCAGTTTGTTCCCTCACCCTCATGATGACGCTTTCAATGTCCGTGAATAGTGTCAATTTAGCCTCCAACTTTTGCAACTGCAGAAGATGCAAGTCCAAACTTAGCAGTGACATCACTCTAGCAATTTGTCACAAAATGAAACATGATAGCTTCATGATCAAATCTGACATTATCTTGTCTATAATTCATCAAAAACCCAAAAAACCAATAATTAAACCTCCCTGAAGATGTGTGAATCTCCATATCCATGATCTCATCCAATACCTGCTTCTCAATAACCAGCGAGACGAGCTGCCGAATATGGTCTTCCTCCAGCTTGGCAAGAAGCCTAGCTTTCACAGCTGCAGCTGAGAGTGCTGTAACAGCAGCACGTTTTAACCTGTCTATGTTATGATCATCATTTGTTGCAGTTGAGTCACAATTCTTCTCATCATTGCTCGGAGATTCCTTTTTATTACTCTCATCTGTAAGATGCAAGGAAACAAAATCAAATTTCAAGAGATGTCACGCTAGAATTGGATGCTAAATTTCCCCATAACTCATTAAATCATTTGCAAATGGCAACCTGAAATCATGATGCGAAGCAATGCAGAGGCATAATTGATGTCTTAAACTGATTAGTGACTAGAGAAGGCTAGCTCAATGAGGGAATTTCACAAGCCTAAAGCTAGTGTAGCTCATGAAAATATGCAAGATACTTGAAATTGGTTGTTAGTGTTGATCGAAGATCAGGCCGTCAAGTGGACTGTGGGTAAAACAGAGCTGAGCTATGAGCAAATAAATAGATCGGTCATTCCCCTAACATCTAATATGAAAATAACTTAAACTTTACTTAAGCAGCTAAAAAGGTTAAAAGTATAAATGGAAATGCCGCTACTCATAAAAACTAGCAAAAAAGAATTTTTTGAAAAGGAAAAAAAAAGAAAAAAAGAGATAACGTAAAATTAAAAAAATATATATACTAACCATTTTCCAGAGGGTGACAGCTTGCTCAGCTGATAAACTCACTGGGATATTGATACCAACAACTTGGGTCCAAATCAGGCCATCACCTGACCTTGGCCAGGCAAATTAGTAGATTGTCATTCCCTAGATATCTTATATGAAAATAAATGAAAATTACATTAAGTAGCTAAATAGGTTATAAGTATAAAGGAAAATGCCTCTACTTATATAAAACTAGCAAAAATTTTTCGAAAGCAAAAAATAGGAAAAAGAGGAATAGGCAATGCAAAAAAGAAACCAGTCATTTTATGGAGGGTGCCGATTGGCATAGCTGGCAAAGTTACTGGAACGTTGATACCAAAGACCAGGTTTTGAATACTTCCATCACCTGATCATGGCTAGGCTTCCTCCCATCCTCTTTTAATATAAAACTAATAAAAAAAATTTTGAAAAAAACAAGGAAGAGATAATGAAAAAATTAAAAAGACAAAACAATACACCATCATTTTATCGAGGGTGCCAACCGGCTTGGTTGGTAAAGTCATTGGTATGTTTGTACCAATGACCTGGGACCAAGGAACAAAGTTGGTTATGATTGCAGAAGCAACTGCAACTGTCCCATAATTTGGTTACCATTTGGTCATAGTCATTATACTATGTAAGGTTGTGCATTACAAGCCATTCGAACTGTCAGACAAAACAACAGTCCAACATCAAGACAAGGGATACAGCTGATAAGCCAAAGCAATACAGAGAAAAGAAAGTAATTTTACAAAATGCCAGACTGAATCATTTAAAAAAAGATAAACAAATTACAGCAAGTCCCTAATATTCATGCGAAGAAGAAGAAGAAGAACTAGTAAGTATGTTTTACTACTTATCTGCATGTTACTGAGCCAACTGAAACATAACACGTTCAAGTATCACATTTCTATCTGTAGACACTGCATATCTCATATTTGTAGTCAGGCCAAACTCAAATGAGATATACAAAGGTCCCAATCAATAACAGAAGAAACTAGGAAAGCAAGAATGCAGAATCACCTAGTCATAGAGAGCAGAAAAGCTACAAGGAGAGACAGTATGCCACGAGTGCCAGAGGGTGCAGTTGCCACCTGGCAAATGGGATCCAAATCAGCTGGTTGGCATCCCAATATTGTTGGAAAATATCTTCGGTTCAAATCCAAATGCTGGCATTTCCCACATGTCTCTGGAGGGGGAGAAAAGAAAGAAAACAAACTGTAGAAAACAGCCATGTGAGAGCAAAGGTACAGGGTGAGACAATGAGAGTTGATTTGTTGGTTTGGAGGATTTCGATCTCAGATAATAGAGGATGCGTAGGTATAATGCAATAACTACTTTTTTTTTTTGGTAACAATGCAACAACCATTTCATAAATGAAGATTGATGGTCGAGATCTCCACAAATGAGAGGGATCTTGGTGGACCACATAAAAGGAATGATAGAATTTATCAATTTCCATATGAAAGAGCACTTTAAGCTTCATGATCGGCCATGCATGACACCCAGATTAAATAGACTTCCTAGGTTTATGCATGGGACTTTAAAGTGCACATCAGTAATTCTCAGAATTAAGTTCTGAGATTGTTTGGCAGTGGGAATCAAGGAAGCAGGACTCAAAAACTGTCAGTCAGAAACTTGTAAAATATCGTCACTAAGAAATGCTATATAAAAACTATCAGAAACGTTAATACAAAGGAATCAGTCTATTGAACGAAGATATTATTACAGATAAGTATTTCTAGCCAATCTCAACTAGTAGGGGACTAAGGCTTAGTTGAAGGTTAATGAGTTGTTTAGACTTTAGACATTTTATTTCTATAATTACGACATAGATTTTCAGGTATATTTCTTTCTACCATGATGTCTCTGTAGATTTCAGGAAGAGATATCCTTGGAGAGTCTTCAATATAGGCACAAAATGGTTCACGATATGAAACCTATCAGAGAACTTCAACATCATACCTGTTTTCTCCCCAATTTCAACTGCTGAACCGTTTCCAGTTGTTTGCTGCGGCCCCTGTTCTTCCAGACCAGCTGAAATAGCCTTTGTATCTGAAGCCTTCAATGTATCTGAATGTTGTTCGACCTTGTCTGGCGAAGCTAGGTCACCTGTCTCCTTCATAATACTAGGTTTGTCCTCTGAAGATTTTACATCATCTTTTTTCTTCTCTGCAATTGTGCCTTTTCTCCTGGTGAAGCTAAATCTCCTGGTTCTTTTGTATTACTTGGTGAAGAGACTACAGGCAAAGCAGAATCACTCGCATCCTTTGGAGCACTTGACATAATCTGCTCCCCTGGTGAAGCCTGATCAACAGAATCCTTAATGGTGTTAGGTGCTTTCTCTGATGGGAACTCTGCATCGCATGATTCATTTGCATCAGGTTGTTTCTGTGTGCAATCTTGTGATGCAGTGGACAAGTTCTTTTCATTCTCTAGAGAAACAGCATTCTCCTGATTCTTGTCAGTGCAGTCGTTCGATTTATCGGTGCCTTCCAAATTTGGTGTTGGCTCACGTCTTTATGAGACTCCTCATGACCCATGTCAGCAACAGCACTACATTTTACATTTTATTTATCATGACAAGCATACGAACTATCACAATATTACAGTAGGATACTATTGCATATGGCTAGTTCACAAACCTTACACACGCTGGTGGATCCTTTCCATCATTTGGCGGATCCTTTACATCATTTGGTGGATCTTCAAGAATAAAACAATGCCTTGTGGCAAGCTGGATGCCAGGAGACTCCTCTGACATGGCTTTCAAGGAACTGCGGCATGAGGTTGTAGCAACATCACGTTCCACCAGACCTACTAAGAATGCGGCCTGCAAAGGGAACATTGAACCATGTTTAGCATCCACAAACAAAGAAAAAAAGCCAAATTATTTTCAAAGTTTTTTATGTGTACTTACCAAGGCCATGACTGGGTTTCCTGCTTCCGCAAATGAACCTAACCCTTCTCCTTCAGGAAAGTAACCAACAGCATGAAATGCTGTCTTCAATGCATCAATAGCAATGCTGACATCAGTTTCATGAGAAATCTCAACATCAACAGTACTTTTTTCCTCCGTAGCATCAGTTGCAGAAGTTATAGCTTGATCGGCATCACCTGCATTTTCAACTTCCTTTGTTTGAAGATCATCTATGGCAGCCGATTCCTCTTTAATTACTGCATTCTCAGCTTCTGTTGTTCTGGAAACATGAGCAGCAGTTGATTCTTTTTTTGCATCTGTATTTTCAGCATCCGCTGTGCCAGGAACATTTACCGCAGCTGGTTCTACTTTTGCTTCAGCATTTTCAACTTGCATTGGTTCGGGAACATTTACAGGACCCAATTCTTTATCTGCTGAAGCAGGGTCCCTATTTTCCTGGATATTGTTTTTAGAATCATCTTCACCTTCCAAAAAAGAATCCTCGATAGGCATTTGAAGAAAGTGCAAGATGCATTGAGCTTGGTTTTCGTGGCAACATGTTCAGCAATCTCATTCCAGTTTTCCCCAAAAAGTTCTAAGGCTTCTAGAAGAAGCAGGGTTTCCTGATCTGTCCAACTCCCACCACTAGCACCAGCAACCTCCGCAGAATCCATAAGAATGAAATCAGTTGGTGCCATGCCTGAACCAAATTTCCCATCATTGTAGCAATCAGTGCATAAATCGAAATCTGCCTGTGGAACCAAAATGATAATCAGCATAACTTTAGAGTAGAGCTATTAATGAGTGAGTCATACGAAAGGAATCCCAACTATTGCATTATCTTTTTAAGACCAGGCTAATATTAACACTCTTTCATTTGAAAAATCTGTGCCTTGAAAAAGGAGTATTATATATTTAGTATTATTATTTACAATATCTAAAATATTTTAAACAGTCCAGAGGAAGTAAAAGCTTGCCAAAAAAAAAAAAAAATATATCACATTCCCAAACAATTATACCTTGTTCAACAATGCAGTATTTCAACTAACCTCACAAGCTGATTGTTCAAGTAGTCCACACGAAATATACAACAAAAACTCATTATTAAAATTGATCTCGGAGTCTAATAGCAGAACTCAGATTTTGATGATGCAGCATCACCCTGCAAATGGATATTATTCTCTTCAGCCTAACCCACTATAAAAGTTTGACAAAGTATCTGACTTGTCTTTCACAACATCAGAGAGTCTCACCATGATCGCAAGACATCAAAAAAAAAAAAAAAAGCCAAAGGCCTTGCACCCTCCTAGCCTCTCTTTTAACAACATTGCCCCCCCTTAAGCTACACATTAACTCAACCTTTATCCTCTTTAGTCAACTTAAGTTCCCAAGATGACATACTTAACCCATGTGGTCCAATTTCTAGCACCAAAGGCATGTGAACCGATCGAGCTTCTAACTTTTAGTGTCCTTGATTGCCGAATCTGAAGAGACCCTCATATTTAATTTAGCTCTAGATATTTGGAATTATTAGCCTCCACAAAATCATCCATTTGACTAAGTTGGATCCAGATTTTACAACTACTGCAATATAAATACTTCACCTGGTGAAATAGACATTGTAAAAATAGAATGACTCAAGCAAGACCAAGGACATGAGTGTCAATTGGAAACTGTGGCTTTGCCAGGAGCCAAGGTAAATCGGTTGTATCAATAGTGACGACATTTGGCATTATTTAGAAAGAAACTCCTACCCACAGCCAAGCATAACAACACGAAAATCTCCCAAGTAGACTAGTTTGTTCCCAAACTTGTTTCTTATATATTTCCCACTTTTACTGTCCCCTTCTAGCCACCTCCTCATTTCCTTTTCTTTTGAAATCTAAAACATCAGCAGTAAGCACAAAATCTGAATCAACAGCTTAACTGCTATAAAACTAGACAATGAGTCATTGGCAGCACCACAGCAAAGCATGTTATGGATGCATCAGCAATGATAAAAGAAGACTTGGCAGTGACAACAGCAATAAAGAGACGCTCCACAGACACAACAATTGTGCCTCTTTCATTTCAATCAAGAAGTTAAGATTGGGAGGGAAGCAGAAATAGTTGGAATCTACTAGCTTAATCTTGGTCATCCTTTTTCCCTACAATCTCTACTTTTAAACCTTTCAAGATAAGACAAAATTGGGGGATTTACATAAGTTGATAATTCCACTCTTTATTTATGACATCACCAGAAACATTGATAAATAATGACAAGTTTCCCAAATGCAGACTCTGTGTGTGTGTGTGTGTGTGAGAGAGAGAGAGAGAGAGAGAGAGAGAGAAGAACTCTTTGGTCTCTTCATATTAACTTTTGTAGGTCACCCCTTACTTTTGGTCATTCACCTATAGGGAACTAGGAGTGAAGAATGAAGTAACCAGTCTTACAGGCATGAAAGGTGAGACATACCCCATATCTGCTCATAACTTGCCAAACTGGAACGTACCTCTATATTCCTGCAGGTTGATATGGGGTTGAGACAGTACAATATAGTTTAGATATTGAAATTTTGGTAGAGGGAAGGGAGAAAAGGGGCCATGTAGAGGAATGCAACCAAACCATGCACCAACAGTAGATTGCTTATAATCTTGCCAAGAAAGTTAAACAACTGTTATATAGTCCACATGCATTCAAGTCTATTCTCCTAAATAAGTTTAGCTTGCCCATGCAGATCAACTCGATCGCTTTCCAATGAGGTAGAAAAGACCAAGGGAAAGAACAATAGGCCCTATAAAAGTTAGAACAACACTTCTATGAGTTGCTTTGAGGAAAGGACACCAGGGGAACAAACAATAGGCCCTAGAAGCTAGAATAACACTTCTATGACCTTCTTTGAGGTCATTTGTTGCGATATAACAAGGGACCTACATGTTGTCTCCTTACCTTTTGTCCCTTACATCTTTAAACAAATTTTGGAGGAAGGAGCTGGCTAGAATGATTAAGTGCAAGAGCATGGTTTGGTTATGCTCAGCCAACAAGTTAAATAATAACTCTATCCCCCCCCCCAAAAAAAAAACAAAAAAAGAAAAAAAAAAAGGGGAAAAGGTATAAATTACATCTCAAAGTACCTTCTTTAACCAACGCATGCCCTTGTTACCTCTCCCAGCATCTCAGTTACCATCATATATTGCACAAGATTACCATCCTGCCCTATTCACAAGTCCATAGCAGTCACTTGCACAATAAGGATTCCCTCAAGAGAATGGATGAAATCAAATTCCTTGAAAAGCCGAGAAATTATTGCTTTACAATTTGGTGAATTCAAAATTTATGAATGACATGTAATTGTTACTTGAGGATCAAATCCCAAACCCTAAGGGGTTTAAATTTCCAATCCCAAACCCATCTCAAACCCTATAGAATTTTGCTAAATGGGTCCTATTAAGGTTCGGGATGGGTTGGTACTTAAAAAAGCCTGCCTGGCTGCCATCCCTAGGAGATAGCTATCCTTATAGTGTGAAGCTAAAAAGGTAAATTGAACAAGAATGCCAAGCAAACTGCACCCAATCTCTCCCTCTATTCTTTTAAGCACTAGTAGACTAGGATTTTGATCAACAGGAAGGGGAAAAATAATTGGTGATCTATGAATTACCCAATCACAAATATTAGACCAAAGGATTATAATGCCTGCTTGAACATGCTATACAACCAATATTTCTTATAATTCTTCATCATATGCAACTTCTAGAAACCAACCCCCTCCACCCCCACAAACCCATAAAAAATCAAAAAACAAAAGAAAGAAGGCAATGAATTTTTTCTTCACCTCAAAATCCAATATATAAGCTCTATGAATAGAGTAGAGATATAACAGGGGATAAGATAAAATGGGGCATAAGGAAGGAGGATGACAGCCCCCAACCGCTCAGCCAATATAGGCTCCAACATATCGACAACCAAGGAGGAGTGAGACTTGAAATGAGAAACTTCTCCTCATATCGACAAGGGTCCCACAACATAGTAGCACTCCTTCATGCCAATTGTACAAGGCGTGGGTTGTTTGAAAATCTTTTCTGAGGGTGTGAATCATGAAGATCATACACTCATAGAGACTTGACAAAAGAAGCTAGTCCAAATCCAACATACAAAGTTTTCAAGGGCAAGCTGCTAGATTTGATTAAGATAATAATCCATAAAAGGCAGATTCAAAGATTTTAGTAGGGGAACTTGATGAAAAGGAAGCTCTAGCCCAAACATCAACAGTATTTTAAGGGACCTTCCTCTCAAGGTCCCCATTAGGCTTCATTGTTGCTTCTAAAAGGATATAAGCGTTACTAAGATTCCATAAGGCTTCACTAAACCTTGATGCAAAAGATTACTTCATCAAAGCTAAAGAAGAAGAACAATTCCTCAACCAAGAAAAAACACTCCACTCACGATCTTTTATGGTGGTCCTTGCAAACTAGTGGTACCAACAAGGTGATAGATGTGTTCAACAATTTTACAGCAGAAAGTAAATTAGAAGGGATATACAATATCCAAAACTAAAGACACATGGAGAGCGATCACTATGTGTAATAATTACTTATATATAAACCAGGGAGTTGATTAATAAAGGTTGGATGTTAAAACTTTAGAGAGTATTCATTTTATGGGGATGATTTTGTCCCAAAATGAACATGTATCCACACCTCCAAATGGCTAAGAGTGAATTGTTATCACTTATAGTTCCCATTGTTTCAAAAGTTTGAGACTACATGTAAAGGCTATTGTAAAACATTGAAACCTGTACAGAAGGCAACACATATGAAGTACTCCATAAAGTAACAATACATGTGAAAGAAATAATAAGTTACATCCATGTTATCTTTGTTTATGTCTCCATAAACTAGAGACAACATCAGAAAACAATACATGGTTACATGTGATTAGTGAAGGGCAATAAGCTGGTAAGTCAACCTATATTATGCTTCCAGTTGAGCATAAAAACATCTAATATGCAGGTTTACTTGACTAAGTTTCATTACCAGTATCAATACCCTTAGTCACGAGTAATCAATCTACCCATGACACTCTGAATTCAGATATAAAATGCATGACAGATGGCAATTTTTAATTTCTAAAAAAACTATCTCGTACAAGCTTCAGCATGTCATGAAAACAACTGTATCATCCATGAGAATCTACAGAGAATATTGTACAAGTAAGTCATCCATGAGAATCTATAGAGAATATGGTACAAGTATTCTATATGCAGTATGTTTCACATGATGTCATGGTCTTAAAATTAAGCACAATATTATTGTATAGTAACTTAAATGCTACAAAATCACATAAGCCATCAGTATTAAGGAACCGACAAACCTGTTTCTGGCAATGGTAGCGCTTGCGGGAGCAATCACCTGAACAAGAGTTGCAATGGTACTCAACTGAAGGTCCAACAGGCCTAACCAAATCATCAGCTAGGGAAGATTCACGAAGCAACCAAGGTGTTGCAGCGGGTACAGACAGTTCTGTCTTCTTGGGAACATAGCGGGCGAATGAGTTAACTGTCTCAAATTGATACAGTTTATCAACCAAGGATGGTGTTTTAGCTCCACTATCAGCATCAGAGTTGGCCACATCAGGTTTGGTTGGTGGGAAAGGATGAAAATTAATCAAACCCCAGTGATCCAAGAACTCCATAACTTCTTGCCTCGCATCCATATCTCCAACAGATAAGTCAGACAAATCCTTAAGTTCCACTTGTGTCTGTGGGTCAGCATGAAACTTCTTCATAATGTAATTCCTTATCTCCATGTATATGTCAGGTGTCCGATTCTCAGACTTCCCATTGAAAAATGAAGCCAGCATCTGCTTCTCAACTGGATGGATCCTCTTCCATGAAAACCATCCTATAATTGGAAACAGAAAACATATGAAATTTCCAGCAAGGGAGCTCAAAATTCCTTTTTTTTTTTTTGTTAAAAATGGAAAGAATTCACCAGTGAGAATCGGCTTCCCACCAAGCACAACGTAAAGCTATAAGAAGATGGTGTTTAATAAACTACATGAATCCTATGAGTGCTCCGAAATTACCATATGACATACAAGATTCACGCAATGAAAACAGAAGCAGGAGCACTGCACTCCCAAAACCCTAGTATTAGCAAACTGGCCAGAAACCCTTCGGACCGGGACAAAAGCGGCCGAAACAAAGACTCCTGCTTGTGTCCCTAAACAGATCTGAAAGATTCTATACTGGTTTAGAAGCTCACCAGCAGGCGCAGGGACGGCATGGACATTGGCTCCACGGGATCGAACCAATTCGAAGTCCGCATCCACAAGTGGCTCCTCGACCAGCTCCTCCTCCTCCACCTCGGCTGGATCTCCCGCGGCGGATCCACCCTTTCCCCCGGAATCCACTGGCAATGCCTCCGTGGTCCTCTGAACGCCGGCGGCGACCTTGTTGGGGGTCTGGCGGGCTCGGGTGCAGGGGCCGTTGTGGACGGGGGGGAGGTGATGGATAGGGTTCCTCTCCTTGGCGTGGCGCTTCGAAGGAGCGGAGGAGGAGGATGAAGCGGTGGAGCCCGCTTTCCTCTTGGCAGCGCCGGCTCTCCTACGAGGCCCTTCGACTAGGGTTTCGGCCACCACCGGCGGCGGCGCCGCCGCGGCATTCGTCTGAGCCGGCGGTACGTCGCGGCCTTTCCCTTCCATCGCCTCTTCGCGGGCTGCTTCTTCTCTTCGCTCTCCTTTGCTCGCTCGCGATGTCGTCTATGGGGATCTCGGCCGGCATCACTCTTCAGCACCCCGCCCCACTTTTATTTTTATTTTTTTAATTCTTATTCGCTTGTTCACTCTGGGTTGTTTTCTTTTTTCCCGAAATTTATTTATTTATTTACTTATTTATTCGATGATTGGGACTATCATGTGCTGCAATGCTGGACGGAGCAAGAAAATTCGTAGAATAAGAAAAAAGATGAAAAAAAAAAAGGAGAGAAAAGTTTTAAATGTAAAACAAGCAAAAAAAAAACACTCCCCATGGTGGCCGGGAGGGTTAAAAAAATAATGACACAAAATATTAAAAATAAAATATAAAAAGATAAATTTTAAATTTTTGAGATTTAATTATTAAATAAGTGCAAAACTCATCCTAAATAAAAATTTAAAAAAAAAATTGAACAAATGACCCAAATTCTTACCAAGAAAAAAAAAAAGAAAAACAAATGACCCAAAGACCTAAAGTACAGCATCCAGCAAATCCCCATGCATCGAAATCTAAGCTTTAAAATATTTAAAAAATAAAAAGAAAATGGAATAAACCAAATATTGAACCGTGAGAAAGCTGTTGCTCTTGCGACGTATCAAACTTTCACTACTTTGAATTTCACAAATCAGTTGCTCTAGTGGATTGGACAAAATAACACATAAAAAATCATCAATAAATAATATTTTAATAGATAAAAAAAATAAAGTGGATCTTAATTTGGTTTGATCTTATTTGCACCAATTTGGTTGAGAGTCTTTATTCAATTTTCTTGTTGATATTATAGTATTGTCGTCCATTTCTCCGTTCCGCAGCTCGAAATGTGAATAGAAATGAAAAAAAAAAAAATTGATTTCAATTAAAAAAAATGATAGTGTAATGATCCGATCCTAAATGTCTCCATCCCCACATGAATCTCAGGCATAAAAAAAGAAATGAAAAAATTGGACTCTCTTTTTTCTCTCTATCTCTATTAAAATATTTTTTAAAAAAAAAAAGAGAAAAAAAATTTTTTTATCTGTGTTTCAATTTCATTTAATATATTTCAGAAATTATTTAGACTAATATACATATTTTATTAAAAAAATAATAAATAATATAAAATTATTCTAACAAAAAAAGATATAAAATAATACTAAAAAGAAAAATACTATGAAATTTGTTAACAATAAAATTACTATAGATTGATATTTGATCCTTAAAATCATGCAAACACTATCCTTCAAACTTAAAATGTACTGTATATACCAATTGAGTTTAAATTTTTTTTTATAAACAAAAATATCATAAAAGAGAATATTGGTACTCAAAAAAAGATAGTTGAAGGGCAATGATCCTCATGATAAAAAATGATATAAAAAGATGAATGACGATTGAAAGTCGATGATCTTGTGGATAAAAATACTACAATAGAAAAGACTGATGTTCAAATAAAAGATAGTCGAAAATCAATGATCTTTGTAGACAAAAGTAGTTGTTATTCTTCTTCTTTTTCCAGGGCAATAGACTTCCAAGATTGGTGAGGCTTACCGGTTCAAAGGGTATATTAACTTGTCGAAAATCAGATATCCAATATTTCTACTTTCCTCTCTCTCTCTCTCTCTCTTTTTTTTTTTTTTTTTTTTTTTTTTTTTTTTTGCGCTCTAGATACAAGTTTCTTGGAATTTTGCTTAAAGCAATCAACTTCAGAGGCTGAATTGCTCCTCAGTGGTTGGGGACTCGAAATTGGTTATCAGTCAAGTCGTGGGAGAGTGGAAGACCAGGGACTCTAAGCGGATTCCATATCAAGAGCTAGCCGAACGCCCAGTCTTACTCTTTGATGAGGTGGTTTTAGAAAACCTGGGTTCATTGGATCACAACTGTGAATTCATTGACAAGCTCCTGAACTACAAAGAGTTCTTATCATCTGATGTGCTCGAGATTGCCTTCCAAGCTCGGACCAGTGCTCAGGAAACTGGGGATGGTCTTTGACACTGGGGTCCTGGTGCTGCAAAAACCAGGGACACCGATGCCAATATGGATACTGGATTTGATGGATGCGCTGAAGTGGGGAAGAAAAAAAAGGGAAGAAAAGAAAGAAGGCGCGTCCTTCTTTCAGTTCTAGGATTCAATGCTGTGAGCAGCCGAATTATGGTGGGCGAGATTCAGACTGTTGAGGATTAGGAGCTTAGAGGGCAAAGATCGTACATACATTTGTCTGAATAACCATCTGTAAATGCTTTTTTATTTCCCCTTTTCAGAATCTTTATAGGTTTCATCTTTTCTTGTGCTCTCCTTATAATGTAGTTTCAGCAACAATGAGCTTCCAGCTCGAGCAATTTCGTCGAATCAGCCAGTCATCAACAGTCTTTTTAGAATGTATGCTAACAAATTTTTGTGGTGTCATTTGTTCTTCTCATCAGATCTGCCATCCAGAGGAATGCCCATCACCTCTTGTGATCTTTATATTCAAAATTCAAACAATATAGCCCAATGCACAATAAGATTACTGCTACAGCTTCTTGCAGCAGCTTTACGAGAGCCAGTTCCTGAACGAGATTCCAGTGTAGTGACAAATTTGGTCTTAAAATGCATGCCACACGGTCGGCTGCAATGGAGGTTGGACGAGGCCGACAGCTAGGTGACTAACAATTCGATCAGGGCTGCTACAGCAACAAGTGTTTTTGAAATTGACAAATTCCATTGCCTTGATTTCCTCTTAGAGATTATTTCACGTTTTACATTGCAAAATACAATGTATAATATATTACATAATGTTTCTGGGATATGAACGGCGAGCATAGGGAAAACAGGTCAAGTAATCAATTAATAGGCGAGCTTATTCTAAGTAGTCGATACAGACTGCTACAGGAATCAAGTAATCATACTCTGGAAATAGGTCAGATCAAATTATGCAGGAGTTACAGAATCTTATTCTTATAATCTGATAATTTCACACTTATTATATGGATACAGGGATTTGCTTTTGTTCCATGATAAATCGTTTATTGTTAAAAGATCATTTCCTTGATTTTGAATCAAAACTACGGTTCCATAAGTGTGGATTAAAATGTGGGTCCAGGCATCAATTACTTAAAATTTAAAGAAAAATAAAGTCGATATTACTATTAAAATTAGGATGCTAATCAAGACACACATGACATCTATCTCAATATCACATGAAATAAACTGCAGAATTAGCAATAAAATGACTCAAATATCTTTTTATTATTATGCACAAGATTCACAGCAATAATTGCCAAAGTTCTCAGGAAGTAGTTCATTTAAAGATCAGATTAATGACATTAAACTAAAAACTACGCTCCAAGACCTGAAAAGTGGGAGGGAGGAACCGGGGACGAAACGGAGGGAGGGAGAGAATGAGAGAGAAATGTAAATGACGCCGGTCAGCATGAGGTGGGCTCCAGGACGTGCGCCACGTACTCTTGCTCGTCCGGCCCAGGCGCCGGCCCGTCGAGCCGGAGCTCTCTCACCCACCGGCTCCTTAGGTCTACCGCCACCACCCGGCCGTCCACCCACAGCACCACCTCAAGATTCGCACTCTCGAATCTCAGCGGCCGCGGCGCCTCCCGGCACAAGATCGGCTCCCCGCCCTCCCACTCCCCCCCGTCGTCCGCACCCGCCGCCACGGCGAACAGCCCAAGAAGGCTCCACCGGTCCGACGGTCCCAGGGCGTAGATCTCCACGGCGGAGTCCGTCACGCGCGCGCAGCATAGCCGCCCGCCGCCGGCCTCCCCGAGCTGCCAGTCGCCGCCGCACCCGGGGGGCGCCGGGAAGATCCGGGTGGTGCCGGTGGCCGGATCGTAGGCGAGCACCGCCGGCTTGGCCGTCCGCCAATAGGCCACGCCGGCGGCCGAGACGCCGGAGCCCGGGACGATCGGGTCGGTGGGGAAGGGCGCCGGGTCGGACCGCCATTGGCCAGTGGCGGAGGAGAAGGTGTCGAAACGGTAGGCGATGGCGCCGCCGGTGCCTGACTCGAGGAGGCAGACGAGGTGGAAGAGGGAAGGGGAATCGGGGCGGGAAACGAGAACGAGGGCAGGGGATGAGAGGAAGGGGTGGGGGCGGGGAGGGCGGGGGATTGGGGTCCAGCGGGCGGTGGCGGGGTTGCAGACGTAATAGGAGGACCAGGCGCCGCGGCAGAGGACGAGGCCATGGGAGGAGGAGCGGACGGAGACGGCGGGGGGTAGGAAGGAGAGGGCTGGGTCGGGGAGGTGGCGGGGATGGCTGCCGAAGGGAGCGTAGGCGGGGCGGCGGGCGGCAGTGGAGACGACGTGGAAGAAGACGCCGGCGATGGCGCCCTCGTCGCCGTTGTCGACCACCCAGTCGCCGGCGATGGCGGGGTCGCCGAGGTCGGCGCCGTCGGTGATTACCCACTCGCCGTCGTCGAACTCCATGGCGCGCTCGATCGCTGCGGTTCTTGAAATCTCGCGGAAGAAGCAAGAAGAAAGAGGGGAGTGGGGAGGAATTGATGTTCGAGAGGGGGGTTTATTTTTCTTTCGGGGGATTTTATATAGGGTGGTTTTTGGCACGGGGACGAGGGACGAGGACCGAGGAGGGCGCGCTCCTTCAATTGAGCACGTCGCACGGCTGGGATTTGAAGAGGAGAAGGTGGCACATGAACTTCGTTGAAATGTTTTGAGATTCGTGTCCGGTGCGCACTGAGCTTACATCACCATTCATCCTGGAAACGCGAATGTCGAAGTTAGCTATGGTGAGTAATGGACCGCATTGGATAGAGATAGTGTAGCGTTGTAGGTTTGATGTCTCGTTAAAAAGGATTTCACTAATCTCCACCGGGTGCAAAATGCTCAGAAAATAACATGTAGAAACTTAAGAATGTAGCAATATTGATCCTATTTTATTCTTCTTTTTTTTGCATATTTTTAGGTAAGGGTAAGCTAACTTCTTTTTTCTTTTTCTTTTTTTTTTTTTTTGAGAGGTTGGGGGGGGGGGGGGAGGGGGCGCGGCTTAAGAATGTAGCAATATTATAAGTTACTTCTAAATAAAATATAAAAAAAAATTACAGTAACACCTCTTAAAATTTCATCCATTTACATTTTGATCTCAAAAAAAAAAAATGCAAATAAACCTTCGAGATTTTAAATCATTGAAAAAAGGCTCAGTCATCTGTCTTCAACCTAACAATAATAATAGAAAAGATGAAATGACTAAAATGCAATTATCTTCAACTAATACTTTTATTTATGAAGTATAAATCAAGCTCTAAACTATCCCACTATCCCCAAAAGAGAAGCTTTGAGGAAAGAGAAGCACCCCTTCTCTTATCTAAAAGAGAAGAGATTGAGAGCTTTGGATTCCTCCACTTTGACTTTAGTCTCTCATCGCTGTGCCGAAATTTGAGGCGAGATTTCGTTGTGTTTGCCATTTTAATTTTTTTCAGAGCCTAACAAGTTCCTTTTGAAAAAATTTTAATGCATTCTTGAAGGTTTTTTGACCGAAAGTTTAGGAGTTTTAACTAATTTTTAGATTGTTTTGGCTTCTTTGCCCTAAGAGTAATGTAATATCTTTATTGTAGAGGTTAAGATAGAGGAAGAGCGGTGCCTTTCTTTTGAGGATTTAACCTAACAAGTGGTTTGAATGATATATAGAAGAAAGATGTCTTCTTTTTAAGTTTTGGAGTCCATCCATTTCAATTTTTTTTCTTTTTTTTTTTTGGATATGGTTCTATTACTCAAAAGTGAGGAACTCTGAAATCCATTATGAAGTCTTTGTAAAATATTTTTACTAGGGAAATAGTACCAATTTGATGGAGATTTTGATTGGTAATAAAAAATAGACTTATTTCTTTGCTTATGTTTGTTGTTGCTCTCAACTTCCTTTGCTATCTTCTCCAATATATGGTATTTGAAAACTTGTGAGAAGACCCATTTAGAATAGTGGAGATTTTTCCTTTTTTATGTTTGATGTAGTGGAAACCATGAAGACCCATTTAGAATCATAATTTACATGTCTTCACAACATGCATAGGTCACAAAAAAAAATAGAAATGAGCAATGAAAACAAGGCATGTGCACAAGCTGTAAAAATTGTAAGGATTTCACTTCTTCTTAATTGACATGAGGAACCTCTTCCTCTCTGAATCCTCCTACAAAGAAACCAGGGTCCATGCTTTTAATCATTAATCATGGCTTCAAGTCGAAAGATGGAAGTTTTCTTTCTTTCTTTTTTTTTTTTTAGAGGAGACAATAAAATAGAGGAGAAGAACATAGGTTCTTCAGAGAAGAGTGAGAAGAAAATGCTAGCTTTTTTTCTACCTGATCTATGCTCCTTTTTACCCCTCTCTCCTCTTTTCCACTTCTTTGCAATAGATAAGGAACAGAGATCATTGGCAAAAAATGGCGATGATGATGGTCACGTGAGAGTCATATGGCTCTTTTTCCTCCTACTCTACTTTATATCAAAAACAAGAAGCTTCTGGGAAGAGCAGTTGTGGTATTTCATAAAAGTTAACCTCTCAGATGATCTTCACGTCATAACGTAGTCTAAAGGAGACAGGCGGTTGGAGCTTTTTGTAATATTTTTAAAATTTTGGGATCTATATGATTTTTTTTTTGGAGATTTAAGTGTAAATACATCAAAGTTTAAAGAGTGTCATGATAATTTTTTTTGAAAATATAGGAGCAAGCAGACCTCCTCTTGGAGTTTGGATTCAATGGATAGTGGTGTACACGTCAAGGCTCTATAGTTTTCTTTGTTTTTTATCCGCTCCCACCCTTCCATGCCTGATCTATCCAAAGTTTCTACATTCAATTCTACAAATCTTTGCAACAATTAAAATTATGGTGCAATAGACATGCGCATCCTTTCAATTTAGTCCATCTCATCACCTAAAGATTCATAACCCATTTCACACCACATAGCCTATTTGGGGACTTCAACATATGATGTCCACCAACCGCATCTCGCATTAGAAGAAAATGAGCCCCTTTAAATCTGCATTAAGTCGTTTTCTTATTATAACATCTTACGTTGATCTTTGGTTTGACAGATTACTACCATGCATAACTCGAGGGTACTACAATAAAAATAATTTTGGGTAGTAAATTACTTATGGTATTTCTTATTACATGTTGCTAAAATCTATTTTTTTACTGTATTTTGATAAAAATACCGCTATCTTTCAATAAATATTTTTTATTAGCATATTTTATCATAAATATATTATAAATTTATATTTTATAGCATTTTATTATAGATGTCACTATAAATTTATATTTTAATATTTTATTATAAATATCATTATAAATTTATATTTATCATATTTAGCAAATATGTCGATAAATAATATCATAATTTACAAATTTTTAAAAAAATATTACTAAATTTTAAATTATTAATTTTATATAAAGCTTGATTTAGTTATACTGATCTCAGAAAATATGTTATTATACATATATATTCTTAACATTATTTATTTAATGACATGAATGTATGTTAATAAATTAATAAACTATGCTTATATGTTAAAAATACAAGTTATAAGTTGGTGGTTAAGAGTTTGTTATTTAAATAAAAGATTATTGGTAGGAATCCTAGTCTTATTTTAATTCTAGAATATATAGTTTATTTTTTGATAATTTTTATCGATATATAAAAAATACTGGTATTAAAATTTTAAAGCCATTTACATATGCCACTAAAACAAAAATTTTTATCGATATTTTTTTAACAATATCGATAATTATTAACACCATCTTAAGATAGTACATAAGAAAATGTCATAAAAATACTGCTAAGATATTTATGATATTTTTTCTAGTCTATAGCAACACTTATAAATGTCACTAATAGTCATTTTTGTTCTAGTGGGGTTTATCTCAGTTGTGCATCGAGAAGACTAATGTTTAACATTCTGAAGGCGAAACAATTTATCCATACTAGAATAGTAGAACTCAATAGGTGTGGCTCGTGTCCTTCATGCACCAGTGCAAATTAAAATGGTGCAACATCATCTCCTACCTCGTTTACATACTATGAAACATAATGATTTTAAAACTGGATTCAACAGTGAACATTAAGCTGTCTAGTTCTCAAATCAATGGGCTGATCCATTCAGTGATGCAACACTCTTTTGGGAGGAGAGGAGTTCTAAAGAGAAATTCTTTATGCATGGATGGTGTAGAAAATTTGACATGGAGCACACCACTTTATATAATTGATCCACATAGTCATCGATTTTCAACACACATTTAATACCTACAGTTTTTACTTTTTTATTTAAAAAAATTATATGATAAAAATATCTGTACTCTTTAAAAGAATTATAACATCCTATGGCATATTATGACTTCCTAAATGCAAGATGTCATAATATAGCCCAGTAAATAATGACATCCTATGGCATATTATGACATTCTGTATCACATTATGACTTCATGCATGCAGGATGTCATAATATAGTCTAGGATGTTATAATATGATCTAGGATGTCATAATATAAAAGGAGTATTTTTGTCCAACCACTTTCTAACGTGTATTTAATGCATACAGTTTCATTTTTTCGTTTAAAAATTTTGAATGATGAAAATACTCCTACTCTTTAAAAAAAATTATAATATTTTATGGTATATTATGACATCCTGCATCAAAATTATGACTTCCTATATACAGGATGTCATAATATAGACATAAGATATCATAATTTTTTCTAAAGGATATGTATATTTTCGTCATTCAAAATTTTTAAACGAAAAAATGAAACTATAGCATTAAATACACAAAAAGCAATGGCTACATGGACCAATCATACAAAATAGTGTGCTCCACGTCGGATTTTCTACATCGCTCATGATGCACAAAGAATTTTGCGAGTTCCAAAATGATCACTATAATAGAACATGGTATTAGCGATGCAAAAAAGTCATTGCTAATACTAGATTTTCATCAGTAATAGTTATTAGCGATGAAATTATCATCACTGATATTTTGTGACAAATAATGATATCTTTGATAATTTTTTATGATGAAAAAAAATTTTCATCATCAATAATCAATATTATCGATCAAAAATTTTTATCATTTAAATTTTTTTTTTCAAAAACTATTCACAATGAAATATTTTCATCATAAAAAAATCATTTATGATGAATTATTACATCATTAATAAAAAAAATAATTTAAAAAATTATTTATGATGAAGTACTTTCATTGCTATTAATTTAATTAAAAATTTTTATAAAATTTAGATTTATAAAAAAAATATTAGCGACGTAAAAATTTCATCGCAAATACAATAATTACTGATGAAAATTTTTGTCACTACTAAATTAACAATTATTTACGATGAAACTATTTTCATCACTAATAATTTAATATAAAATTTTATATTTTTAAATTTATTAAAAAAATTATTTACGATCAATTATTTTCATCGCTGATAATTTTTTGGTGATCAAAATTTTATCGAAAATAATTTCATCACTAAAAATTTACACATAATTTTTATTAAAATAATTTATAAATATATATTTATAATATATATTTATAATATATATTTATAATATTTTTTATTTATAATCTATAAAATAAAAATAAAAATTTATATAATAAATCTATAAATAAATTTTATCATTTTATTATATTAAATTAAAATTAAAAGAGGTCTGCAATAAAAATAAAAAGCAACATAAATAGGTCGTCAAGTGTCGGCATCCGCAGAAGGAGAATGGGCTGAGGAAGGAAAGCGCTTGAAAGAGCTCAGATCAGCCTACTGCTGCTTCATCAGCTACATCATCCGCTCCATCTGTGCTATCCGCTCCATCATCTGGATCTGGAGTAGCTAGTACTTATCGATGCGTGCAGCCAATTCATCAGCTTGTTGCTCAGTCCACTGTCGATTCTCAGTAGTCTGCCTTTACATCTTCGCTAGCCGAGCATCGCAGGCAGTATGGATGTCAGCTCTAGATGAGCGTAAAGATGAGGGAGCACTGATCCCATATCCTAAACTCCTAATATAACAGGATTTCGTATCAAGTACTTGATCACAGATCTCACTATCTACGGTTGCGGTTGAGCCTTCAGGAGTAGGCTGGGATCTGATGCCTATCATATGATCCTGAAAATTAAAGTTATAGCTATTTTAATTTCATACTGAAAATCAAACTGCGAATGAAAAAAATATTTTAAAAAATTTATAAAAAGCTCCTGGCTCCCCATCGTCCACTCCTTTGACTGTCGCTAGTGGATCCGTTGGTAGATATTAATCCTACCAAGAAGCTCGTCACTCTCTGCATCTCTCTATAATTTAAGAATAATTAATTAATTTTTTTTAAATAATTAGAGAGTTAAAATATGTTAATTAAAAATTACTTACCATCTACTCCATATGACGAGCGAACGATCTCGAACCCCCACAACGCGATACGGTCTATCTCGTCTAATTCGCAGTATTCTAGGCACATCATCTCTGTACAGTTAGTAGTCAAATTAGTAGATAATAAATTAAATTTAAGAATAAATGATTCAATCATTAAACTCTAAAAAAAAAAGTTTGGATGTGTAACCTAATATGTCGGATCCTCATAATGCCGACATACGAGAGCCCAATCATCCATAGTGATGCTATCATATGACTGCTGCCGCGCTGCCTCCACCCTATGGTCCTGCATCACATGGTACTAGTATTGATGAATGCGATGGCGATACTCCTTAAAACGCAAATATAAATGAGCATCCACAGCTCGCCGTATGCAATCCTCCTCAAAATCAATAATATCAAATACACTCTGTCAATAATAAATATTAGAAAAATACAGTACTAATTAAATATTCATAGTATAATTTATTTTATCTATAATTTGATGTAAAAAATCTCTCTCTGAGCCTGTATAATATGATGTCAATCGAAAAGCATCACGGGGCCATAGCTGCGGTATATGATGCTTAGCTCGTCTGCCACAGCTCGCACCATCCCCTAATGGGTCTCATATAATCGGATGGTATCTCAATACGGAGATGCTGTCCTAGGTTCTCGCATCTCTAATACTCTAGAGCGAGGTTCTTCGATGGATCTCGCCCTCGTCTCACCATCGATGGAGACTAGCCTGAAACAACAAGAAATAAATCATTAGTATGATAGCTATACAAATAAAAAATTTAAATTTTATTATATAAATAGTATAATAATATCACTCAGATCCACCTCATTTGGACTCGTCTCACTGGGACTTGCTAGTACAGGACCCTCTAGCGACTTTGCTGGTGCGGCAGTGGAAATGGTGAAGGCATTTCAGCCTCAGAGATAGACTGCGAACGCAAATATCATCGTCTGTCTCTTGATGCCATACCTATATTTTTGATATAAAAATAAATATAATATTAAATAATAATAATAAAAAATAAATTACATTCTAATGAATAGAATTATATCGTATACTATTATTGCAAGAAAAGATTCAACAAAGAATATATAGATCTACTCATCAGTATCCGTATCTTCCTCGATGTGTAGGTCCTCCTTCGAATCACAATAATTGACTAATGTATTATCTTCTATCTCATCATCATTTATGAACTGGTCATCGCCCTCTAACTCATCAAGATTAAATATAAAATCAGCTTCCACTTCGTTGGACGGCAGATCAGCCCTATTCAAAAGAGTTGTTACAAGTTCTTCATCAATAAGAAGCTCGACTAATATTTGTTCTTCTTCTTGAAAAACTTTCTCTTCATCTAAATCTAAATTTTCATCCGTCTCTAGTCGGATTGGTATGTCATATATGCCTCTAGATGTTATTCTTTGTACAACATGTCAATTACCTCGATACTTTAGATCCTTCAAATATATTACTTATTTCACTTAAGTTGCTAATATATACGGCTCATTCTGATATCATGTTCGTACAAAGTTTACACTGATAAAGTATGGATCGATATGAATATCAATTTTTTTATTACTAATATCTCACCATTCACACTGAAATAAGAATACAGAATTACTGGACCCATAATTCGGTTCTATGATATCTATCAGTACACTATAATATTTAATCTCTTCTTCTCCTTCATATCCTATCGTAACAATCTCACTATTCTGGATTTATCATTGCAACTCAAGCTCCCTTGTAAAAAATCTCATTCCTCTAATAATACAAGATGCGTAGTGGTTAATCCTTCGATCGGGGCCACATACTAAATTATACAACTCATTGATCGCACCCTCTTCTTTATTGAAATATTTATATTTCATCTACACTATAATATAAAAAATTATATTGGTTCAAATAATTATTTCTATAATTATTAAAAATAATGCATTACTAATGCAACTTACAAGGTCTCCAAACCATTTTGCAAATTTCTTCTTATATCGATCATCAGCATCCGTATTATTCTCTCTGAATAGTATATTGTTGTGCTCACTGCAACAAGTCATGATTTTTAATTTTACATCGATATAAAAAAATTGCTTAGAACATTAAACAGTATGCTAAGATGGTACTTACTCAAAGAAATTTTTAATTTCTTCATAATTATTTAGAACGTAGAAGTGTGCCTTGGATAGCTCATTCACATCCATAAATTCATATCTCCTTTCATCAATAGGTCAAAGTGTTTATTTAAATATAGACAATATCGGTTCATTTGAAGCGAAAATTCAGTGCAGGGGCAAAATGGTAATTTTAAAATTTTTTCAAAATTATTATTTTACAGCGAAATTATTAATTAATCTCATTAATTAATACTAATTAACCCTACACTAGAATCTAAATATGATATAATAGCATGTATTTAAATTTGAAATTCAAATTTGAAACAGTAAACTTTTTACTGTACTGTGTTCAGAACACATCACCTTTTACGGATAGTCGATCACCGTAATCTGATCATCATCGGAGGCTCTGATCATCACATCGCAGTCACACTAGTGTCTGGCCTCTGCAGATCGTCCACACGAAGCTTCCGTCTGATCGGTTCCTCACGAATGCTAGTTCGTGATTTCATCCTTTTAATGACCGATGTTGATCGAACTCCTTCGATCGATGTGTGCCGACTCCTCGGACGCTCTGGATCGTCTGCACGGTTGGTTGAGAGGCTGATGGATCTCTCTCTAAAATTTGGTGGACTCACGACACTCGTGGCATACCAATCTCACTTCCCGAACCCTAGGTAGAAACCCTAGGGTACACACCAAAAACTCTGCGCCCACTTCTCTCTCCTTTTTCTCTCCTCTCGGTAAATTTTGAACACTTCAAAATTTTCCAGAACCTCTCCACGCCCCTTATCTTTTCTTTCTTTTTATTGCCCACGCCCTCTCCCTTTCTCATTTTATAAAACATCGCAAGAGATGTTGAAAGCATGTGAGTGGATAAGAAGAGGTGGTTGCTAACTTAAATTCAAATCAAATTTGAATTCAAGTGTCAACCAATCTTATCCTCATCTATTTGTACGAGAAAGAAGAGATGGCGTAGCTTTTTTTTTTTGTGCGTGGAGACTTTCACGAGAAACTATTTCTCGTGTAGAATATGGGGCGCACAAAAGAGGATAAGCTGGCGCATGGTTATTTGGTTATCCATTCAAATTCAAAACCCCTTTGAATTTGGATGGATAACAAACCAAGTTAATCCAAATAATTGGCGTACAAAAATATGGACGTGAGAGAGCTTTGCGTGAGAGAAAATTTACGAGAAAATTTCTTCTCGTGAATTCAAATGGGCGCAAGGAAGTTGGGTGGCGCAGGAAATTTAAAACAAGGTGGTTTGATTCAAATTGAGCCAACCTAATTAAAATAGATTAAGCACAATTAGATCAGATTAAATCCAACACAATTAGGCTTAATTAGGCTCAATAAAATCTTAATCAAATCAGAAATTAACTAAGCCTAACCCCTGATCAAATCAGAGACTAAATCACCTTAGCGATTAGATCAACACTTAACCTAATCGGATCAATCCAAACTGAATCCAATTCAATTGGACTTGATCTAAAAATAATTACTCAATCAAATTGAGTTAATTAGCGATCAAATTACTAATTAAACCTCTCATAAATATTGAGTCCAAATTCGATGGACAATTAGGCATCAGAGACCATCGATATGAAACCCTGATCAAAGAGTTCAAATTTCAAATTCAAAATTTGAAATTCAAAATTTTGACTCCGGTACCCAAAATGTGTGGAACTCATGATCAGAGAATCCTAATTCTCAATCATAGAGTTTCAGACACATAAGACTCATAATCAGCCATCAGATCAGAAAGAAATCTCTAATGTGTGTGACCCCGCAGGTTCGAACCTAAACCGGTAGCACAGGAACCAATTCCTGTACTAATCGAAGTGACCATCTAGCAATGGTACCCGATGATCGGATAGATCGAATAGTCGCAATCGCAACATTCAGAACCTACGTGAATATGGTTACCGTATAATTCATCCCTTTTGACCCCTGTGTTTAGGATGACTCAAGGTTAAACTGTCAATCCTGATGAGATCATCCGAATCGTGCTAAACTCAATTAGTCCTGTGACTCCTCACTAGGACTATCCTAGCCAAGGTTTTGCTAAATTGAAACACGACTGTACACAGCTCCTAAACTGGAGTGGTCAATCCCATCTTGACACACGCACCGACAAGTCAAGTACTTGACTACACCCAGCAGCCTTCCGTCACTGAATTAGAAATTCAGGTAGTTCAGTGTCTAAGTGCAGTGAGTTGCTTGCAAGTCACCGTGACGGTCTCAGGTCGAAGGGACATTTATATCCATATCCCATCGGAGCAAATCTTGACAACAGAAATAGCTTTGGATTCGATCACGTTCAGTGCAGATGTACCATTACATCTCACCTGTATGCCATACCAGTGTCTCCACACTCTTTGATTATGAGGACAACAAACCCATATGGCACACAACGACCTATGCTCAATAAACGTTGTCGTCCTTGGTAACAATGTATCATTTGATCGCGAACAGATTTAAGGACTAAGCAATAAATCCTCCTTTGTCGAGTCTAAATAGTCCTAAGGACTTCACCACAACACAGGAGTTCATTAGAAGATGAAACATTTGTGATGAAAAAATATCAAAATAATTTTTATTTATTTATAATTCATGTACTAATACAAAAAGAGCACAACCGTCAATAGGCTGACGATTGACTTTGGGACACTATTCTCAATAATCTCCCACTTGGCCAAAAGCCAATCGGTGCAGTATCTAATACCCATCTTCGACTTATAGTCGTTGAACTCCTTCACCGCAATGGCTTTAGTGAATGGGTCGGCCAGATTTTTCTTTCCGTCGATCTTCTGAAGGTCGATGTCACTTCGATCCACGATCTCTCGGATGAGATGGTAGCGGCGCAGAATATGCTTCGTCCGCTGGTGTGCTTTCGGTTCCTTCGCCTGAGCAATGGCTCCAGAGCTGTCACATTAGAGCAAAACTGGACCAACAAGGGAGGGTGCTACTTCGAGCTCGGTAATAAATTTTTTCAGCCACACCGCTTCTTTGACAGCATCTGATGCAGCAATATACTCCGCCTCGCATACTGAATTAGCCACAGTGTGCTGCTTGGAACTCTTCCAGCAGACAGCCCCACTATTAACGGTAAAAATAAATCCTGACACACTCTTGCTGTCATCGCGATCAAACTGGAAACTAGAGTCTGTAAACCCTATAAGTCTCAAGTCCGATTCACCATATACAAGTCACTGGTCCTTAGTATTTCTTAAATACTTCAGGATGATTTAACAACCTTCCAGTGATTCTCCCCTGGATCAGATTGGTATCTACTCACTACCCCTAGTGAGTATGCCACATCTGGTCGTGTACATGTCATAGCGTACAAGATAGATCCCACTGTCGAAGCATATGAAATCCTACCTATACGCTCTCTTTCTTGAGGTGTTGTCGAACAATCCCTTTTCGAGAGAGAAATTCCATAGCCTATCAGTAGATAGCCTTTCTTGAAATTCTCCATGCTGAACCTTTTCAGTATAGTATCAATGTACGTGGACAGGGATAAGCCAAGCAACTTTTTGGATCTATCCCTATAGATCCTCATCCCTAGGATGTAGGAAGCTTCTCCCAGATCCTTCATGGAAAACTGTAACGATAGCCAAATCTTTATTCCCTGTAATGCAGGGACATCATTCCCGATTAAGAGAATGTCATCCACATACAATACAAGAAATACTACTACTGGACCATTAGCCCACTTATAAATGCAGGGCTCTTCTCCGTTCTTAACGAAGCCATACGTTTTGATCGTCCTATCAAAACGTATGTTCCAACTCTGAGATGCCTGCTTAAGTCCATAAATGGACCTTTGTAGCTTGCATACCTTAGACTCATCTGTAGATGTGAACCCTTCAGGTTGTATCATATACACCTCTTCGTCCAGCTCTCCGTTTAGGAAAGCTGTCTTCACATCCATCTGCCAGATTTCATAGTCTAGATGGGCAGCTATCGCAAGCATAATCCGAATGGATTTGAGCATTGCCACAGGAGAAAACATCTCGTCATAGTCTATACCATAACGTTGACGATATCCCTTGACAACCAGATGGGCTTTATAGGTCTCTACCTTTCCGTCTGCGCCCCTCTTCCTCTTGAAGACCCACTTACACCCTATGGGTTTCACTCCTTCGGGTGAGTCAACCAATGTCCACACATCGTTGATCTTTATGGACTCCATTTTGAATTTCATGGCCTCTAGCCATTTCTCAGAGTCAGGTCTCTGCATTGCATCCATGTAGGTGATCGGATCCTCATCGTTTTCATCAAGTTCGACAGGATCGCCATCCCAGACCGCCTTAAGAGTGCACAATCAATGGGCTCCGGATCTGATTTAATCAAATCCGGTTCAGGTTCAGTAACATGTGTCGGTTTTTCCACCTGTCGAACTTCGTCAAGTTCGACCTTAGAGGCAACAGTTCCTTCACTAAGGAACTCCTTTTCTAAAAAGATTGCCTTAAGACTGACAAACACTTTTTGCTCATCAGCAAGGTAGAAATAATACCCTTTGATCTCTTTTGGGTACCCTATAAAATTATACTTGTCAGACCTAGGTCCAAGCTTGTCTGTAATTAAATGTTTAACATAAGTCGGACACCCCCAAACCCTAAGATGCGAGAGTACTGGCTTACGTCCTATCAATATCTCATATGGCATTTTAGCTACAGACTTACTCGGAACTCTATTTAGAAGGTAACAAGCCGATTCGAGCGCATATCCCTAGAGGGAGATCGGCAGACCAGCAAACTCCATCATGGATCGAACCATGTCCAATAAGATCCGATTCCTCCTTTCAGACACACCATTATGCTGTGGTGTTCCAGGAGGAGTCCACTGAGAGAGAATCCCATTTTCCCCTAGATACGTCAGAAACTCATTGGAAAGGTATTCACCTCCCCGATCAGATCGAATAATTTTAATACATTGGAAAGGTATTCACCTCCCCGTCAGAAACTCATTGGAAAGGTATTCACCTCCCCGTCACCCACCCCATGCCACCAAGACTCAGTCCCAGCGACCTCCACTCCCGTGTTGCCACCGCCATCACCTACCCCCCACTGCCCTGACCCATCCTCCACAACCCACACTCCGGCGACATCACTGCCCTCATCGACCCCCTACGAGCCCTGCTCCTGTGGCGCCGCCGCCCTCATCCACCCCTCGCGGCGCCGCCACCCTCTCCAACCCCCCACGACCCCCACTACCATGGTGCCGCCGCCCTCAACCACCCGCACCCCCTCTGTCGGTCCCCCCCACCCACGCTCCTCCCTTCATTTTCTTCCCCTCCAGCAATCAAAATTCTTTAAATATTAAAAAGAGAGAGGGAAGCACCCTTACCTTCGACAGATGGCAATGGCGATGGCAGAGAATCTGATGAAAGCGACAGTGGAAGCCCACGGTAGAAGCCCACGACGGTGGATCCCCGCGATGGTAGAAGCCCGCATTGGATGACGATGGAGATGCAGTCACCGACAAGAAGAGAGGGGGGAAAGCTGGGAAAGGGAGAGGGAGAGGGTTCCGCGGGAAGGCAAGCAACATCGACTTGACCTGTAATAAATGAACAACCATTAATGATGAAAATTTTTATTGCTAATATACTTGTTTGCGATGGAAAAGTAATTTTCATCGTCAATAAGGCCTGCCAAAAATTTTTTACTAAAAAATTTTTTTTTCTAAAAAAATTTCACTCAAAATATTTATGAAATAAATTATTAGCGATAAAAATAAAAATATGCATCATTAATAAGGGTATTAGCGATGAAAATATGATTTTCATCGTTAATAAATACCGCCCAAAATTTTTTTTCCCCTAATAATTTTTTTTCAAAAAAATAAAAAAATATTTTTAAAATAATTTTATTGATAAAAAATTTTTCATCGCTAATAAATTTTTTTTCCATTAATAAATTTTTTTTTTCAAAAAAATTAATTAAAATAATATTTTTAAAACATGGTTATTGATGAAAAATAAATTTTTTAAAAAATTTTAAAAAAAATTAAAGACTATTTATGATGAAAATTTAATTTATATCGCTAATAATTAAAAAAAATTCTCCCAAATTTTTTTAGTTTAAAAAATATTTTCAATAATAATTTTATTAAAAAATTAAATTTAAATTTTTTTCACCAAAAAAATTTTTCATCCAAAAAATTTAACAAAAAAATGATATTAAAAAAATATTCATGATGAAAAATAAAATTAATTTTCTTTAATCTAAAAAATTTTTGGTCTAAAAAATTTTTTAAAATAATTTTATCTAAAAAATTATTTTTTTATTAATCAAAAAAATTTTATATAAATAATTAATTTATAACTTTTTTTTAAAAAATTAAAATTATATAAAAAATATAATTATGACTAAAAGTTTAATTTATATCACTAATAATTGTTATAAGAACAGCTCTTCAGCTTATGCAAGAGAATGGATCCTATGGAAGATTGATCGCTTTGAGGTCTTCGATCTTCAGGGAGCTCGTCTTCTTCTTAGAGTCCTCATTTCAAAAATCAAAGTATGAAAATATTATAGTAATTCTGAGATCAGAAGAGAAATTTATCAAGATTGAAATTTGAAGGATAGGATAGGGATAAAAAGTTAGAGATCCAAAAGCTCGTATATTGCATGTGAGGATTGAGTTTGAGAAATTCAAAAAGAATTGTGTGAGTATCAAAGAGCAATTAATTAGAATCAAAGCAGACTTGCGGGTAGTGCAAGTTGTGTTGTAAAGTACAAGCTCATATTTATACTTTGCATTGCTAGGAAGATGAGTATTCGTATTGTTTGTCTTCTTATGATTGAAACTCCTACAGAGATACATTTAAGCGTCAATCGATGCGGAAAGTGTGGTACCTTTTGAGATCATGAAAGTTATGCTAGAATGCGCTACTTAACTATATGTTTCTATATGAAAGCAAGCTTCTTTCATAAAGTTTAAAACAGACACTCCATCAAAAAGATTTACTGATATCACTAGTAATAGTGACAGCAATGAACAGATAAATTTTATATCGCAAATAAACGTGTAACTCATTTCATTCAAAAAGATCTATTCATTCTATTCTGTAAATATCATCCACTTTCATATAATTTTTTCATACAAAAAGTTCGACCTGGATCATAACTCATATTTATTTCTTTACCATATAAAAGGATAAAAGATGTATACAGCTACTGCAAAAAATAGATGCAGTTGCCTTATACAAAATTTAAATTTTAAATTTTATAATTTTTTAAATTTTTAATTTTTAAATATTGATGATGAAAATATTTTTATCATATTTTTATCATAAATAATTAAGTATTTATGATGTAAATTTTTTCATCATAAATACTTAATTATTTATGATGAAAAATTTTTGTCACAAATAATAAGTAATTTTTGATTTTTTTAAATTTTAATTTTTTTAAATATTGGCAATGAAAATATTTTTATCATAAATAATTAGGTATTAATGATGAAATTTTTTTCATTGAAATACTTGATTATTTATGATAAAAATTTTTATTGCAAAAAATAAGTAATTTTTGATTTTTTAAAATTTTTAATTTTTTTAAATATTGGTGATAAAAATATTTTTATTATAAATAATTAAATATTTATGATAAAATTTTTTATCATAAATATTTAATTATTTATGATGAAAAATTTTCATCATAAATAATCAATAATTTTTAAATTTTTTATTTTTTTTTCAAATATTGATGATGATAATATTTACATTGCAAATAAATTTATTGGTGATAAAAAAAATTTCATCATAAATACTTAATTATTTACGATAAAAATATTTTTATCATTAATATTTAAAAATTTAAAATTAAAATAAATGATACATTATTTATGAAAAAAATATTCATTGTAAATAATAAGTATTTATGATGAAAATTATTTTTTGTCACTGATACATGACTATTTATGATGAAAATTTATTTTCATCATAAATAGTAAATTATTTATGATGAATATTTTTATCATCGTAAATAGTATTATTGATGATGAAAATATTTTTATTATAAATAATTTCATCGCAAAAAGACTGTTTTCTTGTAGTAGGTGTTGATGTTCAAATTCTTCATCCCTTAGGTGGAGATACCATTATGGGTGAAATTGATGTGCTCCTACCTCCACAAAGTTGCTACACAGTAGCATCACAATAGAGACTTCGAGAGGGTAGCCATACGGCATTAGACATAACTAGCTTCTCATCATTGATGTAGAACTAGATATCGCTTTCCTCATCAATAGTTGAGATCTTTGACAACAATTATGGCAAAGAGGGGTTGGAAGAGAGAGGTGATGACAAGGGTTGGGAGACGAGTTGGAGGAGAGGGTAGTGCTGGTGCACTCAAGAGCAAGGTTGGTGCTAGAGTATGAGGTAAGGGGAGGAGGGAGAGAGGAGAGGTTGAGCTCATTCTTATGCTCGAAGCAAAGTTAGGCAGAGAGGACAAGGCAATATTGGACAACGAGGGCATGAAGATGACCAGAGCAATGGGAGCATGGGGCTTGACGTATGAGAACCAGACCAGATTGGCCGATCTAACTAGTTCGTCCAATTCTTTCAAGTTTGATCGAGTATTGATCAATACTAAGATATCCTTTAAACCAGACTAGATTGGTGATGGGTTTCTGGTCAAAGTGATCGAATCAGTCGATTTGAACTGATTTTAAATATATTGGCAAAATATTCTGATAAGACACAATAAACACATCTTGCACAAGCTATACTGTAACAAAAATGAGCATTAGTGAAATTTTTAAGTGCCACTATATGCCAGTTTTAATGCCGCAAATATCTTTATTGATATTTTATGGCATTTTCTTATGTATCATTTTAAAATGGTATTAGCAATTAATTATCATGATTTTCAAAAAATATTGATAAAATTTTTTGTTTTAGCGGCATATATAAGTGCTTTTGAAATTTCAATTCCACCATATGTAAGTGCCTTTAAAGTTTTAATGCTAGCATTTTATATATATCGATAAAAGATATCAAAAAATAAACTAGATATCCTAGATTGAAAATTTGGAACAAAGGGAGGATTCAAACCAATGATCTTTTAGTGGAATGATAACCTCTTAACCATCGAGCTACAACTTGTATTATTAACACATAAAAATAGTTTATTTAACTTATTAAGATATATTCACACCATTAAATAAGCAATTCAGAGAATATATATATATATGTATGTATGTATGTACAGTAACATAGTTTATGGGATTGGTATGGCTAAATCAAGCTTTGTATAAAATTAAAATTTTAAGATTTAGCAGTGTTGGGGTAGATTCTCGTCGCTTAGCCGACTATCTCTCTTTCTCGCCTCCCTTCTGACTCCATGGTGACTATCTTTCATCCTCGTCTTCCTCCTGACTAAGCATGTAACACTATGGATTGAGCCAACTTAAATGACGGAATATGTTCAAGTCGGCATTTGACAGTATCTGACCGACGACTTACTTAGCATTTCGCCACTATCTTGATCCCAAAAGCTTTGGGATCAAACGATGGTTATCCGATATAAGTATTAAATACTCTCGATCGTGGGGCATAATAGTTACCTATGAATTGCATATTACTCAATCTTGATGGCAGTTAACGAGGTAACCGCCTAGTAAATACCATAATCTCCATGTGCTGAAAATTTAGGGATGAGGGTTACGTGGTAATGCTTTCTTCACTCTATATAAAGCGGTAAGCAAATGGAGACTAGGTAAGTATGGCTAATTATAAGCTTTTGACTCTCATTTTTGACTTTCTACTATTTTCTTTCTCCGATTGACTTAGACATCAGAGGGTCCTCTGTCGGACAACTTTCGACAAGAGGACTTCATTTTGCAGGTTTCCTGCTGTTCAGCATCCGAGTGCTATGACTCAGCTCACCACCGACCATCTCGTTGGAGATCAACAGCAATAGTTTGGCACGTTAGGTAAGGGTCGAGAAAGAATACGCTCTTCTACTCAAATCATTATGGTCAAGACGAGAGCACAGAATGTTTCTACTAATTTTGCTCGATGCTCATTACGTCGTGACGCACCTCCGACGACCCTTGCAAAGCCTAGCGCTTCACATCTGGTGGTCACCACGAACCAACAACAGTTTGCTACTTTGGTGCAGCAAATGAAGACACTGACAGAGGCTATCCACAGTCTCTAGCAAACTGCAGAACAGTAGCAGCAGTGATGGTGGTCGGAGGAACCAATGCCACAAAATGTGCCCTTCAAGCACAGTCGTCAGCTCCGTTCTCTATCCCACCACACATCTCGAGACTCTCATCGGACGAGTCATTGACCTATTTGATACTCCTCTCACCCTGACTCCTGGCACTCTCCACATGCCAATTCCGGAGATCGTCGATCTCCTTCCCCTCGATGAATCTCGCAAAAGAGGAAGAGACCACGATCTCCATCGATTTCTTCTGGGGAAGGTTTAATCCCAGGGTACTCTCAGCATCCTGATGAGTCTCAGAGATGGTTCGATGAATATGACTGTAAGCTGACGGAGCTCAATCATTGGTTGGATCAGTTTCAAATAAATAATCAAGATTCTACTGACGCACTCGGCATCAACACTCGTCCATCTTTTTTCGATGAATTATGGACGATCCAATCCCCAGTAGGTTCAAGATGTCGCAGATTGAGCCGTACGATGGCTCCACAGACCCATTCAACCATCTTGAGAGCTACAAGTCTCTCATATTTCTCCATGGGGTGACTGACGCCCTCCTCTGTGTTGACTTTCTGGTTACTCTCCAGAAGACTGCTTGAGCCTGGTATGCTGGGCTCCAATCGAGGAGTATTCGATCATTCGAGCAATTCGAATAGCTTTTCAGGGCTCACTTCAACACTAATAGAAGGATGTCACAAATCTCTATCTCTTCTCTGTTAAGCAGAAAGATAGAGAATCTTTGAGAGATTTTATGGTGCATTTCAATGCTACCACCTTAGAGGTCCAGGACCTCAATGAAACGACGGCCATTTTGATCATGAAGAGGGGATTGCGAAGCTCCAAATTTACTTATTTTCTGGATAAAATATTTCTTCGATCCTATGCCAAGCTCCTTGAATGCGCACAAAAGTACATTTGCATTGAGAAGGGAGCAATTGATCGGCACCAATTTGAACGCAAAGGCTAGAAGAAAATGAAGAAAGGTGGAACCTTCATGGATCCTAACCAAACCTGCATTGAGAGGGATGCTCCACCTCCCCAACCAAGTCCGAAGTCAAAGAACTTCGGTGGCAAGTATGACTCTTACACCTCTCTCACCACTTCTCGTGCACAAATCTTAATGGAGATAGAAGGAGAGAGTTATCTCCGACAATCCCAGCCGATGAAGTCTCGGCTAATATCTCACAACAGAAAGTGCTACTGTCAGTTTCAATGCAACCATAGTTGCGATACCGAATAATGCATTCAGTTGAAGGATGAGATAGAAACTTTGATTTGACGGAGATATCTCGAAAAGTACCTATAAGATCGATCTATGCAGCTATTTGCTGATCCTCATACTACTACAAAAAAGAGTTATGACAGTACTTATACGACAGCGATTTTAGAAACCGCTGTCATAAAACCAACGACAGTGGTTATTCGTAACTGCTATCGTAGATCACCTACAGTAGTAGTTATTCGTAATCGCTGTAGTAGGCATAACCTATGGTAGCGGTCATGGATAACCACTACCGTAGATGGACCTACCGCAGCGGTTACTGTAACCATTGCCGTAGGTAGGACCTACAGTAGCGGCTCGGATCTACCATAGCGGTTACGAATAATCACTGCAGTAGATCGAACCTACAGTAGCGGTTATTATAATCACTGTCGTAGGCATAACCTACGGCAGCAGTTACAGATAACCACCATCATAGATCGGACCTACAGCAGCAGTTACTGTAACCACTGCTGTAGGTTATACCCACTGCAGCAGTTACAAATAACCACTGTCATAGATCACCTACGGCAGCGATAATTCATAACCACTATCATAGGTCAGACCTATGATAGCGGTTACTATACCTGTTGTCGTAGGTAAAAACTTTATCATTCCATAATTTTTGATCCAAAGGTTGGATTTCAGTAAATTTTTTTTTATTTTATATAACTTTTCAAGATCTATATGGCTGTGATAATAATTTTACAAAATAACATCATTTTATCTTTTAAATTAGAGTTTTAAAAAAATTTAGTTGATACTTATAAATAATTTTGGATGATTACGTGAACCTGTGATAGTAAAATCAAATTTTATGCATATCTTCACCATTCATTATCTAAATAATTATCATTAGAGTATCCTCACAAAAGACCATCTCGATCCGATAGCCCTAGCTTTGTCGATCATTAAAATTTGATTTCAACGATCGCAAACGACCGTACGATGATCTGATAAATAGAGACTATCGATGGATCCAAAAATTTATGATGATAATTTTGATGATATTTATGACATACGATCAAAATTTTATTTCAATCAGAAATCATTAGCATGGTCAATTTAGCACAAGATAATTTTGACCGTTAAATAAAAAATGAGTGATCATAAGGCCAATTGATGTCCAATTGAGGTGATTTTTGAATAAATGATCTTTGTTAGTACTTTAATTATTTATATGATGGTGATCATAAAATTCAAACCATGCGTATATGTAAAAATCTACTTGAGCATATCTTACAAAAGTACAAATACAGAATTTAAGAATGAGTAGCAAGCGACATATAGTTTTAGATCGTTCATATACACATGATTTGAATTTTACAATCATCATCATATAAATTATCAAAATAGTAGCAAAGATTATTTATCTAAAAAATTATCTTATAATTGGACACCGTTTGGTCCTTTCATCACTCATTTTTTATTTAATGATCTAAATCATCTCGTGCTAAATTGATCATGATATGATGTCTGATTGAAGTATAATTTTGATAGTATAATATAAATATTATTGAGATCATCATTGTAAGTTTTCATATCCATCAGTGGTCTCTATCTATTAGATCATTACACCATCATTCATGATCGTCAAAATCAAATTTTAATGATCGACATATCTAGGACTGTTGGATCGAGATAATCTTTTGTGATGATACTTTAACGATAATTATTTAGATAATAAATGATAAAAATAGATTTTAAATTTTAAAATTATATCATATTTAAAAAAAAATTATATTATACCTATATAGCAGTGGTTGCGTAATAACCGCTGCTATAGGTTTATGACAGTAGTTTACTAACCACTACCATATCATACTTATGGTAGTGGTGTGGTTGGGTATAACTACTACCATATCTCTATCTATAGCAGTGGTTATCACCAACCACTGTCATAGAATAGACCTACGACAGTAGTTATCGATAATCGCTGCCATAGGCTGACCTGTAGCAGTGGTTATTTATAACTGCTATGATAGATCCAACCTATTATTGATTGTGATAGTCCCACATCGATTACGGAAGAAATGAATGACATGTATATAATGACATAAGTAATCAACTAGCTATAGCATGGGCTTAAGCATTTCGTGATCTCTTTCTCTTTACCCGAGCCTCGCCACCACCATCGCACTTTGCCGACCACTGCCACCGACCATCGGCAGTCATCCATCACCACCAGCGCCCCCAGTTGCCGCCTGCCACAACCACCTCCCTGACGGGCCCTCGTGCCACCATCGCCATCTGCCCCCTCCCCCCCGACCACTACCATCCGCCTCCTCTCGTCAGTTGGCCACCGTCTGTTACTTACCGACTATTTTGATCAGTGAAAGGCTACAGTAGTGGGTCAAACTGCTGCCATAGTATCTACGGTAGCGGTTGCTATAGCAGTGGTTGCAAAATCGCTGCCATATCTTTCTATGACAATAATTGATTTGACCACTACCGTATCCTAAAAAATTACTGCCATAGACCTATGATGTCGGCCATAGTGGTGGCAGTTGTCTAACCACTGCCGTAACCACGCCTAACTCACAGCGAGCGTGATCAACATGATCTCAATAAGATCGAGACTATAAGGGACAGACAACTTGGAAAGCTCTTCAAAATGTTAGCAGAGAAACGACGATATTATTTTTTTCGAAGAAGATCTATAAGGAATTCAATCTCCTCACAACGATGCTGTTGTTATTTCTATGACAATAGCTAATTATGATGTAAAATGATGTTTTATTGATAATGAAAACTCTGCTGATGTGTTATTCTATGATGCTTTTTCTCGAATACGACTTTCTATTAACTAACTAAAATCAGTCAACATGCCTTTGATCAGATTTACTAGTGACTTGGTCAAAGTAGAAGGAGAGATAGAACTTCCTGTTACTATCAGATAACAACGGCATTCAACTGTGCGACTTAACTTCCTCGTGGTCTGGGTCCCTTCAGCCTATAATGTTATATTGGGATGACCTAAACTAAATGCGCTTCGAGTAATTATTTCAACATATCATTTGCTTGTACGCTTCTCGATGAGGAATGGGACTAGTGAAATGAGAGGAGATCAACAGTTGGCCCGATAATGTTACTTGACTGTAATAAAAAAAAAAAAGCCAACTGAAGCTTTTTCCATCGATGGTTTGGATTAGAGAGAAGAAAAAAGTTAGAGAGAATCCATAGAGCAACTCGTCTTAGTGCCTCTCAATGATGAAGACCCAACTCAAATCATCCAAGTTGGATCTTCGTTGAGCGACGATCTGCAGGAAAAGCTTGTCACCTTCCTAAAAAAAATACAGATATTTTTATCTGATCTACCTCTGACATATCGGGCCTCCCCTCTGAGGTGATTGTCTACTGACTAAATATCGACGTCAAGCACAAGTCAATGAGATAGAAGAAAAAAAGTTTCACTCTCGAGCAACAGAAGGCCATCGATGAAGAAGTCGATAAGTTGCTGGCAGCCGACTTCATTCATGAGGCAACCTATCTAGATTGGCTTGCGAATGTCGTAATGGTCAAGAAAGCTAATGGCAAGTGGAGAATATGCATCGATTATATCGACCTAAGTAAAATTTATTCGAAAGATGGCTTTTCACCCCCTTGAATTGATTAACTAGGTGATGCTATCTCGGATCATCAGCTACTAAGCTTTATGGATGTCTTCTCCGAATATAATCAAATCTAGATGGCGCCTGAAGATGAGAATAAGATGATATTTATTACCGACAAAGGCTTGTACTGTTATAAAGTCATACCTTTCAATCTCAAAAATATTGGGATCACATATTAAAGACTGATTAATAAAATTTTTATGAATTAAATCGATCGCAATATGGAGGTCTATGTCGATGACATACTCATAAAAAGCAATGAAGCTTCTCTCCATATCGATGACTTAGCAGAAGCTTTTGACACTTTGAGGAGACACCAAATGAAGCTGAACCCGACCAAAAGTATGTTTAGGATGATCTTGGGGTGTCGAAGCTAACCTCGAGGAGATTAAGGCAGTTCTTGACATGAAGCCTTCTATTTCTCGATGGGATATTCAAAGGTTGACGGGATGCATTGCATCCTCAGCCAATTTATTCCCAAATCAATAGAATGATGCCTCTCATTTTTTAAAATTCTCAAGCAGATGAAAAACTTCACCTGGACAGAGAAATGTCAGAAGGCTTTCAACTACTTGAAGTGTATCTAAGTTCTCCTCCACTCTTAACAAAGCCAAATATAGGCAAGGAGCTGTTTATGTATTTGGCTACAACCTCTAAAGCCGTGAGTTCGGTGCTAGTCTGATAAGAAAACAAGATGCAGAAACTCGTCTACTATATAAGTCGGGTCATGCATGGAGCGGAAACAAGATATTTTTGGATTGAAAAAGTCATCTTTACTATTGTTACAACTATTCAGCGATTGCATCTCTACTTTCGGCCCATTCAGTAAGAATCTTAATCGATCTCTCTCTGAGAATATTACTTCAATGATCAAACATTTCGGAGGGAATGGCAAAATGGATGAGCGAACTTAGTGAGTTCAACCTTTCTTATGTTCCTCAATTCTCAATGAAGGCTCAAATACTTATCGACTTTATTGTAGAGTGCACATCAACCAGCAATCATGAGATCGAGGAGCAATCTCAGGAAGAGACTTCAGAACCGACATGGATTCTATAGGTGAATAGAGCTTCAAATGCTCAAGATTATGGGATCGGTCTCATTTTAACCAATATTGACAGGATGGTGACGGAATATACTCTTCGATTTTATTTCAAGTCCTTCAATAATCAAGCCGAATATGAAGCTTTGATAGCGGGACTGAAAAAAATCAAAGATCTTGGTGTGAAGTGACTGAAGGCATTCACCAACTCTCAATTGGTAGCTAGACAATCTCAAGGAGAATATGAGGCCCGAGACCCTGTCTTACTCAGATATTTTCAGAAGCTTAGATATTTGAAGCAAATTTTGACTATTTTAAGATCTTCCACATCCCTCGCTCAAAAAATGCTCGAGCTGTCTTGACTCGCAACTTTCGGATGCGGCGAGTTGGAAAAAAACTTCGTTAAGCATTTGGACAATCCAAGTATCGATGCCAAAGAGGAAATGCTTCAAGTACAAGTCGATTATGAATCGAGTTGGATCGACCCTTTTGTTGAATACTTAACTGACGGAATCATGTCGGTCGACCATGTTAAAGCATATCAGGTAAAGCGATTGACGACTCAGTGTGTACTAATCGACAATCAACTTTATAGAAGATCGATATCTTTGTCCCTGCTCAAGTACTTTCATCTTTTGAAGCCAACTATGCTCTTCGAAAAGTGTACGAAGGTATTTGTGGTAATCACCTAGGAGGCAAGTGCTATGTTACAAAATTCTCCGATAAGGCTATTATTGGCCAACTATGCAAAAGAATGCTGCCAACTTAATGCAGAAGTGTGATCAATTTCAAAATTTATCAATGTCCAAAGACTTTCATCAAGTCATCTCATGACTATTTCAGTATCTTGGCCATTTGATCAATGGAGAGTCGACATACTCGATCCATTTTTATCTGTCAGTGGATAAAGAAAGTTCATTATCGTAGCTATCGACTACTTCACCAAGTGGATGGAAACGAGCCACTGGTACAAATAATGAAAATAAAAATTATGGACTTCCTATGAAAGTCTATCATTTGCTGATTTGATTTACTCCGAGTAATCATCATCGATAACGGTCTACAATTCAACAATACCAAGTTTGAAGAGTTTTGTGCAAAATATTACATTATCCATAAACTTACATCAATTGGGCATCCGCAATCCAATGGAGAAGCTGAGATGACCAATAGGATAATACTACAGGGTCTAAAAATGAGATTGGGATAAGCTAAAGGTCAGTGGACTGACAAACTCTACAATGCTCTTTGGTCGTACCGAACAACTCCTCATATTCCAAGCAGAGAAACTTTTTTCAAATTAGTATTTAGGATGGAAGGTGTGATCTTGACGAAAATTGATCTATCTTCAACTCGGATAGAACAGTATGATGAATCGATCAATTTGGATAGACGACGAACCGATTTGAACTTGCTTGAAAATTTGGAGAGAAGCTCAACTAAAGATGGCATCATATCAACAAAGGATAGCCCAATATTATCACTCTTGGGTCAAGCCTAAGATCTTTCGAGCAGGAGATTTGTCTTTAGAAGAGCTGAAGTCTCCAAACCGATTGAGCAGAAAAAAATTATCTCTAAATTAAGAGGGCCCCTATAGAATTTCAGCAATATCGCGATCAGGAGCATACAAAATTAAAAATTTGGATGGCACGAAAATTTTTTAGACTTGAAACGTTGAGAATCTACAAATGTACTATCAGTAAGATTATCTGATATATTAAAAAATTTAAATCTATAATTCTGTGCTGACTAGTTCATATATTCAGTAGTTAACCGAATAATATGGTCGATTGACACCCGACCATATAATTGCATCGTCGGCTAGTATCCGACGAAACGTTATTCACTGACACCCGATTAACGAAAAAGCAAAACAAAAGGTTAACATTCAATTAGCTAAGGATTGACTAAGGATTGAATGACCGAAACAAATTAGAAAAAATTTCTCTAACCACTATGTCCTAATTCGACGGGACATTCTACAAAAATCGACTGTGCTCTCATTCAATGAGATGTTCTATAAAAACTGACTGCTTGACTTAAAAAAAAATTCTCTAAATCTATCTTATTAGTTGCAAGTTTGCGGTCTCTACGGACTTTCTTACTTAGTCATTTTGCAAAAATAAGTGAACATAGAAGAGTCGCAGGCAATTACATAGAATAAAATTTGAAGAAAAAGACTTCATTTTATTATGAAATAGTTTGGTACATGGCTGAGAAATGAAAGCAAAAATATCAAAAGAGCAAAAGGATCAAGGAGTCTGAGGCTAGTCTTCCACGTTGCCTGCTTCCTCGTCACTCCTCGAGCCTTCTTCGGAGGCATTTTTCGTTGCAGCTCGCTTAGATCCAGCTTGGGTTGCATATGACCGATGGCCTTCTTGCAATCCTCGAACCGAGTCGATAAGTGACCATGGAGCCTTCTACGACTTCGTCCTCAAACTCCTGCAATGTCCAAAACTCAGCCAGTGCCCAAGAAGCTGCCTCCTGGGCCCGAGTTTCTGCCACCGACAGTTGTTTCTTCAATTCTTGGATGGCTTTCTCGGTGTTCTGCCTTTTGCCCTCTCCTCTTCAAGGGCGGCTTTCGCTGACTATTTCTTTTTGGAAGTCGGCCCTCATCGTGTCCAACTCCTTATTCTTCTTCAGTTGGGACTCAGGCTGGCAGCCTTGTCCCGGGAAGGCACCAACTCGATCTCCAACTGGGCGATCTTTTTTTGGTACTTCTTCTTTCACTCTTTGGTAGCATGAAGAAGTTCCTCAGTGACTTCGGCTGAGCATTGGTAGTCTAAGCCTTATCTTCAAACTGAAAGTTGAGCCGTCCAAAAGCGGTCAACCTCTCGTATAAAATTATCGCATCGTGTACCAATGCAAGAAAAAATTCACTAAGTTAACTGCTGGTATGAGAAACGATAAAATAAGTACTGAAAAAAGAAGCAGCAATTTACCGACATCAATGATGCATAGGAGCCCGAGATAATCTCGTGATTGGGTAGGTTTATTTTCTTCCCAATCAGTGGGCAGCATCACCATCTTCATCAACTCCCCGATGAGTCAATGGTCTTAGGTGCTCTGTCGGTTGCCTTGAGTACATTTCAATAATGATGTAGGCCTCCTTAGAAGAATCTGAGGGGCCGTAATCGGTGGTGAAGGTGGGAGGCATTGGAGCCTTCCCTTGGTCAGCATCTCCCCAACCCACAGCTCGATCGCCACCCGACTCACCCTGAGCTGGTAAGGCCTAGACCGTGCTAATGAGCCTGATCGAGGCCTCATGACAATGACATCATCGTCGGAAGAAACAACTGGTGCAGGAGGTGGCGATGAAGACCATTCGATAGAGGAGCTCGAGACGGCGACTGTGGCTGCGTGCTCCTGGGGACCCATGAGGAGGGTCCTAACCTAAGTTTCTTCGACGGACTCCGAAAAGGTCTGCTAGGCTCAGAACTTGGTTTCTTCTTGATAGCACGGCGAATGGATTCGACCGAGATCCTCATGCCTACAAGTCAAAAGTGAAAGAGAGTTAGTCCACAAGCAAAGAAGAAAATCGATGACTCCAAGGATTCACGAAAAGAAATCTATCCAAGTAATTAGTCGGACTAATCTGATGTCATACAACGATTGGTCCTCGAGAACCTCCCATTGACTAGGAATCTGACACTGAATAGGAGGTTGTACTACTCTCGATCTTCTTCAAAGACTACTTCGTTCTTATTTAGAGAGAGGTTGGGAGTAGTCTAGACCCAAGGATGGTCGGTACTAATATAAAAAAAAAATTATTCTTCCACCCAGGATGGAAGAGGGAAGCTTAGTAATAAGCTGACGACGATATCAGAGGTTGAAAAACCATCACCCTCTCTTTCGAGGATGTTTTTTTAGCATAAAAAGAGTACGAAAAAGAAAAATTTTCGGCTCAAAATGAAGAAGATGGCTAAGGACAACAAAAGAAGATAATATTTTAATGAGTTGGGAGTGAGTTGGTAGGAACTATCTCGTATAATCAAAAACATTAGCAAAAAAGAGATGAATAGAGAATCGAAGCTCCGTGCAGGGGAACTCCTCGTAGACAGCAATATAGCCGTCCAAAGGGCAGACAATCCGACCATCTTCATCGGATGTGGTAATAATCCCTTAGCCGTTCAAGATCGGCCTCAGACAACTCAGACCTCTTATGGAGAGGCCTGGCAAGATTCTTGGGAGCTGACTGATCATCTAACTCTTATGGATCAGGACGATCTTGTCGAGCAGAAACATCTTCGAGATCATTCGAGGAACATCCTCAGTCTCCCTCCAACATTAGAGTTGAGAATTTTGATCTTTCACTATGTTTTCGTCTCCAAACTCTCTACCAGATAAAGACATTCCTGAAGTAAAAGCCTAAAAAGCTAAAAAGGAAGGGAAGGGAGGAGAAGTTCAACCTTAGAAAATAACCGACGACGATGGGTGAGGAACCGATGATGATGGAGGAACCGATGAGGAAGAAGAAGACCGACGAAATGGAGCCTAAGACACCCCCAAGGAGACGAATCATATACACTACTAAGGATGGAAACTCTGGGCTAAAGATGAGGGCTCTGGAATCAGAAGAACATCTGAAGAAAAAATAGCCCCTATTTATAGATGCACTCGATGGCTATGATCAATACAAAAAATTTTAACATCTTGGAGATTCCAACACGTGGTGATAATCTCAGCCGATCATTCTCTCAGCTTTTCGACGCACCACCATTGAGATCGCGTCAGACAAACTGAATCCTCATGATAATAAATCGGACAAATGGCCAACTGACATATGGATGACTCGGACTGTTCAAAGAATTATTATTCAATCATCCAATTTCTGTAATCATTATGGAAGATTGCCTTGGATGATTCATGGCATTAATTGTTGCATGACCTATGATGCGATAAGGCCGTCGCATGTCTTACGAAATGATAAAACGACAGCTCACTCCACGAAATGACAGAATGGCTGGACACAGCCTTTAAGGCGATAATAAATAAAGTTCATCGAAAAAAATAACTCGGACTCATATAATGGTTAACTCCTCTCATCTGATTAAAGCTACAAAATTGAATTTGGGAGTTGGGAGGTAAGTGTTGGGATAGATCCTCGTCGCTTAGTCGACCATCTCTCTTCCTCGCCTCCCTTCCGACTAAGTACGCGGCGACTATCTTTCGCTCTCATCTTCCTCCCGACTAAGCGCGTAACATTACGGATTGAGCCAACTTAGATGACGGAATATGTCCAAGTTGGTATTTGACCGACTTAGTTTTGATGATTCAATCCACAACTAGCAACAACGTTCGACATTTGGATGGTGTCCGACTGACGACTTACTCGTCATTGTGCTGACTATTTTGATCCTGAAAGAACTAAAGATCAAACGATGGTTATCCGACATGAGTATTAAATACTCGTGATCGTGGGACGTAACAGTTACCCATGAACTATCCATTACTTGATCTTGATGGCAGTTAATGAGGTAACCACCCAGTAAATATCATAATCTCCACATCCCAAATATTCAAGGATGAAGATTACATGGTAATGCTTTCTTCACCCTATAAAAAGCGGTAAGCAATGGAGGACTAGGTAAGTGTAGCTAATTATAAGCTTTTGGCTCTCTAATGTTCTCTTTCTTCGGCTGACTTAGGCATCGGAGGTCTCCTGTCGAATAACTTTCAGTAAGAGGACTTCATTTTGTAGGTTCCTGTTGTTCAGCATCCGCGCGCTACGACTCAGCTCGCCACCAACCATCTCATCGGAGATCGGCAGCAACAAGCGGTAATTTTTCAAATCCCATAAATTATGGTATTATTTACCTATATATTAGTTAAATATTATAATACAATTTCTTATTTCCAACACTTCAAGTTATATATCATGAAATATAACTTTATTATGGTATTTAAAATAAATACTGCTAATAAAAATAGTGACATTTTTATAAAAATACAGTAAAAAAAAATTAATGGCACATAATAAAAAATATCATAAATAATTTACCGTCAAAGTTATTTTTATTATAGTGCCAATATGCATTAATTAGTCCCTCTATATTACTCTCATGCTTCTTGCTGGTCATCTTGCCAAGTTTCAAAAAACAAATGCCTTGCTTCAAATGCATGGTCATACGGTTAGCAGGTTTCTCAAAAGATAAGGTTGAGATTTGGGGCCTAATCGGACCCATAACGAGTTTGCCCGTGTACCTCTATGCAAGGGCCTAGATAAGCTCTGTGATGCTAGCGAGTTTCTGCTCAAGGCATGCCGCTGGAGTTTCACATGATTCTTCAAGGATACACATGGTCGTCTCATGGATCTGCCAAATAAATCAGTGTCTTGTGATTGCCAGACAGAGTTTGGAATAAAGAGCAGTTCAGTCTGCAGAGCATTTTCCATATATCAGGACAAAGATTCTGATTCGTCGTGCACAGATATATCAGGAGCAAAAACTTTGTGATTAATCTGCAGTGTATATAAAATTTAGGGTTGTGACTTTTTTATTTTTGGATATCATGTTTGTAATGCTATGCGCTGTCATATATATTTTGAGGCAGGTTAATTTACTTAATTAATCTCTCTAAAAATGACATATCGCATGCACCATGTAAATCATCTCGCCTCCTTCTCGTGGGCTCATCATGTGCTTCTCTTGGTGATTGATCCATAGCCAGAAAACAAGGAGATTGGCATAGTGCGTGGCTATATTGGTGCATGCGGTGCGAGATATAATTTCTCTAGCAAACGAGCTACGGCACAGATCGACAATAAAAGCCAGCTCTCGGTAGCAGGTTATTAAATTGCAGCAAAGATTGAATGATCATACAGTGCAGGGTATAATTGCGTTCACCCTTTAACACAGAGTATCGTAGGGAATTGTAAGGGGACATATGTAAACAACCCCCTCCCTCTCTCTCTCTCTCTCTCTGCTAAGACTTGCAATAACCCTCTAGAAATTAACATAAAATTATCACAGTTGTGTTTTGCCAGACTCTGAAAACTGCTGTATACAAGTGGGCATGAATATAATTGAGATAAAAAGCCCAGTTCCACAGAATACCATGGATATTAGTAGTAGGGCTGATAACGGCAAGAACAAGACCGAATCAAAGAAATGGTCCAAAGGAAGAAGAAACTAAGGAACTAACTCATGGCCGCTTAACCAAAGCACTGGTCGCCAGGGAGTGGGCCGGGGAGGGAACCTTTGTCAAGGAACTGGAGACCGAACACCACCACGATGGCAAGAACGGTGAGGTAGGAGAGGCCCTCCACGGCCCCGAGCAAGCCGTAGCGCCCCGCCGGGAGGCCGGACCCCGTCCGGACTTTGGTGTAGAGAGACCACGCCACGATGCCGCCCACCACCAGGTAGCTCACCCCCTCCGCCGCCCCGATCGACCCCCCGGGACCCGGAGGGAGGCCGCAACCGGTCGTCCTCAGCACGTACAGAGACGCTCCGATCACTGGGTTCGCCACCAGGCCCCCCACCGCCGCCGCCAGCTCTATCCCTCCGCTCTCGCCGCTCTCCGCGTCCTTCGCCTTGCACGTGACCGATAAACTCCGCACGTGACCTTTTCCCCTCCGATTCCTCCAGCTATGAGGGTGTGGTCGAGTCCTGGGCGAGGTCAGCAGCATTGTTAGAGACAACGCCATTTCCAGGCTCTTCGTCCCTCGATTTTTTTCAAATTTGTCCTCCTTATTCTATGTTCGCTTTATCTCTTGCTTTGGCTGGTATGTGTTGGGGGCCGACCGTTCGTTTCCTGTAAACTCCGACCGTCCGATTGAAGATTGGGAATGATGATCCGCATCAAAGATGATACCGCCCGTCCGATTAGGGTAACTAAATGTAGATGTTAGAGTGGCGATTAGTCAGAGAAGGCCACAAAGGAGAGGTAATTTTTCCGATAAAGTTTGGTTGGATTTATATATAGTTATTAATGGAACGGGACAACTGGCAGGTGGACCCAGCAGGTGCGAATAAGATGTACATCGAGATCCATCTTCTCCGCTTTGCCAAAAAGGCTGATGATTAGATCTAACATGAAAGGAGCGAAGGGATTTCAAAACTTTCCTGCCATATAATTAGATAATCTTACATGGAATAGTAAAGATAGCAGCAACTTTACAAGCATAAAGTTTAAAAAAGGTTCATTATTAACTATTGGACTCGGTCGAACCACGTCTCAACTCCTTTGTCGAGAGAGGAGATTAAGAGGCAAATTTATTGACTAGTTCTAGATTTCTAATTTCTGACTCAAAAAATTAAAAATTCTAAGTAATTAATCACATGCCACGAAATAATAAAAAGATAAAATTAGAATAATCTGTATAAAAGGGTAGTATAATGGACTAGTACAGCTATGCCCAAGACAAAAAATCAAAAATCACACCCTGAACAGGACCGATCAGAGGACGAAACTTGTCAGCAAGACCAACACGATACATAGCAAAAGATTTGATGGAATCAATGGTCCATTGCTTGATCTCCAAAATAGCAAATTTCAGACCTCCTCCTCATTTCTCTTTGTCGTTGCCCCAATCGGGCCCACCGTTGATTGCAATCATGTTTGAAAAAATATTACTAATAAATAAAAAAAATTCTTTATATACCGATCCACGTAACCATAATTTTCCAACACGTATTAAACATCCGTAAATCATCTTTTTTTGTTTAAAAATTTTATATGATAAAAATATTTTTATCATTTAATTATAATATCTTTTTAAAAAAATTATGACACTCTTATCTTTTAAAAAAATTATAATATTTTTTTAATATTAAATAAAAAAATAAACGTAAATATTATAATTGTTAAAAAATATTATAATTCTTTTTTAAAAAATAAAAATATTATATTTTTAAAAAAATATTATAATTTTTATGAAAAAAATATCATAATTAAAAAATAAAAAATTTCTATCATATAAAATTTTTAAATAATAAAAATAATTTATAAATATTAAATATATATTTAAAAATAATGATTATATAATTTACCGTGCAGCGCACGTCAAATTTTCTACGCCACCCACGGTACACAAATTTCTACAACAAGCAAATGCAAACAGCCACGACAGGCAATCAAGCATCCACCAGTCAATAGTCAGAAAATATTGAAAACTCCTTAAATTCCAACACCACAAATGAGCCCATGAGCTGTATCCTGCACCACATCCAGACAAAACGCAGCCCCAGGATACCTCCTTCAAATCTGATAGGGCAACAATGCCCGGGCGGTGGACAGAACTCCAGCAAGAAGACAGTGGTGGATGCGTGGCACGTCCAACCCCACATAATTAAAGATAGAGGGAGACGTCATCCCATACATCAAGACTGTTCTAACGTGACATCTTTAGCTCGTGATTGGTGGGCAGGACGACAAATAAATGAACTTTATCCATAACCCGGCATCCTTTTTAAAGTACCCGCTGTGAAACACACAGAATAGATAGTCATAAAATAAAAAAGCTTATCACCCTTCATTAAACCATCAAATTGGCACTTCCCACATCCGCATGCCCAACAAGACCTGCATGAAAAAGAAAGCATCTGCTAACACCACGCACAAACCGTCAGACTAAATGCTCTTTTTATTGGTAAACGTCAGACTAAATGCTTTGAAATAGGGGAGAAGAGAGAAGTGGCACTCCAGGCAGATACCCGAGAAGCTAACCAAGAGAAACAGCTTGCTGAATGCCGGGTTTAGAAAGTTTAAACACTATCCAACGGCTACTCATTTTTGAACTTCCTGAGCTATTTGGAGGGAAAGCCCAGACCCCGTATATGTATATGTAACTGTCATTTGAAAGGGATGCAACGGCCAGAATAACGAACCGTGCGCTGACAAGACCACCAACGAACTTTTGAAATAAGGAGGGAAGAAACCAAGCTACACGATTCATTCCCTCCAAGTTTTTAAACTACTGAATTCAAGTCTGCACAAACAAAAAAAACAAAAAAACCCACCCTTTTTACTTCGACTAGCATCCATGTACAATGCTGCTGAATCATCATCAGTAATGCTTTTTTGAAGACCTCAAATCCTCAACACTGTCATCATCTTCTTCATCTCTTTTCCTCTTGTTGGGTTCAGAAGAGGAGGGAAGGTGTGGCAGGACACCATTGTTGTGATTATTCTCCTCATCATCATCAACTTCATCCTCATCATCTTCATCACAACCATCAAAATCACTTCCTCCAGTCTCATCAACAGCTTGAGCAATCGGCTGTACTAGATATTCTGTTCCAAGATCCTCTTCCTGCAAAAATTACAATTTAGAAATATCAAAAAAATTATTGCAAGCATTAAAATATAAATCAAGGTTGGAAAAAAAAAATCAAAGCAGTAAACAAAAATAAATAAACATCACAATATACGCAAAAAGGAAAAGGAGGAAGAAAACAGCAGGAGTATCCAACTAAAGATTTATGATAAAAAATGCATGAAATAGGAATTATAGTTGCAAAAAAATTGGAGGAAAAGTTGAACTCATGCACATCAACATCCAGCCGAGTGAAGAAATCCCAGATGCCATGGAAATAGTGGAAGTAAAATTCTATTGATGCTTGCAACAAAATTACTCCAAGCATCAGACACAATTATACTAAATATATAATTCTTCTGCATGACATTCAAAATCTAAGCATAATTTCATGATTGGAAAGGACATTTTTAATTTATAAAAATTATAACATGCACAAAAGCACATACGTCAATAGCAGATTTTGAAAAAAAATAAATTAATGAAAACTAACTTATTTTTATGAACTAATAATCAAGCAAGAATACAGATCTAAAAATATACATGATCAACCAAGTTTCTCTGATGTTTATTAACCCAGACCAATTAGCTGAAATAAATTATCAGCATCAAATCATTACAAAACAATCATCCAAAGCTGTAGGGAAAACAAGATCCAGAGGTGAATGAAAGCACTACGTAACAGAATGCACAACATAAACGTAAAAAGAAAAAGAAGTGACAGCAGAATTATATTTAGAGTCGACCTAGGTAAAAGCCATTGGCCTCAAAATAATAAAAGCTTGCCAAAAGTTTAAAAACCAATACTAAGGCATTCACATCGGGCCCTAAAAACCAAGAGTACTTCCAACAGGCTCCAAAAAACATGCATTAGATGGGTCCAATATTTGTCCAACTGTTCTGAACTCGTATATCCTAAACCAATCTACTCATCAAGAGGCACTATTATCCACAGCAACAACCAAAAGAGCTTCTAAGTTTCCAAAACATAGAAAATGGCAAAACAACAAGTGGTACTTTAAATATACTTGTTTATATTCATGCTTGCATATTTATCATTTACTAAAGGTATCAAAAGTCGCCAATAAACGCCTGTAGTCTTCTAGATCTTATCTACTGAAAAATGTTATAATTTGTCAACTCATTCATGTCCAGACAGCAATTTCAAAAACCCTAAGAAAACACACAAAAAAAAAAAGGAGGCAAAAACCTGATCCCTTTTCTTTTGCCTTGTCTGAGTCAAGTCATGCTTAGTAGCATGTCATAGCCATACTAACTGAAATACAAAAGAAATAATCCAATTCTCAATGCATACTGCAACTCAACTCAACAAAGCCTTCATTCCAAACTAGTTGGGATCGGCTAACCACTTCTCAAGGCACACCACCAACCAACGAAAATTGCTCACCAGATTCAAAAGTACTCATAAAATAATTCCTTATCTTTCCCTTTTTGAGTCAAATCACATCTTACTAGCATCAGAAAAGCCCTGTTACATGAAAATATGAAAAAGCTAACCCACTCCTTAAGCACACTATCGACCAATGAAATCAACTAGCCAGCATCAAGACTCATAAAATCATCAAAAATGTGTCAGATACAACTTCTAATGCTATTAGCATCAAACATGCAGTCCACAAATAAGTGATAACTGATTTGATTAGAAATGTTAAAAAATCACAATCGAAAGACTGAAGCCCTTCTTTTTAAGGAAAAGAAACATCATTGCGTGCCTTAAATATATCCATAAAAAAAATATTGTTCTGCATGCATGCAGTGAGATCTAAAGAATTTCATTACTGGATCATAGCAATGTCAATCCATATTCTGCAGCAGACTATGACTAACCCAACAGAAGCCCCATCAACAGATAAGTCAAAATACATCACTGCTAGGTATTTGCATATGCTAATCAGTAATCAAAGCATACAATCCCCAAAAATATTTTGCAGCAGAAATTTAAGAACACCCTTTTTTTGGGGTGGGGGGGGGTGCGGTGGTTTGAGGCGCCATCTTCTAGTTTAGTACCAGTTGTAAACGAATCAGAGAGACAACAACGAAACATGGAATTATATGTCAAGCCTACTTAGATAAAGCATGTCTTTGTATATTTCATATTATATATATAGACCCACAAACGGTAAATAAAAAAGTTATGAATAACTGAAAACATGTTAAAATGAGAATATACCTCGTCTTCATCCTCACCATCACCCTCCTCATACTCCCTATCCTCCTCCACTCCTTGCTCATCCTCCTCGCCAATCTCCCCGTTCTCATCCTCCTCCCCCTGCTCATGCCCATCTATCTCCCCTTCCGTGCTCATCAACCTCCCCGTGCTCCCCGGCTCACCATCATCCTCTTCATCCTCCACATCCTCTTCATCTTCATCACCATCCCCATCGTCCACATCAACCTCCTCTTCCTCTATCTCATCTTCTCCATCCTCCTCCACCCCATCAGCATCCTCATCACTATCCCCGACATCATGCACCTCGACTACATCATCATCTTCCCCTTCCTCATCATCGATCTCCTCCACCAAATCCTCTTCCTCCTCATCATCGTCCTCCACGTCCTCCTCTTCTTCCTCCTCCTCGTCCTCCACATCAATGGAAGCTGCTCCGACTGGCGCGACCCGGAACCCATTCGATAGGTGGTGATGAGACCCCCACAGCAGTCCATTGGCCTCCACCCTCCTACCACTCTCAGTGTCCTCCTCATCAGCGTCACTCTCCTCATCCTCATCCACATCGACAACTGCATCACCTCTGGCACTTCCCACGACGCCATTCACTGACCTCCCGGCCCGATCCCCACCATCAACTTCGCCATTCCCCACGTCCTCCTCCTCCTCCTCCTCGTCTTCCTCATCCTCCTCCTCATCGTCCGTCTCCGGCCGCTCGTTCTCATCAGCATCCATCTTGTCGAGATATTTCAATGTCCGGATCATCCCGAACACCCGGCACCGGTAGTCCTTGACCCTGGTGACCGGACACTCGTAGAGATCCAACGACACCAGGCGGAGCTGCGCGAGAGGTGCCAGGTCCTCGAGGAACTGGATTCGATTGTTGGAGAGATCGAGATCCCGGAGAGAATCGAGCCCAGCCCCCACCAGGAACTCGAGCCCGCCAGCGATGCGGTTGTCGGAGAGTATCAGCCTCTGGAGGTTCCGGAGGCGTGGAAACTTCTCGAGCGATGACACCCCGACGTTGGCGATGGAGAGGTGCTCCAGGCTCTGGTACCTCTCCAGCAGCCCCGGCGGCGGAAGCCGCCCCTGGAGGCACTTCACCGCCCCGTCTAGGGTTAGTATTCGCGGCGCCGAGGACGAGTCCGCCTGTCCTTCGAGGGCCGTCTCCACGGCTCTCTCCCAGGCCTCGTCCATCTCTGTAACGAAGCCGCAAACCCTAGATTCCAAACCCAATACAAGAATCCACCAAAAACCAAAAAGAAATCCGATCAAACCCTAGCAATCGATCAAATTCTCCCCAACCCGGGACCAACCAATCAAGTGATTCCGCTCGTCAACGGAGATCAAGGAAGCAATAAGAAATGCAGGCGAAAAAGAGAAAACCCTAACCCTGGATTCAGGAAGTGCAATAAGAAATGGAGACGAAAAAGAGAAAACCATAACCCTGGATTCAGGAAGTGGAGAACGACAAAAGAAATCCTAATCCCAACCCTAGATGTTGGAAAAATTTAGATTTTTTTTCTCTCTAATTTTCTCCTCTTTCCAGCGAGCTCTCCAGAGAACCCTCCCAATATGCTTTTTCGTCTGTTTCCGTGCTCTCTCTCTCTTCTCTCTTTTCATCCCTCCCTGGGCTTTTATTCCTATTTTTTCTAATTTTTAGGGAATTTCTAATTTCATTTTGTGGGTTTGAGCCCGGCGGCGGTTGGATGGGTTGAACCGGATCCTACGAGCTGGGGTGGGGCGGTTTTGTTTTATTCTTCGGTACGGAGACAATGGGAACCGTTGATCCGAAGTCGCGGATCGATGACGTGGACAATTCTGACGGTGGATGTCGTGTTCTATGCGTTGTGTTTATTTTGAGAGAGGGGGGAGAGAGAGAGAGAGAGACGAGTTTCACCGGATAGCGGCAGACGGTTTTTTTTTTTTTTTTTAAAGATATTATTGATGGGGATAGCATTAGCCCGTATAAGGGAAAACGTGTGCAAGCTCTCCGTTACGTGGAGTTGACGGCCTGGTTGGTTTATGTAATGCAACCAAGCTTGAGAGGATAGCACATTCCGACACCCTATCCAACAAATATGTTTCCTTGTATTATTTACAATAACGGATAACAGTCGGTCCTCGTATGCCAAAGCAATGGCTGCCCACCTGATATGTTTCGTTGTATTGTTTTCATCAATGTTAAGCATAAAGTAGTATGTTGAGCGAGAATATATAATTTGCTAGTCTAATGATATATAATGTAATATTTTCTAGGTTGGGGGACTCTTTCTAGTCAAATTTTCTCCACCTTCAATAAGAGAAGATTTTGTTTCATTCGGTTGCTTTTAGAGATAGTTTTGCGCATTATAAGTGCATGAACAAATCATAAGTGCTCGAACCAAATAGATAACAATGGCTTTTACTATCTTGACCATGAGTACTTTCTCTATTGGGGTGTCACATTTTTGAGAAAGGGAGCTGTGACTATGGCCATACCTAAGACTTAGGAAGTAGAAATTAAAAGAATAAACAATGAAAATAGTTGAAATAGAAAAAAATCAGTATATTGATCTGCGATTCAATGAAAGATCTCTTCTTAAACTTATAATATAATACTTATATATAGCTTTTCCATTAATCATTAGGATATGTGTCTCTATTTAGCTTTAAAATTCATCTTTGTTGGTTTACATTATATGAGCCGTTCTTGCCATGTATGACTGATATCTCTCTTTCAATATATTTGTATTATGCATATATTATTTCTATATCTTAGATTGTAGTAACCAATAGCTAGCCACCCTATTAAGTTATGCTTTACTAAAAGCTTTGTCTTCGGCTGATAGCTCCCTTCCTCTTGATGTGTACATTAAATGCTTGATCTATATTTTGATGTTTCAGTCTGCACCTTTGATACATTAAACCATACTTACTATGCTGCATGATATAAAATATTTTATGTGAATGAAAGAGTGCGATCAAAAATATAATTTTAATTTCATAATAACCATGGGAAGCTTCACATTATTAACTATTTTTTAGTTACATGGATACAAACTATTGATATTATAATGCAAGAAGTTATGCAACTGCTGGAGCATCATTGGGCCAACTTGGAGCTCATTGAGTTTATATGGTGCGTAACATATGACATACCTAATTTGCTGTGCTATTTATCTCCATGTTGATATAACTCCACCCATCTTAAGAGCTCCTTTTTTTAGTATAAAAAAATTATCTAACAATCAATATTTTTTCAAATAAATATTTTTTAGATAATGATAGAAAAATAATTTATTCATATTCTTTCATATATTGAAAAATGACTCGATGATATGTTATCTATGTTCTTTTGCATTGTTAGTTTTTTGTATAAGTTTTTAAGATCTATTCATATTTTTTTAATGATATCTTTTATAATATATAATAATATAAATTATAATATATTATTATTATTATATATTACAATAATATAGTATATTATGTTATACTATATTAGTATATATTATTATATATAAAATATATTATATTATTATTATAGTGCTATATAAATAGTACAATATATTGTTATATTATCATATTATTATATACTATAATATATTAATATATAATGATATATTATATTATTATATTATTATTATAATATTATATTATTATAATTTATTATAATGTAATGATATGATATTCTATATTATATTATAATAATATATAATAATTTATTATATAAATATTATTATAGATAATAATATATTATATTATAGTATAAGGTGAAGGATATATTAGGAATGAATTAAAAAGATTATTTTTTCAGTTGATGAAAAAAATGATTTAGTCATCTTCTAAATGGATAAGATTTTTTTTTTATTTCATGAATAAATGCTATCAATGGAAAAGTAACTTATCCATTTTGAAAAGTATAAAAACATAGATAAGTTGGTCAATGAAAGAATTGATCAACTTTTTCATGATATTTACCCACAAAAAAATATATTTTAAGAGAAATGAGAATAAGAAAGGGGGTTGGTTCTGCTTTTGAAAGCTCATGTAGAATAAAAAGATCTCTCATGAAAATTTTATATTCCCCCTTTCCTGCATTCTATAATCAATAGATAATGATAGGCATGCCAAGTGCCAGATAATAGTCATATAAGAAGTCTAGTTTGATGCGGCCTATATTTTATGACTTACGGATGGATATTTTCATATCAAACACTATTAATCATACTTCTCTTTTTTTTTTTTTTTGAGTATACTAGAACTAAGGAAAATCTCTCTTTAATCTAAACCATGACAAATAAATTAGCTCCTTTGATGGGGATTATATCTGTAATTTTATTTTTATTTTTTTTGATAAAAGGTTAAATCTGTACTTTGTTGTTCATATTTCATCTTAAACTTCCTAAGAAGCTTCTTATTGATTTGGAATTGTTGCAGTCAATCCCCTGTTGCACTTAACTCCGACGAAGAGCAACCTGCAAAAGAAGTTCACTGACCAAAATTATATCCGACAAGATCATTCGATGCTTAAATCAGTAAGGAGTAGTGAACAGCATATAGAATATTCAAAGTGACAAAGTGTTAGCCTAGAAGTGTCTTACCAATGTTGTTTACTTACCTTTCCTTTATAGGTGACTCGGATGTAACCGTCGAATGCGTGGTTCCACTTTTTATGGTACTAAGGGATACTTATTCTGATCATCGGATCATAATCATGAAGTTAGTGAGTAATTTATGCCCACTAACGATCATGGCGTGTAGTTATTACTCACGATTGTAGTATTATGATTATATATTTGGCAGTCGGTCATTTGACAGTTAGTTGTTTGATAGTTGACAGTTGGTTATTTGACAGTCGGCTGTTATGATGCTGGTTTGGTCATGAAGATGTCAGTCGGCCATGAAGATAATCAGTCGGCCATGCCATGAAGATGATCAGTCGGTTACGAAGATATTGCTTCAACCATGATGACTCAAGTTCAGCCATAATGATTCTGATTTGGCTAGATAACTCTGATTCGATCATAATGACTCTGTTTCAATCAAATGACTCTTATGAGAACTGAATTTTAAAAGTTTCTTCTCTTCCAAAACTTTCCCTCTTGGGATCTCTTGGTTCTTCTTAGTTCTTATATAGGTATGAAACAAATGATTGATCTCGAATATGATAACCGACATAGAATCAAAAGGAGTAAATCCGGTTGTCCCAATGGGAATAATGGTTCATGCCCAAACCCTTGTGTGAAGATGGGTCTGGGTGCATGATCTAGCCGATGAATGATCCAATTATTCGAGGGAAACTACACAGCCTAAATGTAGCCATGATCCCCTGGTGGGCTATCAAGCATCCAGGTCTTGGCAAAAAGCCTAATAATGATTGAAACACCTCCATAGCTGTGCACCTTCTCGGACATCATGGGGTGCATGTGATGATAGACGTGCCATCCAAAAATATTAATTGATCGAATGAGGAAGTCCATGAGCCATAGCTATTGAGAAAGTAGGTCACCAGGGCCCAAGATAATTACATAATGATTTTTTTTTTTTTTGGTGGGAAGTCTTGCTTTTTAGACCATGAGATCCAGTAGTGGTACCATGGACATAAATTTAATCATTTTGATGATTTAAAAATTCCATGCTTTTTGACCCCTGTAGTTGTTGATTTCATGTGAATCATGAGTGGGCTGTCGTGACATCATCTCCGTCCTCGATGAATACTATGGAACTATTGATGCTCATGTTCGCATGAAAATGGAGACTGTGGCTCCGTGGGCAAGCATTAGTTGTCAACATTTGCAACGTACACGATTTCTTGGGCGAATCCAACTGGCAATTCTTGCACACAAAAAAAGAAAAAAAAAAATCCAATTGTTAATTACGTTTCAAGTACAAAGGGGCGGCCTGCACTTAATGCAAGCTTCAACAAGGCCGACCGCTCGGAGTGATATTTCATGTGATAGCCATTGCTCGATTTAAAAAAAAAAAAAAAAAGAATAATGATGTATCACTTCGTTTAATGTCAGAATGCCTAACATAAGCGTGAAAGTATGATGAAACGAAGCAAAAGGGTAGAAGATAAGCAGGGCTTCGGAAGTCTATAAATTTTACGACCTCCAATGTTTTAAGATTATTGTTATGGGGATTATTTACTGATCCAAAAGTCAGGATCTGATTAATATTGTCCGACGATTTATGTGAGTAGTCCTAGATGGAATCTCATCTTAGATTCTCAGTCCATTGAATTGTTCAGATAATCTTTAAGATTCTCCAACGTCTCTGTGTCATGAGCATGACCTGCAACCACCCATCAATACCTACGATTAACAATCCGAATTATAGGATAGTAGATAAATTTTAATGGCCCATCAGATCATGGCCTCGTAGGCCCAGACAACCTATCAGACTTCGGTATAACAACCTATAATACCCTCTCAATATAAATGAGGTAAAGAGGAGATCCTCGTGTAAAGTCCAGCTCTTAGTGGAATAGGCCAGTACTCTCATCCTTTTACACATTTCTTCCTCCTTCAACTATTCTCTAAGTTCTCGCTGACTTATGCATCGAAGGATCTTCCACCAGATATTCTGCGTGAGATGATTTTTCTTTTCGATCTCCCGATCATGGAGAGCAGCTTGCATCCTTGGACGCATCTGACTGACTTTCTGATACAGTGCTATCAGAGCTCAACAGCAACAATTATCATTTCGGATTGGGTTCGAATTATATCTTTTGCGTCAGAGGATGATTGATCTTTTTTTCATGACATTAATCATTGGATTATACCTCCACAAATTTTAAAGGACTTCTAACTCTCTTTTTTATCTACCTGCATAGATCTCATATCCCTATTCGCGATCGAACCATGTATATCATGAAAAAAAGGATGAACCATTATTTCTTCCGTGCGAAAGATGCAACCCTGCCTTGTTCCTTGCTGTCCGATATATGCTATCGATTCTTTCTATGTTAATTTGAACTTTTGATTTAATTAGTCAATTATATTTCTCATGAAGAATTTATGCTATTAAAAACTCAAAGCTTCAAGCTGTTGGATCATCAAACTACCTCTTCTTTTCTTCCTCTTTTCTTTCCCTCGGCAACTTTAAGTCATGCCTCATGCTTGTGAACCCTTGCAAAAGTCATGCTCAAACTCTACTCAACCTTGCAAAGAGAGTAAAGGGAAATCTTCCTCATTTCACAATCATACCTGATTGAGAGAAATGGCCTCGTATGTACGAGCTCCACAATGCATGTCCCGAGAAAAACTAGTTATATTGTAATTCTATACAAGAACTAAGGCTTTTTAAAAGATTTAGCTAAACCATGTATTTCTATCAATAATTAAGGAACCATCTTCTTTTTTCTTTTGAATTTGGTTTTAAGGAAAGGTCAGTCCTCGCTTTCCATTTTAACCCATATTGTTCCTTGAGGTTCGGTGCAAATTAGAATTGGACCCAGCATTCTTGTCCAAGTGATAAAAGATGATACCAACAAACAAGTACTAGGTGATAACCTATTTCTGATTGTTCCCTTTTATTTTTACATTCTGTTCAGTGATCTTATAATCGCTATAAAGACTTAAAAAGCATCAGATGGTACACGATAAAAACAGCACACAAGGAAACTAATTTTGATTTTATTCTAGATTTTGGCATGTCTAGTGTCCATGAAAAATCACATGGATTCTTATGATCCTTTAATCCGATATACCGATCCATCTAACTATAATATATATATATTAATCATGCAATTTTTGGTAACCAATAGGTTGGAGACGGATACCGCTGGAATCGAACCCGAACCCGAACCCGAACGGCCAGCCTTCCGCCTCCCCTTCCGCGCTCAGGCTCAATCCATTTGGCATATCGTCGCCTCACCTCCCAATTCCAGAGCCTGGTCCGGCTCTTTTTCGCCATTCCCATCCTCCGCCGGCGATTCTAATAGCATAGCGTCAACGGCCATCTCCGCGCCCTTTGGCCTCGCGGCCGCTTCCCTCACCTCCGTCTCCCCTTCGCCGTCTTCTGGCAGGTAGCTCTCTCCTCCCGCTCACCCTTGTTTCGATTTCCCTCGTTCATTTTAGTAAGTCGACTTTCTTTGATTCTGTTTTCCTCTCAGAAACTTGCTCAAATCCGCCCCCTCCGCTTCGCTCGACCACCGGGGTGAGTCATCTCTGTTCCCTTCATCTCTAGCATGAGAGGAAATAAAACATTATGGATGATTGATGTTGTTACCTAGGTCGCTTAATTTATTAATGTATTGATTTCAACACAAGTTAAGATTTTGGATGCCAGTCTATGAATTTCTGACAAGATATTGTCTTAGTTCTGCTTTCGGATAAGATTCGTACGATGAGTGTGAGTTGTTTGCAGATTGTGTTTTGTCATGAATGGAGAAAATGGAACGGTAATTGATCTTGAGTTTATCTGAATGTCATATAAAAATTCTGTTAGTATTTGGTCGAGCTTCCTACTTCATAATGTCTGGCATTAAAGTTTTGGGAATTAATAATCGATGAAAAAATAAGCAGGAAGTTGTTGCTATGATAAAAGATATGTAAACTAAAAGTTTCTAAAAAAGTCTCAATGTTAAGAGGTAAGAAGGCTATGACTCTGGAAGATCTTATACTTGGTATTTTTTTCATAATTAAAAGAAAAACAGATAACAAAGAGCAAAGTGTAAGATCTAGGACTCTTTCTAGCTTGCATTGAGTTCCACATTTTTAAAAGATAAGAACAGAAGATGGAACAGTTTATCCCTTTTATGATAAGAGAGGGGAGGAAGGGGGCGGAGGGGTTTTTTTCCTCTCACTTATTTACAAATTTGAAGCTCCATACATTCCTGCGTATGAGATGCCATAGTCATTCTGAAAGATGATCATAAGTTACTAATCAATTTGAGCTTTATGAATCCATTTTTTTGTTAAATTAGACTAAAACTTTTTGTTGACATTAACAGAATAGGGCTACTAGGTGTATAAAAGCTATATTTTGCTGAGAAACAAAATACCTTATGAGTTTGGAAACTAAAGAGTTAGATTTAAGAAATTTCAAATCAGCTTATCTTTCAAATCTGTATTCCACTAAATTATAGTCACATATATACTAAAAATCAAGAACAAAAACTAAAATTCAAGTCTCTTAAAATCTCATTGGTTGGAGATAACTTATTCCTAGGTTTATGAGCTTCAACTCAAAGAAGCACTAGAAGTGGTTGTAACCACTGTATTTGTGAATTCAACAGTCCTTGCTTCTGATAGGCAATCCTTCATTAAAGCTATAATTTGTTTTGATATCAAATTGGTGTAAAGCGGAGTAAATAAGTCTTTCCACAACGAAGAAGGTATGGAGTTTTGAAATTCAATAGCTAGAACAAGAAAATAGCCTAAATATTACCTACTCTATTTTATGGGAGCCCATTGACACATAACATTTTTGCACTCAAGGGCTGTTTGGTTGATTACATTTGAGCCTCCAATGCTGCATCCTGGGTGCAGGTGGATAGATGCGGATGTTTGATTGCCAGTAACTGAGTTAAATGTAGGCAATTGAGTTGCACCCTAAGGTTCTTTTGCTGCATCTGGAGATGCAGCAGAAAAAGGATGCATCCCCAAATGTAGTCTCTAGATGCTGCGTAAAAGCTACCATCATATCCCTTCCCTCCAATGATCATATGATAATAATATTACTATAATTAGAACACTAAAAGTTATTATAATTCTTAGCATAATGATTCTTTCAGAAAAATATAAACTAATATCATAATATCACAATTAATATATCATATAATTGTAACATAATGATGTATTTATAATATCAAGATATACAAATACAATACTTATTATAATAATACGATAATAACTATTATAATATCTTATATTGATATATGAACCAATTATTTGTGCTAAATAATATGATTATTATGTGAATTGGTATTATATTATATTATATTATATCATATAATATACTATATTATTATATTATATAATATTGCATTATCTAATAATACTTATAGTCCTATTATAATATTATATTATAATAATTATCTAGGAAAGCAGGCAACCAAACAGCCCCTTGTTGACTTACAAATTCAGTTACTTGCCTATGAGAACTGAGAAGTCTTCAAGTATTTAACTTAGGTTACAAAATCAAGCATCTTTTTAATTTTTTATTGCATGGCGTGAAGCCTTATCCCATCAATTGGAGATCAAATAATAATGCATGCCTACCTATATCTCAATTCCTTTATCATGTTTTATTATTCTTATCTTTTACATATCATTACTCAACTATTTTTTTTTGGAAGGTTATCTGACCTTTACATTTAAAGCTTAACTGATATGTGCTTATGAGTCACAACTTACCTAGAAACTTATGTTGGGTGCTTGATGACTTGGGATGCAATCAAGCCGAGCTGAGTCAAGTAGTTGGAAGCTTGAGCTCGACTTGACTCAAAATACTTGGAAACAAAATTCGACTCAAGATCGGCCGAGCCTTAATATCTCAAGCTCGAGCTCGGCTTGATGAAAAATAGGCAAAACTCGAGATCGACTCCATTCGACTCGAATATCAACTGAACCATACTCGAGTTTGAGTTTGAGCTTGAAATCGGGCCTTAATCTACTAATAATATATATATATATATATATTATAAAAATATAATATTATTAAAAATTTATTTAAATTTGAGTAGCTCGTGAGTCTTCGAATCGAGTATCTTGCTACTCAAGATCAATTCGAAAAATCATTCGAGCTACTCGAGCTCGATAATAACCAAGTCGAGTTGACCTTAGACTCAAGTCGAATTGGAGTAGCTTGCAAGCGGCTCGACTCATTTGCACCCCTATTGATACCTTATTTTGAGCTACTGCTTGTTACGGTGCTACATGTTCATGTGTTATAGGTGGTGCTTCTGTGCTTGTTTAAAGATAATTTCAGCCCAAGAATCTGTTACAGTATATTAACTTTACTGCCCAAACTGTTTAAAAAAAGGATATAGTCTAACACCACTCCAAATTATCTGCAGGACTGCATTGGTAGAATTCGCGGTCTATCTCTGAAGCCTAACGAGCAGACACAGCACTGTAGCACTTTGAGGTATATCCCAGCATTAGTTTTTAATTCTTCTCTATTTGTATATCCTTCTTAGTATTTACATATCATGCCTTCGTTTCTTTTTTTTTTTGTTTTTTCTTATCTATTTTTTAAGACAGACATCGATTTTTCCCCCCTTCTTGTTATATATGTTTCCTCCAAATGCAATATATGGATATCATATCTGTGCATTAACTGGACAAATTGGCTGCAGATCTGGATGTTATTTGAAATTGTGAATGATTGAGTTCTTAGTTTTCCTAAGTTTGATTAAGTTCTTTGTGGGAGTGATATTGATAAAAAAGGCATGCTCTCTGTGCAGTTTTACTTGCAAACATGAGAGCTGCTCTAGATGATGATAACATTTGGTATGGGAAAAGAAATGGGCTTCTTATGGTCTAAATTTTTGCTTCCATAGGTGGTGGAATGGTCTATCCTGATCCCTCTAAGAAAGAAAAGGATAGATGGCTGGGTTTATTTAAAAGTGCTTCCACATGATCATTGAATATGAGGGTGTCATGTGTCCAAATGTCTTACACTCTGCAAAGAATGGGATATGGAGAGTCACTTCATGTAACTTGAAAAAAACTCCACTGTTGGCTTTGCTTAGTCTCAGATTTCTTCCGCTGGTCAAGTTTGAAAACTTGTTTATATACCATCACCGTACCTTGCCATATGGCAAAATAATGTTGCATGGATACCTGCTGCTCTAATTGCAGCAACATGGGAAGCATGCAGTGGCAGAATCCCTGAGGGAAAAGAAATTCATACATGGAAATTTGAAGTTGCAGTGAATATTAAAAATTTTCAATTCAATAGATTATAGATTGTAGAATACAAAGTAAATAAGCAACCAGAGGCTGGTAGACATAGAAGTCAGCATGATGTTGGGAAGGGCAAACTTCAATGATGGAGAAAAACTAGCCTTTTCAGTTCAAGAAATTCCAAAACATTTTCTCAGATGTTTAATTGGTAAAACATCATCTTTTAATTGCAGATCAATGGATACAAGACTTTTAACCACTAAATTCAGCACATACCTTTTTTGGGTAAATGCTTTCATGTCTTGCTGGTCAAAGCTAATTACTTTGAATTTTAGTTTCCTCATCTTGTTTGGTTTGTAAGTTAGATTTGTTAATAACAGTCTCCTCTGTTGTTGGGCATGTGGTAAGTCTTTGTGTAGATCCTATTAGTGAAAGATTGTGGTTTCCTTGGTTCAGTTGAAAGGAATATTGTAACATAAATCCTGTGAGAAATAAAGGACTATTTGAAAACTAAAGCCTTGTAAATCTTTAAGAAAGTAGCATGATATCCATGGGGTGATACCTTGTGAAAGAAGCTAGATATCTGCATATTGATTGGTATGCTTGAGAGCTATGTACAGTCTTGGATACAAGACCTTAAAGAATGAAACAAGATGCATGCCTTCTGAAAAAATAGCAAAATTGGGCTTTAAGGGTAGCTCCTTGTGTATGTGAGCCAGTGAGGTAATATTTAGAAGGCTCTTAGATGGTCCAGGTACAATTCACTTGTCCAATAATATTTAGATGGGGACTTATTGAAGCCTACTACATGGGAGAAATATAGTTGAGGGGACTGTATGACATTGTTAGTATCATTAGCAATGACTAAGTTCTCTTTCTTCATTTTTCTCTTTAAGAGTACTGTTTCCTTTGATCATGTTTATAGAGTCTCAATTAATTTGCAAACCTACTTTCTAGAGTAGGGTAGAATCTATTGCAAGGGAATCTCTAATTCTCTTCCAAGCTCATCTTTTTGGTCCGATTATATTTGTGGCAGAGAACCTTCTTCTTGATATATTTATCCCGGTCTCATAGCATATCGTTATGTCTTTTCCCAACTCATCTATCTATTTACCTTGACTTGTTAAGAAGTGGTCATGGAAAAAACAAAACTTATTTAGCCATCATGGCTATATTTTGATGTTGTTATGTCTTATTTCATCTAATGTGTCGAATTCATTTAACTTGATCTGTTAAGAAGTGGACAAAAAATGGTAACATGTTTGATCATTATGTCTATATTTCAGTGTTGGGTAGCTGAGGTAAAGCAAATGAAGATGAGGTATAAAAATTTTATCAGTTTAAGCACAATCTACCTGCATTTTATCGCTTTTCCTTTTCATATTCATTAGAAACCAGGCTGAGCCACAGATAAAACCATATACATCCATGCAATGTTAATTTTTCCCAACAGCCTAATTGTTGGCAGTTTTCTGCATCAAGTAAAAGCCATGAAGTTACCACATAGGACAAAGATGTAAAGCTCTAACAGACACTAGCTTTCAACACCAAAAAGGCCAGAATCAATGTAATCTCACTTAAGATGGTTGAATAATTTTATATTTTTGGACGTCCTGGATTATAAAGTTCTAATGGTAGAGGTGGTAACATGTGTCATTAAATTGCATGTCTGTTTAGTTCTTTCTCTGTGTTGAATGATTTAGTCGTATCTCTGGAGTTGAAAGAATTCCCTTTGTGATTTTAAAATTTACACTTTCTTCACTGGCTCCATTTGGGGCTGTAAGCGAGCAGCATGTAACTGCATTGCTTGGACAATACCAGGAAGTAAGATGAATTATGCTAAAAGAAGGTAAACTAATGAGAACATGCATGAAAGTAAAATTGGGACAGATCTAAGACATCTTCTAACATAAGTGCAAGAATCATGTGTTCAGACTGGAGAGCCTGTAGGATGCTCAATAAAAAAGGGGTCCATCAGACTTCCTGATCTTAATTGAGTTTGGTGATTCTGGTGTGAACTGGCAATTGCTGCAGTGATATAGCCTAATAAGCAGAAGTCCTGGGTTCAAGTCTTGGGTGGTGCATCTTCAACAATCTGAACTTCAGTATATTAAAGACGCTAGTCTCCTTCCCTTTGGTGATCCTGGCCATGTTTTGGCCTACAAAATATTTATATGTGGAGTGAAGTGACTCTTTATGTTAAGCATGTGTTGATAGCTTCTATCTCATTGGTTTCTGGATGGACGAAATATATGTGTTTGGTCTCTTTCATCTGAAACAGCTGAAACTTTTTCTCTTGGATGAAACTATCCCTTTCTGAAAAAAGGTGAACATATTAATAACTCGCATCAGCTCTGTCTTGTCTACTAGCTACGATAGTGACATTAGGAAAAACTGCAATGTTCCAAATGAATTTCTGAAACAAGGATCTGTCACACTAGATGTTGTATTATTTGATTGGGTTTCTCTCTCATCAGGAAGTGTTGTTATGCATACAGATATGATGCAGCTATAGAAGCAAAAAAGGGGAACCCACCTATAATGCCTGCTGTCATGACTCCAGGAGGACCCTTGGATCTTTCATCTGTATTGTTCCGCAACCGTATTATCTTCATAGGACAGCCTGTTAACTCACAATTGGCACAACGTGTTATATCACAGCTTTTAACACTTGCTTCTATTGATGATGATGCTGATATTCTGGTGAGGAATATTTCAATACCTCTTCTACCTTGTTTCCATCTTTTCTTGTTGGAATAACTGATATAAAATTTTGAGCAGACTCTTTTAACTGACATCAGACTTATATTCCTTCTTGCCTCACCTCTCTCAGTTTCTGAGGTTAACTTGGAGACACACCTTTTTTACAGGTCTACCTAAACTGCCCTGGTGGAAGCACCTATTCCGTCTTAGCAATTTGCGACTGTATGTCAAGGGTAATAACTTGAATTTTGTCAATTTTGTGGTACATTTTTTACATGATTGACCATGCTCCAGATCTTTAATGTAAAGCTGGCTATCCTGTCCCCCTCTCAGTGCCTCTTTTGCATGTACGAACTCATCATTAAAGTTCTGAATGCTATGCTTTTGTTTGTGTTTTTGGTAACAATCATGAAGGTTACTGTCAAAATATTAAGTGCTTTAGGCTGCAGCACAAATCAGGTTGGAGTTCGACAAATTTTTGCACTGTTGCTATTATTGTCTCCGAAAGTCCATGTGGGGCATACAGACAATATAAGATAATATTTTCTGTCATGCTTATATGCTTTGGGTTTGATGTGATGCCAATAGCAACCAAAATTTCCACCCAAATGATAGTCAAATATATCAATTTTTGGATATTCATGGAGCTCACTATCATGTTTACCTATGGCTTTGTTTAGATTGATTGGATTCAAGATGTTGTAATCATGCGAGTCATAGAATAATCATATCTTTGATACCACCCACATCTACTAATAAAGACACTGAAGCAAAGTTCTTTAAATTTTAAAAACTAGAGTTGACCAGCATCGCTTAGGAAAAGAAAGGTGTAGCGTGTGAATTTCAATTTTGAGTTTTTGACCCAAGCCCAAGTTGATTCCATGAGCTAACTGTGCTGAACTACATCCAGATTTTTGACATGAAACCAATTTGATGTTGCATCCAGATTTTTGACATGACCCTAGCATGACTCAGTCCCCAATTGTTCATCATTCTATGCTTCATAACTAAGGAAAATTAAGATGGCCAAAAGAGAGAAGGAATTATAGCTTCCTTTGTCATTTGGCCCTTCCCCCTCTGCCACTGTGTTGAGTTGCAAGTCTTAGGAGAAAGGGTCGTAGTATATAATGAAGATTAATAGGCTGAGTCAATCATAATCCCTGTTCTATATAAAACAAACACAGACATGCTACATATGAATAACTATGAAATACAAAAGAGGACTCATTTGGTTCATGAGAAGAATTTTTCCTCACCGGATTGTTTTTCTTGGAAAGCTGATGCTTGGGTATATGATGCCTAAGAAAAAAAAAAAAAAAAATTATATATATATATATATATATATATATATATATATATATATATATATATATATATATATTGCATATTTGGTTGACCATAGGAAAGTAGCACAATCCAGAGTGGCTTTTGTTTAGTTGAGTATCTACTTTCTTGAAAAAGTTGTATAAAATATTTGTTATACCCATGATAAAAGGAAAGATTTTATTCCATTTTATCAAAAGCTTAGCGGTGTATTTGGGGAAGAAAAAAAAATTCCAATTCCCAGACGGTGGGAATGGGGCTTTCCTATGTCCTACGTGGGTTTTTCTTTCCCATGAATTATGAGAATCTTGTTCCCATGGAAATGTTATTTTTTCATCCGTCTCTTTTAAAAATTCCAACCAACCATGAGGCCTTTCTTCATTTTTTTGTTGACCATGCTTCCCTCGCCTTTTCCAATGAACCAAAACAGTCCAGAGTAGTTTTTCTTAGACATATGGAAGGATCAATATTGCAGACAGTCCATAATACATGCACGAACATATGGCAGCATACGTTATGTAGGAAAACTAACATTTTAGTATGTAATACAACCTACAGAAGGGTAATATCTAAACTGTAGTAGAGATGGCTAGTTGTTAATAGGGAAATAACATGGTTCTGCATAAATTTATTAGATATGGGTGATTATTGTTGGTGTATAAAGTAATAAAATGTTGATTAATACAATGTTCAAGCTGACCCGAAATACTTGTGCCAGTGCTTGATGGTTATAATTATGTGCAATGTCAACCATATTTTAGATAGATACCACAAATAACACATTCTATATTTCCTTCTCCATCGATTTTCTGAAGGTTAGTTTTGTCAGTCTTGGAAGTGAGATACTCTTGCTTGCTGACTTCAACTACAACAATAGCCTTCACGTAATTTCATCTGACTACTCCATCTATGAATCATATACACATCATTTCTTCATAATGTACTCCAACTTATACAGTGCCGAAGCTTTTAAAAATAGTTGGTGGTAGAATATCAACATGAGTATCAAGGATAATCATTTACTGGAGGATCTTCTAATGTTTTATAATTTTGGGTACATATTATATATTCCTTATCCCTTTTTCCTTTGTGAAACACTATCAATTAAATACTCGCATTTTTTCAAAAAAAAAAAAGATCAAAATAGTTGCATTATTTCCAATAACATTTGTCTCTTTTTTCTCTTGAATTTACAAGGTAACACAGTATCATTTGCTGTCCTATAAATATCAGATGTAGCATGAATCTATGCATACAAGGATGCAGTTTAATTTTGTGGACTTTACCATTCCCAAGATAGTTGTTTATCTTCTCATTATCTTCATAATACTGAAAGTTTAGTAGGCACACTATTTGGTTTTAAGGACTATTCTTCAAGTTTAAGAGTGTTAATGTTCACTAAGTGCTAGAAGCTAAATGATGGATCTTTGTCTCACTGAATAACTAGATAAAGCCCAAGGTGGGAACTGTATGCTTTGGGGTGGCTGCAAGCCAAGGGGCACTTCTTCTTGCTGGGGGAGAAAAGGGAATGCGCTATGCGATGCCAAATGCTCGCATAGCGCATGGTCTAATTAATCTCCCATGCATTGTCTAATTTTCATGCAAAGCCCAAGTCATAGAGTTTGAAAAAAAAAAAAAAATTATGAAAGCAATTCCCTTTCTTTTTTTTTTTTTCATAAAATATATTTTACGGAAGTCGTGTTTTACGATATCTGTTTTGGAAAAGGTTACCGATAACCAAGCGGTTTTTTTAATGTGACACCGAGTAGTGATGCTCTTCCTTTTATTTAATCATATTTGTCTGTACCCTATTCACGATATTATAAATTGGTATATATTTCTCATTTTATAGATAATTTTGCATGTGTGCGGATGTACAAAAATATTTAAAAATTATTTATCTAATAATAGAATATTGTAAATTAAAAAAAAATATTAATCGTATTTTCATG